>NW_021703779.1:18076085-18268585 GCF_005190385.1 Monodon monoceros | reverse complement strand
TTATAATCATATTGTGGTCCTAGGTGACATTCACTGGAATTACAAGTGTTCTTTAATTTAGTTATCTTACTTTACTAATTGCCAATGTTTTCCTGGGGTAACTCCAATAATTCCTTGCTTATTTTTGTAAGCCAAGAACAAAAAAGTCTTAAACTGAAAAAAAAATTTGTGCTTATTTTCTTTTCCAAAGTATTAGCAGCAGAATCAGAGCTATGCTGGTCACATGTAGCACAACTGGGGGAGACATCTTCATGCAAAGTAGTTAACAGTCTGTCTCCTATGCTGCACAGACCTGCATGAATGCATAGTCCAGATCCAGGTCCTGAAACTGTCTCCCTGTTAGTGGGTGTGCTAAGGTATTTTGCTTTAGGATGCTTTCTAGCATCAGAAATGGAGGCAGAGTCTACACTGTTTAGAAAGATTGCATTCATGAAGATCCTTACACTTGATATCTTTAAGAAGATGATTTTCATGTGACTTCTTCTGAGGTTTGCAATCTACCCCTGTCCTTTAGTTATGGACTCTTTCATTAATTATAAGCTTCAATCTGTAGTTGTGCTTCTCCCAGACTTCTCAGATGCCAAAGAAAGGCCATACTGGATACTGCTTGAGCTTGATGGCATACTGTAGCAGATGCTAAGGAGTGGCTCACTCTTCTATTCCAGCCTTTTTCTAGTGTGCCTGTTTGTACTTCAAAGACTGTAAAACTCCCTTGCAGCTAGGATTCTGAATATGATTTGCACTCCACCAATTAAATACGCTTGTGTGAAACCTGAATTGGGAAATGAGTTAAGTGGGAAGAGAGGCAGCATGTAAGGCATCCCTGTGGATTGTGACATGGGCTATAGGATTCTGGAACTGACAGCTGTGATTTCCTGATTCTGCAGCAGCTCCTATGGTAGCCCAGTCCTGTGGGGCTTTGGGGAGCTGTCCCTTGAATCTCAATCTAAAATTTTTCCTCAGTGTTGATGTCTTCCATAGAGTTATGGGTTCTACTGCATGAGAAGAGAGAAGACACCAATGAGATAAGGCAGAATGACCCCTAACCCAAGAGGTCTTTAGCTGTTCTCCAGGGCATTACTTCAGTTTCTGTTCCCTTGGGGCACAGAGCTGGGTGGAGAAGGGGTAAAAGGGATTTGGAGAGGCAAATGGAAGATACTAGCACAATAATTAGGTCGAATGATCCAGCCAATCCTTGGGTTTTAGCTGGTTTTACACCTGCTTTCACTGGCATTCAGTGTAGGAGGTTTGCTCTGAAATATTCCTTTGTAAAACATGCTGGATACTATGCTGTAATATTTACATACCTGTTTCAGTTAAGTAAATCATTAAGGTGACTTTATAAAATGGGTATCATTATCACAAACTTACAGATGAGCAAATTCCCTGAGAGGAAATGGAATTGATGGGATTTGAACTTAGGTTTGTGTGGCTTTAAAGCCAAAGATTTTCTAGAAAGTTATGCCACCTTAGAGAGAGTGAGAGAGAGACAGAGACACACACACACAGAGGGAGACTCTGAAAAGGCACCAGGCAACCCCTTTTGTCCTAGCAAACACAGATTTCACAAGACATTGCCTCTGTTTCCTCGGTATCATCCACCATGAATAACACAGCCAGCTATCATTTTACATGTTGCAGGCTCTGGATTACTTCAAAGAACGTCTCGGGCATATTTCCTGAGGATTTTAATGTAGCCACACTCTGGGTTTTTTTGAACTACGTAATGATTCCCTTGGATTAGAGCAATTTTCTACATTTCACATCAGCTTTTCCAATGTAGTTGATATAAAATACTTTTTTTCTCAGTTCAGCAGGACCATTGCAATTGGTCTTTAGATAAGGCTGGGTTTTAGGTGAAAAAGGTGCCCTCCCTTGTCATAATACAATAAAAATTAGGATATATTATGCCAATTGACTTTAATGTTTATGTCTTGACGTAATAATTTGATTTATAGGCATATAAACCAAGAAAATAACCTGAACTAAAGAAAAGCTTTATGCTCATATACATTTGTTATAACATTATTTGTAATGGTGAAAAACTAGAAACAACCTATGTAGCTAACACTAGAAGGATAGTTCAATCAACCATTAAGATTATGCTTATGAGGAGATTATGATAGAATTGAAAAGTACTTGCTATATTATTAAGAAGAAAAGGACTTATAAAAGTCATATATGTAGTCTAATCAAACCATTTTTAAAGAAAAATACACAAAAATCTATACACAGGAAAATATCTGGCAATATACTACAGTAATGGCTCCCAACTTTTCATGTATGAGAACCCTTGTCAAAAACTCATCATAGGGCTTCCCTGGTGGCGCAGTGGTTGAGAGTCCGCCTGCCGATGCAGGGGACACGGGTTCGTGCCCCGGTCCGGGAAGATCCCACATGCCGCGGAGCGGCTGGGCCCGTGAGCCATGGCCGCTGAGCCTGCGCGTCCAGAGCCTGTGCTCCGCAACGGGAGAGGCCACAGCGGTGAGAGACCCACATACCGCAAAACAAAACAAAACAAACAAAAAAAAACTCATCATAGATTTCTGGTTGCACTCAAGATGGAATAGTCCCATTCCTCCCAGGTCCTCTCTTTTATACCTAAAAATCCCTGGACGTAACATAACAAACAAGCTTAGGAAGACTGAAAGGTGGAAAAAAGAAGACAGACTGCCTAAGGACCTTGGGGCTGCATGTAAGACACAGTGGTGAAGTTCCCTGGGTTTTCTTATTGTCTCCCATGGGCCAAAGATGAATTCATGACTAAGTTATCTTCAGCCTTAGAATGTGTTCTGATAATGCATCAAAGAGTGGATTGTTTTGGAGTTACACAAATTTGGTATGAGGATCACTGGTGATCCATAATGGTCCTTATAGTCCTATAGTATGAATGTTCTATAAATTAACAATGACCATGTTTTTATTTCCTTAGAAAATCATTGGTCTCTTTAAGGGACAGTGATGTGCCAGCTACCACCCCCCCACACTCCTTGCCCACACATAACAGTCATGGATAATTTAACAATCACTGGGCAACCAGTATTAATTGATTAGTGTCATATGACAAGGTGACCATACCTCCCAATTTGCCCAGAACAGTACCTGTTGTCTTGGCTTAATTATTAACAGTGCCTCTTTCACTCTCATATAAGTGTCCTGGATTGGATGATGCCTAACTGTGCATAACTAATCTATTGTAATTAGCTCTGCTCAAAGATTGAGTATATTAGATTTTCACTCTCTACCATTTGAACTGAAAAATGAAATTAGATTCCTGTGATTAATGGTGAAGGCTGAAACTGAAAATTCATGAAGTAGAGAGAAGTGGGAGGGTCATGATAGGCCATGAGTGAGTCAACATTATGAGTAATTCAAATTTATGAATAAGTAGGAACTCTGAAGTTGAGGAAAGATCTACAGAAGGGAGGGTGAGAAATTAGTTTGGAGGGGAGAGGAGAAGAGACTCACAAAGAAAACCAACATGTTTTATGTAATGATGGAACCTTATAGTGAATACTCATGAGTTCCCAATGCCAAACCCATTTTCCATGAGACTGAGTCTCATTTCAGTGCCAGTTCTTGGATTCCTATAAGGTCATTTCTTCCTTACTGATTATCTTAGTTTAAGTTTCCCCTGGAAGCAGACCTTAGGACGAGAATTTCAGTGAAGGTGATTTATTTGGGAGGTGGTCCCACGAAGCACTGGTAGTGGGATGCGGAACTGAGACAGAGAAGGGAAGAAAGCCAATACAGGCATTTTCACGAGCATATTACTGCTGTAGACAAGTGGGACTTATTCATGCTGGGGGCTCCCAGAAGACAGCATGAAGGACAATTCGGTTGTTCACTCAAGGGGAAATGAAGCAAAGATATTTATTCACCACACTCAGTCATCATTGGTAGATGGCTACTCCCAGGACTGGTAATTCCTTGGCACTTCTGGCATGCTCCTTGCATGGGCTGGGCATGCTCCTGTGGCCAGAGGAAACTGTCAGGCAGATAATCCCACATGCTTGAAATAAGAACCATTAATGGGAACACTGAGTACCAGTGTTTCTGGTAGTCTGAATGTGTTTCTGTTTATCACTACAGAAATTGCCTAAGACAGTCTCCAATCATTTATTTATTTTATTCTTGTACTTCCAAAATATGAACTGAGCAGTATCTGCCATACTGTTAGATTTTATGAGTTTAATTGGGATAACGGAAATAAGTAGTACAGATCACTTTGTAGGGATATTTGACCCCACAATAGTGGCCTCTTAGTTTGTACAATATGTGAAAAATACTGATTTATTAGGATGAACAATAGTGATGTTTATCCTTTAAATATGTATCTATTTATTCAGTGCTGATGAGAATAATTTTCTTTCTTTTTTAAACATTCTATTCTAGAATGTTTTTTCTCAAACACTCAGTGAAATCTGTCTACAAATAATAGTAGAAAATGGACTACCTTACATTACATTATTGTTTGTAACTAAAAAAATGTTAAGAAAAAATGGAGATTTAGATCCACAACGGGGGTGGCAGATTATGATCAGTTAAGCTACAAACCTAACACTGGACCACTAAATTCCACCCTTGGGGTCAGATGGCAAAAATTTTCCATCATTGAGGCCTGCCTTTATTCAGCCTTTCATTTTTCTTTAGCATACCATAACAGATTTCCTTATCAGTGTTAATAGGAATTCTATACAACATTCACTGTTATAGAATCAACTGAACTACAGCACACTTTATTATATAGAAATGTTCCACCTACCTTCCTACCCTGCTATCTGCCAACGTGGCTTAGAAAAAATCTTGGTGTATAACAAGAGATGGTTAACTCTATGCATGAGTTTATTGGCAATGTGCTGGAGCCAGTGCTTTGAGATTCAATTTTGCACATCTTTCCCCCACTCTGTGTTCAGTAACATCATGTTAGTAGCATACAATTGACCATAGTGGGAGCATTTACACCATGGGAATTAGAAAAACACCATGAGTCAGGCATCTTTTTTTTCTAATGGCTGGTTAAAAATTTACCAGCCTACCACTGGTTTTCCTTTTCTTTTTTTTTTCTCTAGCTTTGTTCAGATATTATTCATATATAACTTATGTAAGTTTAAGGTGTACAATATCATTATTTGCTACACATATATATTGTGAAGTGATTAGCACAATAAGCTTAGTTAACACGTCCATCATCTCACATAATTACCACTTTTGTAGCGATAACATTTAAGATCTACTCTATTAATAACATTCAAGTAGATAATAAAGTATTGTTGACTGTAGTTACCATACTGCACATTAGGTCCCCAGAACTTCTTCATCTCTTAGCTGAAAGTTTATATCATTTGACCAGCCCCTAGCAACCACCATTCTACGCTCTGTTTTTAAGAGTTTCACTTTTTTAGATTCCACATATAAGTGAGAACATACAGTATTTGTCTTTTTCTATCTGATTTATTTCATTTAGCATAATGTCCTCAAGATCCATACACGTTGTCACAAAAGGCAGGATTTCCTTCTTTTTTATGGCTGAATAATATTCCACGGTATATACATATAACCACATTTTCTTTTTTTTTAAACCTTTTTATTTTATATTGGAGTATAGTTGATTAACAATGTTGTGATAGTTTCAGGTGTAGAGCAAAGTGATTCAGTTATACATATACATGTATCTATTCTTTTTCAAATTCTTTTCCCATTTAGGTTGTTACATAATATTGAGCAGAGGTCCCTGTGCTATACAGTAGGTCCTTGTTGGTTACCCATTTTAAATATAGCAGTATAACCACATTTTCTTTATCTGTTTATCCATCAGTAGAAACTTAGGTTGTTTCCATGTCTTATCTATTGTTAATAATGCTGCAATGAACATAGAGGTGCAGATATTTCTTCAGGATAGTGATTTCATTTCCATTGAATATATATCCAAAAGTGGGATTGCTGGATCATATGGTAGCTCTATTTTTTTCCAGTTTTATTGAGATATAATTGACATGCAGCGCAATATAAATTTAAGGTGTACAGCATAATGGTTTGACTTACATATATTGTGAAATGATTACCACAATAAATTTACTTAACGTCAACCATTTCATATAGATACAAAAGAAGAAAAAAAGAAAAAAATGTTTGTTCCTTGTGATGAGAACTCTTGGGATTTACTCTCTTAACAGCTTTCAAATACACCATGTGGCAGTGTTAACTATAGTCATCATATTGTACATTACATCCCTAGTAGTTATTTATTTCACAACTGGAAGATTGTACATTTTCACCACCTTCATCCAATTCCCCATGCCTCCACCTTCTGCCTCTGGTAACTCCAAACCTGATCTCTTTTTCTGTGAGTTAGAAAAAAATTTTTTTTTTAATTATTTAGATTCCATGTATAAGTAAGATCATAGAGTATTTGTCTTTATCTTATTTCACTTAGCATAATGCCCTCAAGGTATATCCACATTATTGCAAGTGGCAGGATTTCCTTTTTTTTTTGGCTAAATAATATTCCATTGTAGTGTGTATACACACACACACAGTACAACTTCTTTATCCATTCATTCGTCATTGGGCACTTAATTTGTTTCCATGTCTTGGCTATTGTAGATAACACTGCTATGAACATGTGGGTACAGATATCTTTTCAACATAGTGTTTTCAATTCCTTTAGATATATTCCCAGAATTGGGATTGCTGGATTATTTGGTAGTTCTTTTTTTCAGTTTTTTGAGGAGCCTCCATACTGTTTTCCATAGCGGCTGCACCAATGTACGTTCCTACCAAGCGTGCACAAGGGTTACCTTTTCTCTTCTTTCTCGCCAGTGCTTGTTATCTCTTGACTTTTTGATAATAGCCATCTAACAGGTATAAGGTGATATTTCATTGTGGTTTCGATTTGCATTTCCCTGATGATGAGTGAGGTTGAACGCCTTTTTGTGTAACTGTGAGCCATCCGTATGTCTTCTTTGGAAAAATGTCTATTCAAGTCCTCTTCTCATTTTTTTTTTTTGGATTGCTGGTTTTTTGGTACGCGGGCTTCTCACTGTTGTGGCCTCTCCCGTTGCGGAGCACAGGCTCCGGACGCGCAGGCTCAGCGGCCATGGCTCACGGGCTCAGCCGCTCCGCGGCATGTGGGATCTTCCCAGACCGGGGCACGAACCCGTGTCCCCTGCATCGGCAGGCGGACTCTCAACCACTGCGCCACCAGGGAAGCCCCCTCTCTTCTCATTTTTTAATCAGATTATTTGTTTTTTGCTATTGAGTTCCTTGTATATTTTGGATATTAGCCCCGTATTAGATAGATAGTTTGCAAATATTTTCTCCCATTCCATAGGTTGCCTTATCATTTTGTTGATTGTTTCTTTCACTGTGAAGTAGCTTTTTATTTTGATGTAGTCCCACTTATTGATTTTCGCTATTGTTGCCTGTACTTTTGGTGTCATATAGAAAAAAATCATTGCCAATCAATGTCAAGGAGCTTTTTCCCTGTTTTCTTCTAGTGCTTTTACAGTTTCAGGTCTTACATTTAATGCTTTAATCCATTTCAACTTAATTTTTGTGAGTGGTGTAAGATAGGGGTCATTGTATTCGTCAACTGTAGGGTTTCTGTTTGATTTGTTTTAAGATTTCTATTTCTTTGTTAAACTTCTCATTTTGTTCATGCATTGTTTTCCTAATTTCATTTAGTTGTTTATCTGTGTATTTTTGTAGTTCACTGAATTTCTTTAAGAGGATTTTTCTGAATTCTTTGTCAGATAGTTCATAGATCTCCAGTTTTTTAGGGTTACTCATTGGAGTTTATTAGTTTCCTTTGGTGGGGTCATGTTTCCTTGATTATTCATGATCACTGAGGCCTTGTGTTGGTGTCCACACATTTGAAGTAGTCACTTCTTGCAATCTTTATAGACTGGCTTCGGCAGGCAAGCCCTTCACCCGTTAGCCCAGTCCAGAGATTCTATATGGGTTCTCTGGTAGTGTCCATGGGCAAGCTTGCTGCTGGAGTCCTTGGGTGGGCAGATCTGGTGCCTTGGGTGGGAAGACCTAGTGCTTGGATACATAGAGGCCATCCTGGTACCTGGGTCAGTGGGTGAGGGGCCTGGAGTTGGATTCACTAGTGTGGGCCTGACACTTGAGTCTCTGATGGATGAGCCTGGGACGTGGGTTGATGTGGGTGAACCTGGATCCTGGGTCTACAGGGGCCAACCAGGCACTGAGGACCACTGGGGCAGGCCAAGAATCTTGGTCTCTGGCGGTCAGTCTGATACTGAATCAGTCTCGGAGCCTGGTTTCACAGTAGCTGGCCTGGAGGCTGGGACCACAGGGGCGAGCTGGGAACCTGGGTCCACAGGAGACAGTCTGGACTGGTGCAGAGTCCAGCCTGGTGCTGGGGTTGGATAAAAGCCTGGATCTGTGGTAGTCGGCCTGATGCTGAGACTAGCTGGGAGACCTAGTGTGTGGGTGTCCACCTGGAGCCTGTGTTTATGGGGGTTGATTGGGAGTCTGGGGCCACAGGAGCCACCTGGGCCTTGGGAGCCAGCTGGCACTGGGATGTGCCCAGAGCCTTGGTTCATGGGAGCTCTCTGGGAACCTGGTGCCATAAGAGATGGCTGGTGCTAGGGTGGACTGGGAGCCTGGGTTTGTGGGAGACCTCTGGGAGTCTGGTATCAAAGGAGCTGCCTGGGTTTGCTGGAGCCAGCAGGCACTTGGGTGGGTCAAGGACCTAAGTTCCTGGGAGTTCACAGGGAGCCACCTAACATTGTGGGAATTGGCCTGTTGCTGAGATGGGCTGGTGCTGGCATCTATGGTGAAATTGGGCACTCACTTGACTTTCCTTCTCTCATGGGTAGGGTGTCTCTCTCCATGCTGGACTGCCTGGGCTTGGGGGAGAGGTGATGGGGTAATGTGAATATATCTGTCCTTTCTTCTTCAGTGCGTCTTTTCTTATTTCTAGTTTCACCCAGGTGCTGTAAACACTCACCTGGAATCCTTAGCTCTTGTGAAGGTATTTTCCTATCTGGATGTTTTTCTCATTGTTGTTTCTGGGAGGGGATATGCACTAGAAATTCATCACTCCCTCTCTCTCTGAGAATCCTTTTCAAAAATTCAGCATATCACAGAATCATGGAGTTGAAAAAGCTCTTAGGAATTATCTAGTGCAGCCTCTGTCTAGTGCAAAGATTTGTTTTACATCAATAGATGGACATCCCTTTTTGGCTTTAAGTAGCTAAAAATATTTCAGTGGAGTATTCTTTTCTGAGCAGGAGATAAGTTGGAATTTATTTCAAGTGACATACTTTGGTTAGGAATGAGATTTATGAAACTCCAAGTCAAGCTATTAAAATGCATTAATATGTTCATCCAATTTTGATCATTTTTTGACCCCAACATAGTTTATCATTTTCACCTAATTCAGAAAATAACATGAATGTGGACATAAATATGATTTAAATAAGTAGCCACTTGTCTTCTGAATAGGATGGTTGAAATCTATTATTAAAATAATGGAACTTTAGGAATAATTAACCATTTAAAATCAAAGCTCTCTTTAGAATTACTTTTCCTACATGATGAGCTAACAGCTACAACCATTTAAATAAACAAAGCCATTTAACCAATATAACACAATAAAATATGCTTGCAGTAGGTGTTTATAAGCTAAAGCAGTTCCAGTGATTGATTAAGGCTTTTCAAGTTAAAAAAAAACAAACTCTTTTCCTGAATCTCAGCTGTTGGGTTTTCTTCCCGCAGGTGTTCACTGAAAATATGGTTCACCTTTTTAAAAAAAATTATGGTAGACGGAGCTTCAAGATGGCGGAAGAGTAAGACGTGGAGATCATCTTCCTCCCTACAAATACATCAGAAATACATTTACGTGTGGAACAACTCCTACAGAACATCTACTGAATGCTGGCAGAAGACCTCAGACCTCCCAAAAGGTAAGAAACTCCCCACATACCTGGGTAGGGCAAAAGAAAAAAGAAAAAACAGAGTCAAAGGAATAGGGACGGGACCTGCACCAGTGGGAGGGAGCCGTGAAGGAAGGAAGGTTTCTGCACACTAGAAGCCCCTTCGCGGGCGGAGACTGCGGGTGGCGGAGGGGGAAAGCTTCGGAGCCATGGAGGAGAGCACAGCAACAGGGGTGCGGAGGGCAAAGCGGAGAGATTCCCGCACAGAGGATCGGGGCCGACCGGCACTCACCAGCTCGAGAGGCTTGTCTACTCACCCGCCAGGGAGGGCGGGGGCTCGGAGCTGAGGCTCGGGCTTCAGTCGGAGCACAGGGAGAGGACTGGGGTTGGCGGTGTGAACACAGCCTGAAGGGGTTAGTGCGCCACGGCTAGCCGGGAGGGAGTCCGGGAAAAAGTCTGGAGCTGCCGAAGAGGCCAGAGACTTTTTCTTGCCTCTTTGTTTCCTGGTGCGGGAGGAGAGGGGATTAAGAGCGCCACTTAAAGGAGCTCCAGAGACGGGCGCGAGCCGCGGCTATCAGCGCGGACCCCGGAGACGGGCATGAGACGCTAAGGCTGCTGCTGCCGCCACCAAGAAGCCTGTGTGCGAGCACAGGTCACTCTCCACACCTCCCCTCCCGGGAGCCTGTGCAGCCCGCCGTTGCCGGGGTCCCATGATCCAGGGACAGTTTCCCCAGGAAAACACACGGCGTGCCTCAAGCTGGTGCAACGTCACGCCGGCCTCTGCCTCCACAGGCTTGCCCCACACTCCGTACCCGTCCCCTCTCCCCACCCCGGCCTGAGTGAGCCAGAGTCCCTGAAGCAGCTGCTCCTTTAACCCCGTCCTGTCTGAGCAAAGAACAGACGCCCTCAGGCAACCTACACGCAGAGGTGGGTCCAAATGCAAAGCTGAACCCCGGGAGCTGTGCGAACAAAGAAGAGAAAGGGAAATCTCTCCCAGCAGCCTCAGGAGCAGCGGATTAAATCTCCACAATCAACTTGATGTACCCTGCATCTGTGGAATACCTGAATAGACAACGAATCATCCCAAATTGAGTAGGTGGGCTTTGGGAGCAACGATATACATTTTTTTTTCCCTTTTTCTTTTTTTGTGAGTGTATATGTATACGCTTCTGTGCGAGATTTTGTCTGTATAGTTTGCTTTTACCATTTGTCCTAGGGTTCTGTCTGTCCGTTTTCTGGTTTGTTTGTTTTTTTGTATAGATTTTAGCACTTGTTATCATTGGTGGTTTTGTTTTTTGCTTTGGTTGCTCTCTTCTTTCTTTTTTTTATTACTTGAAAAAAATTTTTTTCCATAATTATTCTTTATTTTAATAACTTTTTATTTTATTTTACTTTATTTTATCTTCTTTTTTCTTTCTTTATTTCTCCCTTTTATTCTGAGCTGTGTGGACGACAGGCTCTTGGTGCTCCAGCCAGGTGTCAGGGCTGTGCCTCTGAGGTGGGAGAGCCAACTTCAGGACACTGGTCCACAAGAGACCTCCCAGCTCCACGTGATATCAAACAGTGAAATTCTCCCAGAGATCTCCATCTCAACACCAAGACCCAGCTGCACTCAACGACCAGCAAGCTACAGTGCTGGACACCCTATGCCAAAAAACTAGCAAGACGGGAACACAACCCCGTCCATTAGCAGAGAGGCTGCCTAAAATCATAATAAGGCCACAGACACCCCAAAACTCACCAGCAGACGTGGACCTGCCCACCAGAGAGACAAGATCCAGCCTCATCCACCAGAACACAGGCACTAGTCTCCTCCACCAGGAAGCCTACACAACCCACTGAACCAACCTTAGCCACTGGGGACAGACACCAAAAACAATGGGAACTACAAACCTGCAGCCTGCGAAAAGGAGACCCCAAACACAGTAAGTTAAACAAAATGAGAAGACAGAGAAACACACAGCAGATGAAGGAGCAAGGCAAAAACCCACCAGACCTAACAAATGAAGAGGAAATAGGCAGTCTACCTGAAAAAGAATTCAGAATAATGAGAGTAAAGGTGATCCAAAATCTTGGAAATAGAATGGAGAAAATACAAGAAATGTTTAACAAGGACCTAGAAGAACTAAAGAGGAAACAGGCAATGATGAACAACACAGTAAATGAAATTAAAAATTCTCTAGAAGGTATCAATAGCAGAATAGCTGAGGCAGAAGAATGAATAAGTGACCTGGAAGATAAAATAGTGGAAATAACTACTGCAGAGCATAATAAAGATAAAAGAATGAAAAGAATTGAGGACAGTCTCAGAGACCTCTGGGACAACATTAAACGCACCAACATTCGCACCAATATTCCATGCAAATGGAAAGCAGAAGAAAGCTGGAATAGCAATTCTCATATCAGACAAAATAGACTTTAAAACAAAGACTATTACAAGAGACAAAGAAGGACACTACATAATGATCAAGGGATCAATCCAAGAAGAAGATATAACAGTTGTAAATATTTATGCACCCAACAGAGGGGCACCTCAATACATAAGGCAAATACAGCCATTAAAGGGGAAATCGACAGTAACACAATCATAGTAGGGGAATTTAACACCCCACTTTCACCAACGGACAGATGATCGAAAATGAAAATAAATAAGGAAATACAAGCTTTAAATGATACATTAAACAAGATGGACTTAATTGATATTTATAGGACATTCCATCCAAAAAGAACAGAATACACATGCTTCTCAAGTGCTCATGGAACATTCTCCAGGATAGATCATATCATGGGTCACAAATCAAGCCTTGGTAAATTTAAGAAATTTGAAATCATATCAAGTATCTTTTCCAACCGCAGTGCTGTGAGACTAGATATCAATTACAGGAAAAAATCTGTTTAAAATACAAACATATGGAGGCTAAACAATACACTACTTAATAACCAAGAAATCACTGAAGAAATCAAAGAGGAAATCAAAAAATACCTAGAAACAAATGACAATGAAAACACAATCATCCAAAACCTATGGGATTCAGCAGAAGCAGTTCTAAGAGGGAAGTTTATAGCAATACAATCCTACCTTAAGAAACAAGAAACAGCTCAAATAAAGAATCTAACATTACACCTAAATCAATTAGAGAAAGAAGAACAAAAAAACCCAAAGTTAGCAGAAGGAAAGAAATCATAAAGAGCAGATCAGAAATAAATGAAAAAGAAATGAAGGAAATGATAGCACAGACCAATAAAACTAAAAGCTGGTTCTTTGAAAAGATAAACAAAATTGGTAAACCATTAGCCAGACTCATCAAGAAAAAAGGGAGAAGACTCAAATCAATAGAATTAGAAATGAAAAAGGAGAAGTAACAAATGACACTGCAGAAATACAAAGGATCATGAGAGATTACTGCAAGCAACTCTATGCCAATAAAATGGACAACCTGGAAGAAATGGACAAATTCTTAGAAATACACAACCTTCTGAGACTGAACCAGGAAGAAATAGAAAATATGAATAGACCAATCACAGGCACTGAAATTGAAACTGTGATTAAAAATCTTCCAACAAACAAAAGCCTAGGACCAGATGGCTTCACAGGTGAATTCTATCAAACATTTAGAGAAGAGCTAACACCCATCCTTCTCAAACTCTTCCAAAATATAGCAGAGGGAGGGACACTCCCAAACTTATTCTACGAGGCCACCATCCCCCTGATACCAAAACCAGACCCAGATGTCATAAAGAAAAACTACAGGCCAATATCACTGATGAACAGAGATGCAAAAATCCTCAACAAAATACTAGCAAACAGAATCCAACAGCACATTAAAAGGATCATACACCATGATCAAGTGGGGTTTATCCCAGGAATGCAAGGATTCTTCAATATACGCAAATCAATCAATGTGATACACCATATTAACACATTTAAAGAGAAAAACCATATGATCATCTCAATAGATGCAGAGAAAGGTTTCAAAAAAATTCAACACCCATTTACGATAAAAACTCTCCAGAAAGTAGGCATAGGGGGAACTTTCCTCCACATAATAAAGGCCATATATGACAAACCCACAGCCAACATCATCGTCAATGGTGAAAAACTGAAACCGTTTCCACTAAGATCAGGAACAAGACAAGGTTGCACACTCTCACCGCTATTATTCAACATAGTTTTGGAAGTTTTAGACACAGCAATCAGAGAAGAAAAAGAACTAAAAGGAATCCAAATTGGAAAAGAAGAGTAAAGCTGTCACTGTTTGCAGATGAAATGATACTATACATAGAGAATCATAAAGATACTACCAGAAAACTACTAGAGCTAATCAATGAATTTGGTAAAGTAGCAGGATACAAAATTAATGCACAGAAATCTCTTGCATTCCTGTACTCTAATGATGAAAAATCTGAAAGAGAAATTTAGGAAACACTCCCATTTACCACTGCAACAAAAGGAATAAACCCACCTAAGGAGCCCAATGACCTGTATGCAGAAAATTATAAGACACTGATGAAAGAAATTAAAGATGATACAAATAGATGGAGAGATATACCATGTTCTTGGATTGGAAGAACCCACATTGTGAAAATGACTCTACTACCCAAAGTGATCTACAGATTCAATGCAATCCCTATCAAACTACCAATGGCATTTTTCACAGAACTAGAATAAAAAATTTTGCAATTTGTATGGAAACTCAAAAGACCCCGAATAGCCAAAGCAATCTTGAGGAAGAAAAACGGAGCTGGAGGAATCAGGCTCCCTGACTTCAGACTATATTACAAACATACAGTAACCAAGACAGTATGGTACTGGCACGAAAACAGAAATACAGATCAATGGAACAGGATAGAAAGCCCAGAGATAAACCCACACACATATAGTCACCTTATCTTTGATAAAGGAGGCAAGAATACACAGTGGAGAAAAGACAGCCTCTTCAATAAGTGGTGCTGGGAAAACTGGACAGCTACATGTAAAAGAATGAATTTAGAACACTGCCTAACACAATACACAAAAATAAACTCAAAATGGATTAAAGACCTAGATGTAAGGCCAGACACTATCAAATTCTTAGAGGAAAACATGGGCAGAACACTCTATGACATAAATCACAGCAAGATCCTTTTTGACCCACCTCCTAGAGAAATGGAAATAAAAACAAAAATAAACAAATGGGACCTAATGAAACTTAAGACTTTTTGCACAGCAAAGGAAACCATAAACAAGATGAAAAGCAACCCTCAGTTTGGGGGAAAATATTTGCAAATGAAGCAACTGACAAAGGATTAATCTCCAATGTTTGTAAGCAGCTCATGCAGCTCAATATCAAAAAACCAAACAACCCAATCCAAAAATGGGCAGAAGCCCTAAGTAGACATTTCTCCAAAGAAGATATACAGGTTGCCAACAAACACATGAAAGAATGCTCAACATCATTTATCATTGGAGAAATGAAAATCAAAACTACAATGAGATATCATCTCACACTGTTCAGAATGGCCATCATCAATAAATCTACAAACAATAAATGCTGGAGAGCATGTGGAGAAAAGGGAACCCTCTTGCACTGTTGGTGGGAATGTAAATTGATACAGCCACTATGGAGAACAGTATGGAGGTTCCTTAAAAACTAAAAATAGAGCTGCCATATGACCCAGCAATCCCACTACTGGGCATATACCCTGAGAAAACCATAATTCAAAAAGAGTCATGTACCAAAATGTTCATTGCAGCTCTATTTACAATAGCCAGGACATGGAAGCAACCTAAGTGTCCATCAACAGATGAATGGATAAAGAAGATGTGGCACATATATACAATGGAATATTACTCAGCCATAAAAAGAAACGAAATTGAGTTATTTGTAGTGAGGTGGATGGACCTAGAGACTGTCATACAGAGTGAAGTAAGTCAGAAAGAGAAAAGCAAATACTGTATGTTAACCCATAAATATGGAATCTAAAAAAAAAAAAAGGTCATGATGAACCTAGGGGTAAGACGGGAATAAAGACACAGACCTACTAGAGAATGGACTTGAGGATATGGGGAGGGGTAAGGGTAAGCTGGGA
This sequence comes from Monodon monoceros, assembly GCF_005190385.1. NCBI lineage: Eukaryota > Metazoa > Chordata > Mammalia > Artiodactyla > Monodontidae > Monodon > Monodon monoceros. Next base: position 18,252,611 of record NW_021703779.1, on the reverse strand, counting down.
CAAAGTGAGTGGCATGGACATATATACACTACCAAACATAAAATAGATAGCTAGTGGGAAGCAGCCGCGTAGCACAGGGAGATCAGCTCGTTGCTCTGTTACCATATAGAGGGGTGGGATAGGGAGGGTTGGAGGGAGGGAGACACAAGAGGAAAGAGATATGGGGACACATGTATATGTATAACGGATTCACTTTGTTATAAAGCATAAACTAACATACCATTGTAAAGCAATTATACTCCAATAGGGATGTTATAAAAAAATAGAATGGAAAGTGAAAAAAAATTATGGTAAAACATACATAAGATAAAATTTACCATATTTACCATTTTTAAGTGTATACTTCAGTGACATTAAGTACATTCACACTGTTTTGTAGCCATCAACACCATCCATCCAAAGAACTCTTTCTGTCTTGCAAAACAGAAACTCTGTACCCCTTAAACAGTAACTGCCCATCACCCTCCCCCAGCCCCTGGCAACTACCATTCTCCTTTCTGTCTCTATGAGCTTGACTATTCTAGGTACCTCATATAATAGAATCATATACTGTTTGTTCTTTTGTGACTGGCTTATTTGAAAATGTACTTCTTAACTTTTCCTTCTGAATTCAGTAAAATTGGTGCAGGGTGTCAGGTGCTGCTGCTTTCCGCTGAACTCAAGCTCTGGTGAAAGTACATGTATATCTAATGCATAGAAGGCTCACTGATGGCTAGAAAACAACACCACATATTTCACCTCCTGGCAAAAAAAAGTCATTTCATTGTCCTTGCAAGAAGATTCACAGAAGGCCCATCCAGGTGATTTATGTAAAAATAACAGTTCCCTCTAGCTACCTAACCTAGATTTTAAATTATGTAAAATTAGTTACTTGGAAGAAAAAAGCTGAATAAACTCATTCTAGGGTGTGGCAATGTTGTTACCCTGTTTTTTTTCAGGGGTAGGTCCATCCTGCAAAAGATTCATGAGCAAATTTTGAGTGTTTTCTACAAATTGAGGCCATCTCATTCCCCTGCCAGTGATTGGTTTGGAGGGAGGTGTGAGCCCAAGTTCTGGCCAGTGATTGAAGAGAGGTCAGCCAGAGGGCTTCTAGGAATGGGTATCTTGCTCTTAAAAAAGATTCACCCAGGAAGTAGCAGTTCTTTTCCTTTTGCAGGACATTTTCACACCTGTATGTGATCCATTTTGTAAGTGTGAAGAATGCAAGGCTGAGGTACCAAGCTACCATGCTGAGGATGGCAGAGCAGAAAGAAAGAAACCTAGGGGACTGTATGGTTTTTGTGAGCCACTGGATTAACTAACCCTGGAACAACCCCACCTCAGGACTTCAGGTAATGTGAGAAAGCATTATTTCCTTATTGTTTAAGCCAGTTGAGATGGACTTGTATATTACTTGCAGACACTTTACTGATAAAGATAGATCACATGATGCCACAGAGTGGTTTCCCTTGGAAGCAGATTCTGAGATGGAGTTTACTTTGCAGGAGATTTCTTAAGCAGTGTCTTATGGAAGGGAGTGCAAAAAAGCAGAACTAGGCAGGCAACGTGAAGCTGTGAGGTAGGCAATGACAGCCATGGGTGACCTCATCGAGAGGTTCTACTTGGGCTTAGATAGCCAGGCCTTATACCCCTATCTCCATTAGTCATTGAAATGCATCCCTCCTCAGAAGGCCGTGAGCTGGGACCTAGAGGCTCTGAGCAACTAAGGCAACCCCTGAGGGGGCAATTGAAAGCATTTTGCACTCTCACCGTCTGGGGCAACAAATTCTTCATTGAAGAATGATAATCTCTAGGTCCATCCATGTTGCTGCAAATGGCATTATTTCATTCCTTTATTTTTTGGCTGAGTAACATTCTCTCTCTCTCTCTCTCTCTCTCTCTCTATATATATATATATATATATATATACACATATATATACATATATATACACATATATATGTGTGTATATGTATGTATATATATATATGTATACGTGCCACCATCTTTATCCATTCATCTGTCGATGCACGTTTAGGTTGCTTCCATGGCTTCACTATTGTAAATAGTGCTGCAGTGAACACTGGGGTACATGTATCTTTTCGAATTAGAGTTTTCGTCCCTCTTGGATATACGCCCAGGAGTGGGATTGCTGGATCATACGGTAACTTTATTTTGAGTTTTTTAAGGAACCTCCATACTGTTCTCTATAATGGTTGTACCAATTTACATTCCCACCAACAGTGTAGGAGGGTTCCCTTTTCTCCACACCCTCTCCAACATTTCTTATTTGTAGACTTTTTAATGATTGCCATTCTGACCAGTGTGAGGTGGTACCTCATTGTAGTTTTGCTTTGCATTTCTCTAATAATTAGCGACGTTGAGCATCTTTTTATGTTACTGTTGGCCATCTGTATGTTTTCTTTGGAGAAATGGCTTTTTGAATCTTCTGCCCATTTTTTAATTGGGTTGTTTGTTTTTTTGATATTGAGCTATGTGAGCTGTTTGTATGTTTTGGAGATTAATCCCTTGTCAGTTTCATCATTTACAGATATTTTCTCCCATTTCATTTTGTTTATGGGTTCCTTTGCTGGGAAAAAGCTTATAAGTTTGATTAGGTCACATTTGTTTATTTTTACTTTTGTTTCCATTATTCTAGGAGATGGATCCAAAAAGATATTGCTGCAATTTATGTCAAAGAGTGTTCTGCCTATGTTTTACTCTAGGAGTTTTGTAGTGTCTGGTCTTACGTATAGGTCTTTAATCCACTTTGAGTTTATTTTTGTATATGATGTTAGAGAACGTTCTAATTTCATTCTTTTACATGTAGTTGTGCACTTTTCCTAGCACCACTTATTTGAAGAGATTGTCTTTTCTCCATTGTATATTCTTGCATCCTTTATCAAAGATAAGGTGACCATATGTGTGTGGCTTTATCTCTGGGCTTTCTATCCTGTTCCATTGATCTATGTATCTGTTTTTGTGCCGGTACTGTACTGTCTTGATTACTGTAGCTTTGTAGTATAGTCCAGAGTCAGGGAGCATGATTCCTCCAGCTCCATTTTTCTTTCTCAAGCTTGTTTTGGCTATTCTGGGTCTTTTGTGTTTCCATACAAATTAAAAATTTTTTTGCTCTAGTTCTGTGAAAAATGCCATTGGTAATATGAAAGGGATTGCATTGAATCTGTAGATTGATTTGAGTAGTATAATCATTTTAACAAAATTGATTTTTCCAACCCAAGAACACAGTATATCTCTCCATCTATTTGTGTCATCTTCAGTTTCTTTCATCAGCATCTTATAGTTTTTGGAGTACAGGTCTTTTGCCTCCTTAGGTAGGTTTATTCCTACTATGTCATCTTTTTCTCCTCTTGCTCTTTAGTCACAGATGCTCTCTGAAGCATCATTCTTGGCACCAACTTGATTCTTTCATCAATATTTTACTTACTGAACGTGCCCTACTCCTGACTCTCATTCTTCTCCAAGGCTTCCAAATTCTCAGATGAGTTCCAGCCCTGGTCTTCAGACCAAACACCAGCCTTTTGTCTTCACAGACCTCCTAGACACATTTGCAGGTCCTAACCACTTCCAACTTAATACAATCTAGAAATAACTAGTTTTCATTCATTGTGAAACAAGCTCATCTTCCCAACTTCCTGGGTATATAAATTCTATCATTTCTCAGTCACCCTCATTCAAAATTTTAGAGTCACATTTGGATGCTGAATGTGAGGGATGGGAGAGATATTAATTCACCTAATTTGACTGGTTAGTCTTTAGAATCGCTTTTGTTTTTTGCTCTCTTTTTCTGGGCGCTTGCTTTTATTTTGATAACATTCTAAATATTACCTCTGTGATAATAGTTAGCAAACTGCATTTTAATTACTGTATTTATTTTTTACTTTCTTTCTCTAATAGATTGAAAGTTCCTTGAAAGCAGGAACTGTATCATTCTTTGAATTCCCCGCGTTTAGAACATGCTTACCATTGTTGATATAAATAAAAATGCACAACGTAAGAGTTGTGAGTTTAGGTTTTATTCAGGGGCCTAACTGAGGACTATAGTCTGGGAGACAGCCTCTCAGTTGCTCTGAGAGAACTCCTCCAAAGAAGTAGGGGCAAAACCTGCTTATAAATGATATTTGGCCACAGAATATGTTCAGTCAGGCATACATCTCAGTAAAAGAGTACTGCTAGTCACGAAGAACAGGTATCTCAAGTTAATGATTTTAGTGTTTTCTGTGCATTGGAAGATGCAAGAATCTGGGGTCATTAAAATTCTTCTTGAGATATATATATCTAACTCACTAAGGGGCCTGTTTTTCTAAAGCACAGAGTGCCTCATCCTGTTTTTCATTCTGAATTTCATCCTGTTGGTCAACAACTGCAGTGGCTAATGACTTAATCCTTGTAGAATTGGGTGGTGAACAATGCTCTTTTTTCTTCTTGGTTTATACCGTATAATAGGTACTAAATAAGTGTTTTTGGAACAAATGTATAACTCATCCAAGACTTCATCATTTCTGCATTAGTGGCCTCTTTGTAGTCTCTGTAGATATTTTGGGTGTCCCACATCACATCCCCTCCATTCTCCTCTTATTTCAGGTGCAGCTGTTCTAGACAGTTAGTGTAGGATCAGACTACTGCCGACACATCCCACCACGGGTGCCCTAAACTGCTCCAAGCCTTACTACATCCAACTTTCTCTGAAGCTTTTGGAAACTGCTCATCCCAAGGGGGTATGCATCCCAGATGTGTAGGGGAGTTAAGACCTCAGTAGGGGTAGAAAAAACTCTACCCTCTTAGTTTAGTGTCTGGGGCCTGCAAACTAAATTGAAAAAGACAGATTGATAGGAGAAAAGACATATAAATTTTATTTGATGTTAATATTTTTACATAGTATGGGGGTCTCACAGAAAATGAAGTAAAAACCCCAAAGAGACACTCGGTCCTGGAGGCTTATATACCATTTTAGCAAAGGGCAACATATTTTTGAAAAAGTGGTAAGACAAAAAAAAGGGTGTGTGTGAACTTCTAGGGGTAGTAAATTGTGGGAAGATAAATATATGGGGGAACTAATGGAAGGTAAGGGTTATTTAGTAAGGTTTATTATACAGATTCCTCTTGGTGTTGTTTCTGAGATTATAAGAGTCTCGAGTCATCTCCAGTGATTAAGAGTAATTCTGCCCCTCTTGTTACGAGAGAAGTGGGGGGAACTCCTTCACAAAGGGAAATTTATGCCCTTCTTTTAGGGTAGAGAGCTTTTTTCTGTGTCTGCTGATTTTCAATTGCCTTCACTGAAAATAATCCTTATGCCAAAGTGGAATATTTTGGGGTGATATATTCTGATCCCTCTCATCCTCCAGGGGAAACCCTTAATCAATAAGGGTCTGGGAGCTAGTGAGTAAATACCCTAGCCTCCCTCCTAAGAGGAATTGTATAGGCTTTTCATTGAAACCAGTGAAATCCAGACCCCACTGCCTACAACAATGACTTATGCACCCTTAGAGTGGCTCTCACTTTCCTCTATTCCTCACCAAATTTACTGGCCTCACCTCCCATATAAATTACTGCCCTTAAATCTCCTTTTAGGCTCTCTTTTTAGGGGAACCCAAACCAGAGTGGTCTCCTTGCTTCCACTACTTCATGATCCCCATATATCCACAATAGTCTTGAACCATTACTTTCAGACGTCACTTGCTACCCTACACAGAAATCTCTCAATTATTAGGGTTGCCTGATTTAGTAAAAGAAATAAAACAAAAATACCCAATAAAATTTAAATTCCACATAAACAACAGATAATTTGTTAGCTTAAGTATGTCTTGTGCAATATTTGGGACATATTTATACTAACAAATTATCTGTTGTTTATGTGAAATTCAAATTCGACTGGACATCCTGTATTTTATTTGAAAATTCTACCAATTGTACTCTGTTTTTAAAAAGCCATCTAAACTCACATCTTGTCATTTATGAGTCTCCATAATTTGGCCCCCATTCCACCAAGAGAATTCCCTCTTTCCAAATGCAAGCTCTCCCTTCCAACTAGAGTTGAGAGCAAGAGGACTTAATCATCATTACCATTATTGTAATTCCTTTGCTTCTCTGAAGTGCTTCACTGTTTTCAAAGTACTTGCCTATACATTATCATCTTAGTTTCTTTCAACACCTCTGTGATATAGCTTGGGCAGGAATTTTAATTTTAAATTTAGAATTTGTGAAAACTGAACAAGAGTTATGAACTTGCCTGAGATCAATGGGTGGGCATTAGAGATGGAAGCTCAAACCCAGGCTGTCATCTCCAAGTGAAGCGTCTCTTCTGTGATATCAAGTTGCTTCCTATTCCTTTATTTTACCAAGTCGGAAACTGAGGCACCTAGAAGTTAAATGAATGAAGCACATTACAGTCCTAGTTCTCCATTATTTGTTTGATCATTGGCAAGTCATTTACTATGGATGAAACTTCATGTCCTCATCTATAATATGATGCTCTCAGATTAGAAAACCTCTATTTTCTGTGGTTTCTAACTCTCTATAGTTTGCCCAGGTTCATGCAGCTAAACAATTCAGAACTGAGATTAGAGCACAGCCCACTGAGAGCTCGTCAAAGACAGTCTCTTAGATGGCTCTGCCCTTCTTTACATATTTTTCCTTCACATTATATACTTGTCCAGCCTTCATAAGGAACTGAAGTGTTTAATATTATTTGTTCTTATGAAAAAATGTTCTGTTCTCTGCACTTGAATTTAAATGTGGGCAATTTGTTTTGTACTCTAAGGGAAGCCACACTAAATTAAGTTGCTGTTGGTTCTTGATTAATTTGGCTTTTTTCACCTTTTCTCTAGGAAAAAATTGATTCTTTGTCCAGGGTTAAGCAAAGAAAAATTATCTGAAAGTCAAATATTCATTATAAATTGTGCTTATTGATCTTATTTTTAAATAAATTTTAAAATAAATTAAATAAATTACCAAAGAACATGACCTATTTTCCTTTCCCCAGGCTAAATGAGAGAAAGCTTTCTTAGAACTTAGAAAAAAAATCTTTGTAATAGCAAAGGGAAGGAAATCCTGTAACATAGTTTTGTTTCCACCATGAATTTGATTATCACCATAAACTTTCCTACATCTTCCTAACTTCCTATCAGAGAGGTAATGAGAAAACATTCGAAGAGGATTAGGTTTGAACCCAGACATATATGGGTTCAGTTGTAGCACCACCACCTGTGTGGCCTTGAGCAAGTTACTGTACCCCTAGGAACCTTAATGTCGTCTTCCTCATGAGGTTGTATTAAGGCTCAAATGAGACGGTATGACTGTCCATGGTGAAAGGAGAGAATCTGTGTGCTGTGCTCCCTAGATACCTCATTAGTGTGAATTCATTCATGGGTATTGGTAACTAATGATATTTTAATTATGGAGTAAGGCTTTTAGTGAAGAGATAAGTGACAGGGCATTCCCTGGTTATTTTGGGGGACTGTCATCCTTCTCTTGGTGTTGAGTGCTTCCTACCCCTGCACGTGGAAAAGCGTAGCCTTTAGTTGGCCAGTTGCTCCACACTTGCAAACAGATTTGACACATAGTAGAAAATATATATAGAAGTGCAATTCACAGAGGACAATATCTTTTCCCATCTTCATTGTCTCTCAGTTCTTTGGTATCACCCTCTTCTGGATGCTGTGCTTGCTGCTTCCTAACGTAGGTGCTCTGCTCACTAACATAGGTACTGCTCTCTGCTCACTAACATAGGTACTGCTGGGCTGCCTCTTAGAGGGATCCCTGTTATGATTCTTCTAGGTGTTCGAGGTACCATTCCCCAGTGAACCTTCCTTTCCTTCTCAGGGCGTCACCATTTTCCTTTCCTCTTTCCCCTGAAGATCAATGAAAATAACCAAGAAAAAAATATACCCACTTCACTGTGAACAAACATGCCACTTTCCAGGAAAATAAAATTATATCCTTGTCTCCCCCGGAGTGTATTTCCTCAGTTTCATTTTATGACCAAGCATCTCACAGTCCCCCTCAACCCCTATGGCAACTTTTTACTCTAGATAAAGATGTGTTCCTCTATACAAGAACCAGAGTCATTCCTGGCAAACAGAGACATCCAATCATCACTGTGAGCTAAATGCCTCATCTTTCCTTTGAATCCAGATCTATAAGTCACAATAATCTCTTTGCCAAGCGATTATTCAACCCCTATTTGAACATCTCTTATTCCCTTCTCTGGTTACTCATAAGAGACATTTGATTAATATTGTCGATAGCTGTTTGGTGGGTGGACTGACTGAACTAATATGTTGCCCAAGGGCAGCTTCCTCTTGTACCAAATGACTTGCACTGTTCTTTGTTCTGCTGTATTATAGTCTGTGATACCTGGAGAATACTATCCCTGTGACCCCCTTACGCACAGGAACCTCTTGGCCTGTGTGTGAGTATGCATGCATATACAAACAAACAAACAAAGGTGAACCTCGAAGAATACCATGAGTAAAACAAGAAATCTTTGGGGGAACATCTTCCCACTTTATTTATATATATATATATATATATATATATATATATATATATATATATATATAAAAGAACACTATGGGGTGGGACTTCCCTGGTGGCGCAGCGGTTGAGAGTCCTGCTGATGCAGGGGACACGGGTTCGTGCCCCGGTCCAGGAAGATCCCACATGCCGCAGAGCGGCTGGGCCCGTGAGCCATGGCCACTGAGCCTGTGCGTCCGGAGCCTGTGCTCCGCAACAGGAGAGGCCACAACAGTGAGAGGCCTGCGTACCGAAAGAAGAAAAAAAAAAAAAAAAGAACACTATGGGAAGTAAAAAATGAATTGAAACTTATCTCTGTTCAGGCTTCCAAGCAGTTATACCTAATAGAAAAAATATGAGGCTATAAATCCTGTGGGTGGTTAAAAAATTAGAAAAAAGAGTGAACAAACCCTTCTTTGAAAGTCATTCCTATTACCTCTGATTAAGAAAATGATCCTTTTGGAAGAAAGTGAAAGTGAATATATTTTGTTTGGCCAAGGGCCATCAAATGATCATCAAATCATCATCTTGTCAAAACCTAATCCATTTTTTTGTGAGAAAGTAAGCAGCAGTGGCCCAGACACCTTCTTTCACTTTCTGATGAATTGACCTCACATGCCTATGAATAATCCATTTCTGCCATAGCATTTCTGAATCTGTAATTAAGACAATGTAGTTAAAGATGTACAATGATTTTTTAAAATTAATCATTCTTCAATTGTGGGATAAATTACATGTAAAGTCAAGTAGTTATAAATGGACAAAAGCTATTGCTGGGATGGTGTCAGAGGAAAAAGCAGACCCTAACACGATGGTTTTTGAACTTTTTTTTATAAAGCCAAGAAATAGTATGTGGAATCCCAGTACGTAAAACAGTTAAGAGTGTCTGGGTTATATTCGGGCTGGGGGCAGGGGGATGGGGAGTAAGGGGGGTTATGAGTGGGACAGAGAAGACATGGACAGGGATAGAGGTGACCTTGTGGCCTCTCTCTCTTGTCTTCCCCCACCAATCCCCAAGCCCCTCGACAGTCTTGAACATCTTGAGATGATACTTAGGATTTCTTGGAACATAATTTGAAAATTAATGGCAGAGTGTAAAACAGATGGACTGAAGCAATTGATGAAGTCTTATTCTAATTCTGGCTCCAAAATATAAGCTGTATGAATCAGTGCAAATTACCAGAACTCTCTGAACTTTTTTTGCATCTGTGGAATGGAGATGAAACTAGAATTGGGGTAAACAAGATATTACTTATAAAGAGCTAAGTCGGCATGCCTGGCATATAATAGTTCCTCAGTAAATGGCAGCTACTCTTATTATCTAGGGGAAGCACTTAAGTTTGCACTGTTGCTCCTCTGCTCCCCCCTAGGAGCTTTGTGCTGGGGGTTTCTGAAGAATTGCGTTGTTCAACACTATGGTTTACTTTGGGCGTGGTGATGGCCAAGGAGACAACCTCTCTATCTTTTATGACTTCTGTCTGTCACGTGCTTTAAGGATCCCAGTTTTAACAACCCAAAACATGAGAGTATTTGGGGGGCTTTTTCCTCTGCTGACTTAGGAATCTACCTTAACATGGAGGAAGAGAGAATAAATAAAAGTGCAGTTTGAGGGAAAATGTGGATGGAGGTTAGAAGGCACTTTCATTGCCAGGAAGTATGTCTTGCCCCAGGGGCCAGTGCTATTTGGGCCAAGGCTGAGAATCCCCAGAAACAGCAGCTCTGACGACTTCCCTGCTTAGAAGGGATTTAGAAATCAATTAGTTCTAACTCCCCATTTTATTGGGCAGTAAGTAGGGAGTGCCAGGAGGGGAGGAGGAAGAGTGTGGAGGTGGATTCTGAAATGTAAATTCTTCTGAGTAGGCAGACCTATTAGTCCTTAACCCCTTATTGTTAACTACTCTGGTATTTCCGGTATAGGGTAGGGGAAGGATCTACTGTCTGTTGTGGACCAAGGCACTGCCAAGGTGGGCAGGGAGGTATCTTGACAGTGAAGCCCAGTCTCAGGCCTTCAGGCTGGGGGAGCTGAAAATGAAAAGCTGGGGAAAAGAGTCCTTATAAAGTGATTTTTGCCATCTTTGTATCCTCAGTGGAGCTGACTGCGCTGAGCATGCTGAGGGCCTCAGCAAACTCAGTGAGGGATTGATTGAAGCTCCTGCCTTCACTTATCTCTTTCCCCCCGAATCTCTTTAAGCACCTCCTCTAGCCTGAAGGGAAAGAAAGTAGCTGGATCTCATCAAAGCCACACTTCTGTCATCTACTGAGGATGGAGGAATTGGGTATTAGTGGTAAAAAGAGGATAGGGAAGTTTAAAATTAAACAAGGTTCAGAAAGTTTGGGATATCCCTCCAAAATGCTAAACGTCACCCCTCTCTTCTTCATGCTCTTCCCTGCACCCTCATTCCCAACACAGGGCAAGGCTGAGATGGGCCAGGAGTGTGGCATATGGAATCTCATTCTTTTGTTAGAGAGTGGTGGTGCAGTTTAGGAGCTGAGTAGATTGTCACTCCAGAAAGCCTTTGTCTGCTTCCTGAGAGTTTGATCTGGAGCTGGGATGGACATCTACCTCAAGAAGGAAGGACCTTCCCAGTTGGGAAGACCCCAACAAAATTAAAAGCTCAGTGGAGGTCCAAACCAACCTTCCAGTGCTGTCCAACAGGACTTTCTGGGATGATAGAAAAGTTCTATTCTGTGCTGTCCAATATCATAACTGCATGTGGCTCTTAAACACTTGAACTGTGACTAGCAGGAATGAGGAAATAAATTTTTAATTTTACGTAGTTTTAATGAATTTAAAATTTAACATATCCACATGTGGCTAGTGGCTACTGAGTTGGACAGCACAATTTAGGCACCTCCTCCCCCCCCAGTCTCTCTCATCCTGTGTTTTCAATGGTCGCCACCCAAGGTTTTATTATGTATCAAAACCATATATTGATTTTGATGATATCAAATTATGGCCTCTTGAAAAATTCCTTCCAGGAAGTTCAAATTGCTAAAGAAAAGTTTATTCATCTTACAAATGGATGATATTCCACACATCACTTCTAATTTGTTTTAAAAATGTAAGTTCAAAACTAGTGAGATACTGATGTGCTTGGTTTGGGGCAAGGCATTTAACCTCCCTGGACCTTTGATTTTTCAACTGTAAAATAAGGTGTTTATACTAAATGAACCTGAAGCCCTTTACTAGCTCTCAAAGAATGTGATTTGAAATAGCTGCTATGATGGTGAAAAAATTATGTATGTTCAAAGAAATAAAGTTATGAAGATGGCTGACATTTCTGATAAGGGTGTTACAAATTTAGTAATAAACATGAATTCAATATTATCACAGGGAACAATAGTAAGACACAATAGTAAAGATAAATCTGAAGGGTCGTGCTTTGAGGCACAAAGTCTAAGAAGGAGAATTTTCTTAGACTGCTCACTGTTCTCACTGTCCATTATACAAAAAACAATTTCCGTTTATTGATTCTAATGAAGCCCATAAATTTAACCTACAATTTGCTGTAAACGCTAAAAGATGTATGACTTTGAATTTGTTCACATAGCCCTTTAATAAGTTTTAGAAACCCACTGAAAAGCAGGAGTTGATCCTCAAAGAAATCAGTTCCTAGCTCTCATGAAGAATTTACTTTGATCTCAGCCCTGGCAAAAAGACACACTGGCTGCACTATCAAGAGCACAGTTTTCACATCAGTGCATATCAGCCAACATCAACCCAAACACCTTATGATCCCACATCATAAGACAACCAGAGCTCAACCTCTTTTGGGAGAAAAAGTTGCTTTTACAAAAGGCCCCCAAAAGTGATTAAATGAAATGTTTCTAGCACCAAACATCCAAGTGCACCAAAGACCAACTGTAAAACATTGACCACACTAGCCCTAGGGAAGAGCAAATCCATGGCTAATATATTGCTTATAGAGAGAATTCTACAAGCTGGGTGACAACATTCTGAGAAAACCCTGTCCACAGCCTGGGATTCACCAAAAACCTAGCAATTCTAAATAGTAATAATAACAGCTAATGATTATATAGCACTTACTATGGGCCAGACATTGATCTTAGTGTCTGGTGTTAGAATAAGCCTGAGCCGTCAAAAAAGGCATGAAAGTTTGACCCATTCACACTTAGCACAGAGTACTTAGCCAATGCTACCATCAAAGCACTGCCTAATCAAAATACTTAAAACTTCTGAATAGATGGAATGCTATATGCAACACAATTTGTTTATTTTATAAACTATACTGGAAATTACTTAGGGATCGAAAAGTTATCAACAGGAATGTAGCGTTTTCCTTTTCTTATCTGGAGAAAATAGGCTCAGATAATTGGGGAAAAGTGTGGCAGTGTCTGTCATAGTCTATAGGAACTGCAGTGCAGGCAAATAAAGGAGACCGCAGTCTTTGAAGCATTTCAGACTGGTGAGCCCCTCCCACGGAGACTTCACATCTCAGTACCCCTTAGTGATGTCTTAGAATAGATTGGCTTGTTCACTGTCCTGACTTCCCTTTTTTCAATTACTAGTTCTTTCTGACTAACCTTAGAGAATGTCATGAAAAAGAAACTTGTCGCCAGTAACCTGCATCTTTTCTCTTTACAGACCCTCTTCTAGAAGACTTTCCTTTAAATTCTCATCTTGCTTTCTCCTTTCACTTTTACCTTGCTTAGTGCCTCTTCATCTGTTATCAAAACCACATTTCTTGGATTATATAAAAGTTACATTCTTAAAATCCATTGTATAAGCTTCCTCAGAATTAAGAAATTAAGGTTTATAGTCTGGCAAATCAGGATTTGAACTTACTAGTGGATAACCTTAGCACTTAATCCTTTATATATTACTGTTTCCTATTCTCAATGAAATTGGGTAGTAAAATCAACCTCACATACAGTGGTGCCCTTGGTTCACAAAAACTGCTAAATGTTCAAGAATTTTGTGCGCTGGTTATTAAACCCAGTTATTGTTAAAACTTAAATTATATAAATTTATGCTTAAAAGTTATATTAAGGCAAAAATAATAAATACTCAAAACTCATCACTTCCTAATTATCTTACTACATTTTATCATTATCTGTGCTTTTCAAGTTGTCTACTGTATCAGTATAGTGTAAGTACTATATAAATAGTGTGCTACTGCACATCTCTTCCTGCACCAGCCCATGTTTATTTTTTTTTTACATCTTTATTGGAGTATAATTGCTTTACAATAGTGTGTTAGTTTCTGCTTTATAACAAAGTGAATCAGTTATACATACACATATGTTCCCATATCTCTTCCCTCTTGCGTCTCCCTCCCTCCCACCTTCCCTATCACACCCCTCTAGGTGGTCACAAAACCAGCCCATGTTTAATGGAGTCAGCTTGGTAGCTGGAAATCAACCAGGTGGAAATATTTACACCATGGAAATCAGCAAACACTACAAATCAAGGCTTCTTGTCCCCTGGGATAGTTGTCTGTTAAGCATTTCCCTGCACACCACTGCTCATGTATGTGATATAAGAATAAATATGAAATAATATATAAAAGGTGCTTACGTATGTGGCTCATAAGATGTACTTAATAAATGATAGTTTTCTCATTAGTACTGTTATCATGCAGTCAATCAGTGAATCAGTTGATTATTGTCTAATTCAATGCACTACAAGATTTCTTAGAGCATATAAAAATTCAGTACTATGATCTGTTTCCATAATGACATAGATCTCAACTTGATTAACATAATAGCCTTATCTACAGCTTGTCCTAATTTTGATTAGTGATATGCCTTTTATGGAAGTTTAAAAACGCTTTTTGAGTTCTAGTATAATCCATTCATTTGCCAGAGAAGGAAACAGAGGGTCCCAAAAGCCTACTATTTTTCCCAAGGTCCCACAGGCCTCTGGTAGTAAAATGGTAGTAGTATATGTTATCTATGTTTCTTATAAAGTCTTTTGACACCTTTCATAAGTGGATGAATTGTTTATTAAAGGTATGAACCAGTGATGGTTTTCACTTTCGGTATTTACAATGTCCTTGTGGAAACTGGGGACAACATATATAATAGAAGTTGAAACATAGAAAATTACCATTGTTGTAAATAAAGAATGGCTAAGTATTAGCAATATTATATAATTCAACCTAATATATTTAACCAGCAAAGCAAATATTCAAATTGATGTGATATTTACTTTTCTTTCCCACTCCTGGCTTACAAACATAATCTAATTAAGATAAATTCAATTACATACATATTAGCTACAGAGGTTGTTTAAATGAGAATTCATGGAATGATTTGGCTATAAGAATTTTATGGTTTTGTTGCTGAAGAACGATACTATGCTACCATTGTACTTTAGAACATTGCAAAACAATTATCCCCAAGCTTTAAGATGAAAAAGAAGGACGACAAATAGTTGATATAAGTTTGTGTGGAATTTGTGTCATTTTCTGGTTTGGGTTTAAGACCAAAGAATGGCTAAATTACATGTATTAGCCTAGGTTTTAAAAAACACTCACCACATAAGCATTAGCTTAGAAAACCCTAAATTGCTTTAAAAAATGGTCAAGCCAAAATAGAAGAAAATCCGTGGTTTTGTGCCCAATATACAATTACAGAATTTATATGCTTGCAGTTGGATTTACAAAACCTCCTTAATGTAATAAAGTGTGGTCTAATTGCTTACTAATAAAAGGGCGGGAAACACTCTCTAATTAGATAAATACCTTTTATAGCAATCTTAGTAAACACAGTCTGTTTGCCAGAGGGTAGCAAAGAGTTGGGAATGTGTGCTCAGTGTGGCTTTTCACCCTGTTGTTCCTGGTTGGGCAGGGTCCTCCTGGAATGCAGGGTCCTTGCCCAGAGCTGCTCAGCATTCCAGACTAACAGCTTTAATCAGCAACTCCTTTAGTCAACAGCATTCAAGAGATGAAAAGAGGCAATGGTTTCAAAATTTTTTCCCAGATAATTGGAGTCAAAATAGTAATTGAGTCTTGTTTGTTTTTCTAATATGCCCTCTGGGAATAACCTCAGGGTCAAAGTAGCTCTCAGAGTCCCTAATCTTTCCCCCAAAACAGAAACTAGTGTGTTTCTGTTTTCATTAGTTTCCACAGATCCTACTTTGTTTTGTTGCTGTTTTTGTTTGTTTTGTTTGTTTTGTTTTGTTTTGGGTTATGGGCTCTTATCCTGAAAAGCTTGAGAAAGCAGCTGTCCTCCCTTTCGTAAGCTGAGTTGTAGAACACTGGAAAGCATGGTCATGGTAGTCATAAAGCCTGAGTTCCAGTCCTGGGTCTGTTAACTAATTCATTATGAAACCTTGACCACATTACTTGAATTTGAATTCAGAGTACATCGGGGCATTCCCATCTGTAAAATAAGATGTTGGGCTGGAGAGTGTTCTCTTAAATTCTCAATAGCTCTGTTTTAGCTGGAAAGCTGTGATTCTAAGGGAGAAAATCTTATCCCAGAGGCTTCCTGCATCCATTTATACAGAGAAGCCTTTCTGATACCTTCAGAGAGCACCAATCTCTTCCTTTTTTAAAAAATCTTGTGCATACCCTTATTTCTCTATTTATCATGCATGGCTCTCTTACCAGGTATATGAGACCCTTCCAGTCAGGAATTGTAATTTACTCAACTCTGTTGGGGACATAGTGAGAGCATAAAACCACAGCCGTGTTTATGGAAGAAGGGATGAGGCTGGTGTACTCTGAATTGCTGTGAGGCAAGAGCAACAAGGGCATGAGCGAAAAAGGAATAAGGAAGGGAACACAAATAAGTACTCTACTGTTTTGGGTGTGCTGGGCTGTGTTTAGGAGATAAATTGTGGAAACACAGTAGCACGAGGGAGGTGAGTCAGCAGAAGTCAGAGAATTTAGAGATCAGAGACTTGTTTCTTAAGAGATGAGTAATAGTTCCTTAAAACAATAATAACAACAAAACCTAAAACGAAAACCAAAACAAAACAAAACCTGCAATTTTTCTTATAAAAATAATCCATGCTTACTGTAGAAAATTTGGGAGGTAAAATGAGGAGACTATCAACTATAGTAAACAACCATTTCTTTTCAGTGTTTTTTTCTGAACATCCTTTTGTATACCTAATATTATATTGAGTAAGCAATTTTATATCTTGACTTTTCACTTAAAATGACATAATTTAAATTCTACTTTATGAATATACCATAATTCAGCAGTCTCCAGCCTTTTTGGCACCAGGGACCAGTTTCGTGGAAGGCAGTTTTTCCACGGGCGGGAGATGGCGGGGGTATGGTTCAGGGGGTAATTCAAGCAGTAACAGGAGCGATGGGGAGTGGTAGATGAAGCTTTGCTTGCTCACCCACCACTCAGCTCCTGCTGTGCGACCTGGTTCCTAACAGGCCATGGACCAGCACCGGTCCACAGCTCGGGGGTTGGGGACCCCTGCTATAATTTACTTAACAATTCCCCTATTTATAATTTCTCTCTATTATGAGTATTTCCATGGTGAATGTTATTATTAATTATTTTATTGAAGTATAGTTGATTTATATTATATTATGTTTAGGTGTACAACATAGACATTCGATATTTTTTATACATTATACTCCCTTTAAAATTATTATAAAATATTTGCTATATTCCCTGTGCTGTACATTATATTCTTGTATCTTATTTATTTTATATCTAGCAGTTTGTACCTCTTAATCCCCTTCCCCAATCTTGCCTCTCCTCCCACCCCTCTCCCTACTGGTAACCACTAGCTTTTTCTCTGTATCTGTGAGTCTGTTTCTGTTTTGTTGTGTTCATTTGTTTATTTTATTTCTTTATTCTACATATAACTGAAAACATACAGTATTTGTCTTTCTCTGTCTGACTTACTTCACTTAGCATAATACCCTCCAGGTCCATCCATGTTGTTGCAAATGGCAAAATTTCATTCTTTTTAATGGCCGAGTAATATTCCAGTGTGTGTGTGTGTGTGTGTGTGTGTGTGTGTGTGTTTGTGTATCTACACCACATCTTCTTTATTCATTCATCCACGATGAACATTATTATGTGATAAATTTTCTCCATATTTTTGGATAATTTTCTGAGAAGAGATTTCTGAAAGAGACAACACTAGGAATAAAGATATAAAAATTTAAGGAATAAAAATATAAACAAACACATAATAAAAATATAAACACATAAGCATTCATATGTGCTACTAATTGCTTCCTAAGAAAGTGTTATCAATTTTCACTTTCACCAGAAGGGACCATATTATAGAAATAAGAGCTGTCTGAGATTGAAATGCTCTATCACATTTAACTGAATTATCTTGACCCCTATTGTACAGGAGTCTCCTATGAGGGGAGGTGGGACTGAATGACCCAAAAGGTACCTGCCAACTACAAGAGTCACTGGAATCTCAGCTCACTTAAGGCACAGTGCTAGCTGCCGAGGATACGGTCCCTGTCCTTAAAGAGCTTATAGTCTAGTGGAGTGATAGATATTAAATAGTTAGTTTCAATATAATGGTAAATGATAATACCTGAGACATTTCCAGGGTATTATGGAATCTCAGAAGAGCGGCCCTTAAGCAAAGAAAGGTGGGAAAAACATTGTAGACAAAGGAAACACCATTATCAAAGGTATGAAGCGAAAAACATGGATTATATGTTCTATGTGTGTGTGTGTCTACAAGCCATTAAGTTTTATTAAAGGATAAAGTATTAAGTGGGAGATGGTGTAAGCTTGTAGGATAGTCAGAAGCTAGGTCACAGAGGGCTTTATATGCCATACTGAGAAGCTTAAACTTTATTTTATAAGCAATGGAGAAATGTTTGAGGTTTTAGAGAGAGTGATGCAGTCAGATGTCATGATAAATAACATTTCTGACTGTGGTGGAAGAATGGATAAATTTTTAATGAGGCAAGCCAGAAGCAAAGAGATCTGTTAGGAGGCTTTTGTGATATCCAACTGAGGAATGGTAAAAGCTTAAATCAGGGCAGTGGCAGTACGGAAGAATGGAGGGGAAAGGAAAGGCTCAAAATTATGCTGGATGTCAATTTGGCAGGAGTTGATAAATGATTGAATGTGGGGACTAATGGAGAGAAAATACTGCATAAAAATCAAGATAATAAGAATTGCAAAGAATCAGTACTCAGCAGGTTAACTGTAGAAGAGAGGTCCAGGGGAACACAGTAGAGGAATGTCTATTGATTTTGGCAACATGGGTGTCACTGATGGCTTTTGCATGAGCATTTCAGAGAAGCAGTGAAGAAGCAGTAGGTTAAGGAGTTAGTTGAAGGTGAAGAAATGTACACAGTGAGTGTATAATGATCTTTCAAGAAGCTTAGCTCAGGGGCTTCCCTGGTGGCGCAGTGGTTGAGAGTCTGCCTGCCGATGCAGGGGACACGGGTTCGTACCCCAGTCCGGGAAGATCCCACATGCCGCGGAGTGGCTGGGCCCGTGAGCCATGGCCGCTTAGCCTGCGCGTCCGGAGCCTGTGCTGCGCAACGGGAGAGGCCACAACAGTGAGAGGCCCGTGTACTGCGAAAAAAAAAAAAAAGAAGCTTAGCTCAAAAGGACAGAAAGAACTAACACTGTTGTAAGAGAGGGAAGCTAGGGTCAATGGAATATTGAATAAGCTAGGTTAGGAGGAACCCAAGCTTCTATATAGGTAGGAGAGAAAGAGCTACTAGAGAGGGAGAAATTGAAGATATAGGACAAAAGAAATAACTGATTAAACAAGATATTGAAGTAAATAGAAGAAGTAAAATCAAGAGTGGGTATGGAGACACTGACTTGGAATGGAAAGGTAGACTCTCATCACCAAAAATTGGATGGGAAGAAGGAAAGATGTATCAGAAGTTAGTCTGTCAGTGGGGTCAGGAAGATAAAGATGTTCATTCCTAAAAATGCAGAGTGTTCCAGGGAGAGAACAGTATATGCAAAGACCTGGAGTGAGAGGTGGAGAGAGTGTGATGGGTTTGAATAACTTCAGTAGGGCTGGAACATAAATTGAGGGGAGAGGTAAGAGGAAGGGTTAAAAATAAGGCCATGGTGGTAGCTGGGTGGTCCTTTGTAAGCTACATTAATGGCTTTCGGCTTTGTTTCAAGGATAGAAGGAAATTTGTAAGGGCTTAGGAAACGTCATGATAAGCATTTTGTTTGGAAGCATCATTCTGGCTAAAGTATGAAGAATGGGTAGGAGGGGTTAGACCTAAGACAGGGAGAAAAATGTGGAGGCTGCTGGAGTAGGCCTAGTAATGGTTGATAGTGACTGGATTAATGTATTGCCTGTGAGATGGAGAGAAGTAGATGGATTTGAAAGATTTATAGCAGGTAAGAATTGAGAGGGCTTGTTGATGGATGGGATGTGGAGGTGAAGGAGAGAGAAAATTAAAGAATAACTCCCAAGGTTTCTAGCTTAGGCAACTGAGAGGATGGTGGCATCATTTATTTGAGACAGGAAACTCCATGAGATGAGTATGTTTGGGCTCTATTGATGGGTTTAATTATGGACAAATTGATCTTGAGATCCTGTGAGGCATAGTACACTAATTCATTTATTCATTCACTCAACAAATATTTGCTGAGTACCTACTACATGCCAGGCACTATACTTTGTTCTGGGACTAGAGCAATTAATACAGTCTAGCTTAAATTCAAGTAGACATGTCGATATTTGAATGAAGCTAAGGACAGAGTTTAAAGCTAAGTTATAGGATTGGGAATCACCAATGCCTGAAATCATATGGGGAATCTCTAGAAAATGTCAATATATGGGGCAGGTTGAGGAAGAGTTACCAAAAAGAAAGCTGAGAAGTAGTGGCCAGAGATAGGAGGGAAATCAGGAAATGTGGTATCACAGTAGCCAAGAGATAAAAGTCATTCAAGGATGGAGTGGTGAATGTTTCTGACAGCTCAGAGGAGAAAGTCACTGTCCATTAGATTTAGTGACAAGGTGCTCATTGGTGAGCTATGTGGGAATATCATTGGAATGGTATGGGCAGAAACCAATTGCTGTGCATTTAGGAATGAATAGGAAAGGAAATGGAGATGGGCTTTGTAGAGAATTTTTTCAAAAATTTTAGCTATAAAAGGGGAAAGTAACATCAATAATAGCTGGAAGAGGAAAGTGGGTGCCCAGAGTTCGGCAAACTGCAATGTTGAGGACACAGTCCTTTAACTTCTTTTTGGCCACACCACTCGACATGTGGGATCTTAGTTCCCCAGCCAGGGATTGAACCCACATCCCCTGCGGTGGAAGTGTGGAGTCTTAACCACTGGACCACCATGGAAGTCCCTTTTTAACATTTTTTTTGGGGGGACACAGTCCTTTAGACTCTCAAGTCTGTCTAAGACGTCTGATCCCAACTACAAGGAGTTGGGGTTCAACTACAAAGTTAGAGGGTAGAGTCCACACAAGATCACCCTCACTTCTGACACCAACTATAACTTTGGGGGTTTCCCCAAATAACCCTAGGTTTCAATAATTTACCAGAATGATGCACAGAACTCATTGAAACCTATGATACTCACAGTTATGGTTTATTACAGGGAAAAGATACAAATTAGAACCAGCTAAATAAAGTAAGTGATATACAGGACAGAGTTTGGGAGTGTCAAATGTGAAGCTTCTGTTGTTCTTAGGATGCATTACCTTCCCAGTATTAATGTGTGAAAATATGCACAGAGTATTGCCAACCTGTGAAGCTCACCCAGCAGTGGTGCCCAGAATTTTTATTGGAGCTTCACTCCGTAGATATGACTGATTGATTGGTTGTCCGTGTGGCTGAACTCTGTCTTCAGCTCCTCACTCCCAGGATATTGAGCTGATTTAACATGGTCCTAGGGGCCCACTTTGAATGGCAAAGACACTCTTATCACTTGGGAAATTCCAAGAGTTCAGAGTTTTCTTCCCAGGAGCCAGGGATGAAGGCCATACTTCTTTTTGAGAAGGCCAAAGTCTTTGCTATACAGTGGAATTGAGTAAGGATTTTGGGGTTTGTATTTATTTAGTCTTGCTTAAATGAATTAGGCTTGGGCATGTTTAAATGCAGGTTAGTAATTGAGAGCTTCAAGATTAGAGATAGAGCGCAGAGTTAAGGCAGCAAGATTCTTGAGAAGGTAGGAAGGGATGGATTCAGACAACCAGGGAACAAAGTGATTAACCTCCTCCCATGTAACAGCAGGGAAAGATGAAAGGATGAGGACTGATTTGATGACAGGGCATAAAAGGTCATCTTGACTAATGGCCTCTAATTTCTCTGTGAAGTAGGAAACAAAATCATTTGTTGAGAATGATGGCCCAGGAGAAAGTCAGGAGCATGAGCAGAATGGACAATGTTGGAAATAGTTGCCATGGACCAGGAAAACCCAGCAAGGTGGAAGGCCTGAGCTAAGAGTCTATTTGATATTTTAATATTGATGGCTGGGAATTTATAGTGGTGCCAATCTGCATGGTTTCAAGATAAGTTCAGTGATGCAGTTCAGGCTTAAAGGATTCTGAGGAAGAGATTCAGAAATGGAATTTTGCAATGTTCCCAATTATAGGACAAGAAGAGTGAAGTTTCTAGTAAAGCAAGGAGGTAGAGAGAATATCTGGTGACAAGTTAGAGGCTACTGGGCACCTCTACAGGGTACAGCTAAGTGATTTGGAAGGAGAGTTGCAGCTAGAGTAGGAGGGGAAGAGCAGGACAGTGTGCCTAAGGGAGTACAATGAGAATGGAGGGCCAGAGAGATTTGCTAAGTGCTAAGGTGGACAGTAGAAGAGGCATGGTGGACTTCATAGCCTTGGCATTGAAAATGGAGCTTTGGGGCCAAGCAAATGACATTCCTCAGGACTCTCCCTTAACAGTGCTCTGTGGGAAGTTATAGGTGTCAGTCTTCAGATGGAAGTTCAGTTGCCTCTGGCTTATAGTTCTGGGACTGGGGAAGTGGGAAAGAGGGGGAAGGACTCTATGATGGTAGCTTCTACAGCCAAGTTCAGTGAATTGATGTTTGTCACTGTTGTCTTTTAGGTTGTGAGACAGGAATATCTCTCTGATCAGAAAGTAAAACTGAGAATCCAGAGGAAGGGAAATTGAGCTTGGTGCACCAATGTGTATTAGGGACTGGGGAAAAAGAGGAACGAACAGCCGGTGAGGACTTCTGCAGCAGATGCTATCCACACACTGTCCATGCTCATTGGACTTTACATATCAGTGTGCTCTGGACAACTTTCATGTGCCAGTATTTCCATCTCCACCTAAGGGCTTTCTCCAGAGGACCACTCTACCCTCTCACAGGAAGCCCTTAGTGCTGGGGAATTCTCAACCCCAGGAGCAGCCCTCAACCAATGACTGACAGAAGTGGGTGTATAAATGCCCTAGCCGCCTTGATTCCCAAGAGGGATTATATGAAGCATGTGTTTCATACCAGTTCCTAGCATTTCCCCAGAGGGATTTGGTCAGTCACTCTGGTGCCCTTTGTTGGCTTCCTTTTCCTCTCTCACTTCCCCACTTCCCTGGCTGTATTTCCCACATCTCTCCAATAATAAGCCATGTACACCAGAATCCTTGTCTTTGGGTCTGCTTTTTAGATACCCCAAGGCAAGTCAGCCATCTATGAGCCTGTTGCCTTGCCTATATTATCAAGCTTAATCCTAGCAACAACAGAGAGCAATAGTTATTGTCTTAGTCAGTTCAAGCTGCTGTGACAAAATACCACAGACTGGGTGACTTATAAATGATAGAAATTTTTTTCCTCACAGTTCTAGAGGACAGATCTGAGACCAGAGTGCCAGTATGGTCTGGTTCTGGTGAAAGCCCTCTTCTGGGTTGCAGACTTCCAGCTTCTCATTCTGTCCTCACATGGTGAAAAGGACCAGGGAGCTCTGAGGGATCGTTTTTATAAGAGCACTAATACCATTCATGAGTGCTCTGCCCTCATGACCTCAGCACCTCCCAAAGGCCCTACCTCCAAATATCATTACCTTAGGGGTTAGGATGTCAGCATATGAATTTTGGGGGACACAAACATTCAGACCACAGCAGGTATGATTATTCTCATTTTAGAGATGAAGAAATTAAGGATCAATATGCTTTGGTAAGTTAGCGCAGGTAAAAGATTTAAACAGCAGCTCTAGGATTTGAACCCAGGTCTTAACAGGATTAATCCATAGCACCACAGAGATAGGAGGTCACTATTTAGCATAAGATTTCAGTTCAGAAAAACTCTATTGCTTTTATTTCCTGTATTTAGAAATGAATGTTTTTGTACTACTTTTATTTGGGGGACAGTTGTTTCTATTTTGTTTCCCTAGTTTTTTAGTAAACTTCCCTTTGAAAATATTAGTCTGCCTCTTCTATGCTGAAGTGGAAGAAGAAAAGATGTTTTCATTTTATTCCAATTACAGGGAGAAGTGAGTGCTCAGCCACTAGTGTGGCTGTCCCACTCAGCTCAGCCGTCATTATTCTGAAGCTCATTATTGCTCAGACCTTGTAAGGTTTGGTTTTACTGAGGAATCCCATTCATTATTGAGGGCGTGTATCAAAAATAGATTCTGACGAGTTAAATATAGAAAGTCCAGGCCATCATCTAGATGTCAGAGTCATAAAGAAAATGACAATGATTCATAGAGTGTCAGAACAGGAAGAAATCTCAAAACCCACCCTGTTCACTTCATTTTACACATACAAGACCTGAGACCCAGAGCTGTTAAGTAATGTTCCAGAGGTCACTCTCAAGTAGTACAGAATAGAGACAGAGCCAGATCACCTGATTAAAGTTCTTTTTCTATCCTTAACATTACAGTGGCCCAAATTTTGTTTTGTCAAATTCCCTCTCTGACTCCTCAAGTCCAGAGTTCTTTTAATGTTTCTGATTGCCAAGTGGGCCACGCAAATATTGGTCTCTTCTTTTTTGTTAGGTTGCTAGATTAGAAACTAGGAAACTTCTAAGAAGAAGGGTAAGAGATGGGTGATATTTCTCACGTACCTCTTCTGTGTTTTCCCTTACTCCTTCCTTTTCATTTCTTACCCTCAAAGACACGTTTTCCTATGCTGGTAGAAGGGTTTATGCCTGAAGGTGTCTATCAGTTATATATTGTGACAGCTTTAGAACATGGTCCCGAAATTCTTTAATACTCCTCAAGAAGCAAAGTCTATATCCCCTGCCCTTGAATATGAGCTCTGTGAATGCCTGACTGCTAGATTATGGCAGAGGTGAGGCTGGGCCAATTTCTGGGCCCAGGCATTAAGAAATGGGTAGCTTTCATTTTCTGTCCCTTGAGATGGTCATCCTTGAAACACAGCTACCATGTGTGAGAAAGCCAGCAACCCAAGGAGAGGCCTCAGTGACCTGCAGCCGGCAGCCAGCACCAACTTGCCAGTCACATGAGTGAGCCTCTTGGAAGTGGGTCTTCCATGTCGATTCAAGCTGCCCCATGTGGAGGAGAGATAAGCCTTCCCTGCAGAGCTCTGCCCAAATTGCTGATCTGTGGGCAAATAAATGGTTATTGCTGCTGCAGGACACTAAATTTTGTTTTGTTTTGTTTTTTGGTAGTGGTAGGGGGATTAAATAGCAAAAGATAACTGGAACAGGTATTTCTACAAAAATGCCATATAACAAACCACCCGCAACTCATTGGCTTTAAATAGCAGTCATTTATTCTCGCAGATCTTCAGGTCACCTAGAGCAGCTCTACTCCATGTTCACTCATTTTGGGGACCAGTCTGAGTGGTTGCACCCCCTGGGACAAATTCTTCTCATGGGATGGCAGAGGTCCAACAGGGAAGGGAAAGAAACAAGGCCCAGGCTCAGGACTGGCCACTGTTGCTACTGCCAACATACCATTGGCCAAAGCAAGTCAGATGGCCAAGCCCAAAGGCAAACAGTGAGGAAATATACTTTGTCCCTGTAATCAGAGGAGCTGCGAAGTCACACAACAAAGGTGGGAAACAAGAAGGAGTGAAAAAATGGGACCAATTGTGCAATTTACCACAGTGAATAGTACTGAGCAACGTTGAACTGGCTGAAAATATCTCTTTTTTAAAGCATTAATAGATTCTCTGAGATCTACTGTCAGGATGTTTTACCAATTTTAGAAAATTTAAGAATAAAATTAAATTCAAGAAGGAAAAAAAGAGTTCATATGTACAACATTTTTTTTTTAACCTTGAGCGGGCTGAGAAAAATACTTAACTAAGAAGAAAGAGCTACTAGAAAAACACGATTGTCTTTTTTTCCTGCCTGAACTGCACTGAATGATATAATCTGGAAATGAATACTTTTTGCCTTTGTAAAGCAGATTCTTTCAAGGGAAGTGTTTATTGTATTCCCAGTAAAATCATGGGTTTCCCATGAGGATAAAAATACTATCTTTGGGGAGCAGCAGAAAGATATATTACTCTTCTTTGCCTCTCTATAGCTATTGAAGATTAAATTGGAAGCTAATTTACAGTCTGTGAATGTTTCTTTTTTAAAAAATTAATTATTTTTGGCTGCGTTGGGTCTTTGTTGCTGCGTGCGGGCTTCCTCTAGTTGTGGCGAGCGGGGCCTACCCTTTTTGCGGTGCACGGGCGTCTCATTGTGGTGGCTTCTCTCATTGCAGAGCACAGGCTCTAGGTGCGCTGGCTTCAGTAGTTGTGGCACACGGGCTCAGTGGGTGTGGCTCACGGGCTCTAGAGCGCAGGCTCAGTAGTTGTGGTGCACGGGCTTAGTTGCTCTGTGGCATGTGGGATCTTTCAGGACAAGAGCTCAAACCCGTGTCCCCTGCACTGGCAGGCGGATTTTTTTTTTAATTTTTATTTATTTATTTATTTTTCTTATTAGTCATCCATTTTATACACATCAGTGTATACATTTCAATCCCAATCTTCCAATTCATCACACCACCACCACCACCCCCCACCGCTTTCCCCCCTTGGTGTCCATACGTTTGTACTCTACATCTGTGTCTCAATTTCTGCTCTGCAAACCGGTTCATCTGTGCCATTTTCTAGGTTCCACATATATGCATTAATATACAATATTTGTTTTTCTCTTTCTGACTTACTTCACTCTGTATGACAGTCTCTAGATGCATCCACATCTCTACAAATGGCCCAATTTCGTTCCTTTTTATGACTCAGTAATATTCCATTGTATATATGTACCACAACTTCTTTATCCATTTGTCTGTCGATGGGCATTTAGGTTGCTTCCATGACCTGGCTGTTGTAAATACTGCTGCAATGGACATTGGGGTGCATGTGTCCTTTTGAATTATGGTTTTCTCTGGGTATATGCTCAGTGGTGGGATTGCTGTGTCATATGGTAATTCTATTTTTAGTTCTTTAAGGAACCTCCATACTGTTCTCCATAGTGGCTGTATCAACTTACATTCCCACCAACAGTGCAAGGGGGTTCCTTTTCTCCACACCCTCTCCAGCATTTATTGTTTATAGATTTTCTGATGCTGCCCATTCTAACTGGTGTGAGATGATAGCTCATTGTAGTTTTGATTTGCATTTCTCTAATAATTAGTGATATTCCACAGCTTTTCATGTGCTTCTTGGCCATCTCTATGTCTTCTATGGAGAAATGTCTGTTAGGTCTTCTGCCCATTTTTGGATTGGGTTGTTTGTTTTTTTAATATTGAGCTGCATGACCTGTTTATATATTTTGGAGATTAATCCTTTGTCTGATGATTCATTTGCAAATATTTTCTCCCATTCTGAGGGTTGTCCTTTCATCTTGTTTATGGTTAACTTTGCTGTGCAAAAGCTTTGAAGTTTCATTAGGTCCCATTTGTTTATTTTTGTTTTTATTTCCATTACCCTAGGAGGTGGATCCAAAAACATCTTGCTGTGATTTATGTCAAAGAGTGTTCTTCCTATGTTTTTCCTCTAAGAGTTTTATAGTGCCTGGTCTTAAATTTAGGTCTCTAATCCATTTTGAGTTTATTTTTATGTATGGTGTTAGGGAGTGTTCTAATTTCATTCTTTTACATGTAGCTGTCCAGTTTTCCCAGCACCACTTATTGAAGAGACTGTCTTTTTTCCATTGTATATCCTTGCCTCCTTTGTCATAGATTAATTGACCATAGGTGCGTGGGTTTATCTCTGGGCTTTCTATCCTGTTCCATTGATCTATATTTCTGTTTTTGTGCCAGTACCATATTGTCTTGATTACTGTAGCTTTGTAGTATACTCTGAAGTCATGGAGTCTGATTTCTCCGGCTCTGTTTTTTTCCCTCAAGACTGCTTTGGCTATTCAGGGTCTTTTGTATCTCCCTACAGATTTTAAGATTTTTTGTTATAGTTCTGTAAAAAATGCCACTGGGAATTTGATAAGGATTGCATTGAATCTGTAGAATGCTTTGGGTTGTACAGTCATTTTCACAATATTGATTCTTCCAATCCAAGAACATGGTATATGTCTCCATCTATTTGTATCATCTTTAATTTCTTTCATCAGTGTCTTATAGTTTTCTGCATACAGGTCCTTTGTCTCCTTAGGGAGGTTTATTCATAGGTATTTTGTTCTTTTTATTGCAATGGTAACTGGGAGTGTTTCCTTAATTTCTCTTTCAGATTTTTCATCCTTAGTGTATAGGAATGCAAGAGATTTCTGTGCATTAATTTTGTATCCTGCAACTTTACCAAATTCATTGATTCGCTCTAGTAGTTTTCTGGTGGCATTTTTAGGATTCTCTATGTATAGTATCATGTCATCTGCAGACAGGACAGTTTTACTTCTTCTTTTCCAATTTGTATTCCTTTTATTTCTTTTTCTTCTCTTATTGCCGTGGCTAGGACTTCCAAAACTATGTTGAATAATAGTCGTGAGAGTGGACATCCTTGTCTTGTTCCTGATCTTAGAGGAAATGCTTTCAGTTTTTCACCATTGAGAATGATGTTTGCTGTGGGTTTGTAGTATATGGCCTTTATTACATTGAAGTAGGTTCCCTCTCTGCCCATTTTCTGAAGAGTTTTTATCATAAATGGGTGTTGAATTTTGTCAGAAGCTCTTTCTGCAACTATTGAGATGATCATATGGTTTTTATTCTTTAATTTGGTGTATCACATTGATTGATTTGCATATATTGAAGAATTCTTGCATCCCTGGGATAAATCCCACTTGATCATGGTGTTTGATCCTTTTAATGTGTTGTTGGATTCTGTTTGCTAGTATTTTGTTAAGGATTTTTGCATCTATATTCATCAGTGATATTGGTCTGTAATTGTCTTTTTTTGTAGTATCTTTGTCTGGTTTTGGTATCAGGGTGATGGTGGCCTCATAGAATGAGTTTGGGAGTGTTCCTTCCTCTGCAATATTTTGGAAGAGTCTGAGAAGGATGGGTGTTAGCTCTTCTCTAAATGTTTGATAAAATTCACCTGTGAAGCCATCTGGTCCTGGGCTTTTGTTTGTTGGAAGATTTTTAATCAAAGTTTCTAGTTCATTACTTGTGATTGGTCTGTTCATATTTTCTATTTCTTCCTAGTTCAATCTTGGAAGATTATACCTTTGTAAGAATTTGTCCATTTCTTCCAGTTGTCCATTTTATTGGCATAGAGTTGCTGTAGTAGTCACTTAGGATGCTTTGTTTTTCTGCGGTGTCTGTTGTAAGTTCTCCTTTTTCATTTCTAATTTTATTGATTTGAGTCCTCTCCCTCTTTTTCTTGATGAGTCTGGCTAATGGTTTATCAATTTTGTTTATCTTCTCAAAGGACCAGCTTTTAGTTTTATTGATCTTTGCTATTGTTTTCTTTGTTTCTGTTTCATTTATTTCTGCTCTGATCTTTATGATTTCTTTCCTTCTGCTAACTTTAGGTTTTGTTTGTTCTTCTTTCTCTAGTTCCTTTAGGTGTAAGGTTAGATTGTTTATTTGGGATTTTTCTTGTTTCTTGAGGTAGGCTTCTATAGCTATAAACTTCCCTCTTAGATCTGCTTTTGCTGCATCCCGTAGGTTCTCGATCGTCGTGTTTTCATTGTCATTTGTCTCTAGGTATTTTTTGATTTCCTCTTTGATTTCTTCAGTGATCTCTTGGTTATTTAGTAACGTATTGTTTAGCCTCCATGTGTTTGTGTTTTTTATGGGTTTTTTTCCCTGTAATTGATTTCTAATCTCATAGCGTTGTGGGCAGAAAAGATGCTTGATATGATTTCAATTTTCTTAAATTTACTGAGGCTTGATTTGTGACCCAAGACGTGATCCATCCTGGAGACTGTTCCATGCACACTTGAGAAGAAAATGTAATCTGCTGCTTTTGGATGGAATGTTCTATAAATATCAATTAAGTCTATCTGGTCTATTGTGTCATTTAAAGCTTGTGTTTCCTTATTAATTTTCATTTTGAATGATCTGTCCATTGGTGTAAGTGAGGTGTTAAAGTCCCCCACTGTTATTGTGTTACTGTCCATTTCCTCTTTTAGAGCTATTAGCAGTTGCCTTATGTATTGACGTGCTCCTATGTTGGGTGCATATATATTTATAATTGTTATATCTTCTTGGATTGATCCCTTGATCATTACGTAATGTCCTTCCTTGTCTGTTGTAACATTCTTTATTTTAAAGTCTATTTTATCTGATATGAGTATTGCTACTCCAGCTTTCTTTTGATTTCCATTTGCATGGAATATCTTTTTCCACCCCTTCACTTTCAGTCTTTATGAGCCGCTAGGTCTGAAGTGGGTCTCTTGTAGACAGCATATATATGGGTCTTGTTTTTGTATCCATTCAGCAAGCCTGTCTTTTGGTTGGAGCATTTAATCCATTCATGTTGAAGGTAATTATCGATATGCATGTTCCTAATACCATTTTCTTAATTGTTTTGGGTTTGTTTTTGTAGTTCCTTTTCTTCTCCTGTGTTTCCCACTTAGAGAAGTTCCTTTAGCGTTTGTTGTAGAGCTGGTTTGGTGGTGCTGAATTCTCTTAGCTTTTGCTTGTCTGTAAAGCTTTTGATTTCTCCATGGAATCTGAATGAGATCCTTGCTGGGTAGAGTAATCTTGGTTGTAGTTTCTTCCCTTTAATCACTTTAAGTATATCATGCCACTCTCTTCTGGCTTGTCGAATTTCTGCTGAGAAATCAGCTGCTAACCTTATGGGAGTTCCCTTGTATGTTATTTGTCATTTTTCCCTTGCTGCTTTTAATAAGTTTTCTTTGTCTTTATGGCAGGTGGATTCTTAACCACTGCACCACCAGGGAAGCCCCTCTTATTTTTAATTTAATTTTTTTTTTGGAGTATAGTTGATTTACAATGCTGTGTAAGTTTCAGGTGTACAGCAAACTGATTCAGTTATACATATATCCATTCTTTTTCGGACTCTTTTCCCATGTAGGTTATTACAGAATATTGAGTAGAGTTACCTGTGCTATACAGTAGGTCCTTATTGATTATCTATTTTATATATAGTAGTGTGTTTATGTTAATCCCAAACTCCTAATTTATCCTTCCTCTGCACCTTTTCCCTTTGGTAACCATAAGTTTGCTTTTGAAGTCTGTGAGTGTGTTTCTGTTTTGTAAATAAGTTTATTTGTGTCATTTTTTCAGATTCTACATATAAATGATATCATATGATATTTGTCTTTCTCTGACTTACTTCACTAAGTATGATAATCTCTAGGTCCATCCATGTTGCTGCAAATGGCATTATTTTGTTCTTTTTCATGGCTGAGTAATATTCCATTGTATATGTGTACCACATCTTCTTTACTTATTCCTCTGTCAGTGGACATTTAGGTTGTTTCCATGTGTTGGTTATTGTAAATAGTGCTGCAATGCACATCAGGGTGCATGTATCTTTTCAGATTATGGTTTTCCCTAGATATATGCCCAGGAGTGGGATTGCAGGGTCACATGGTAGCTCTATTTTTAGTTTTTTAAGGAACTGCCATACTGTTCTCCATAGTGACTCTACCAATTTACATTCCCACCAGCAGTGCAAGAGGGTTCCCTTTTCTCCACACCCTCTCCAGCATTTATTGTTTGTAGACTTTTTGATGATGGCCCTTCTGAATGGTGGGCCGTGACTGTTTCTTTTTAGAGAATCTGATTTTGGATAATATCAGAAGAAAGCAAACACTATTGATGGAACTGTGGTAGATTTGTACTGTAAACTTAGCTAACCTAGAACTACATTTCCCAGAATTCCCTTCTCTGCATAGTTTTTGTTAATATGGGTCACAAGAGACATTTTAGGTAAGATTTGGATGGTGGAAGTGAAGCAACATACATATTATTTTTTATACTTTGAAGGATAGTGCAGGGTCACAGGTGCTCTTGCAATGCCCACATGTTGTCACTGATCTGCTAGCTCACCCTGTTGGTGTGGGGCAGCAGCTGGATTCACAGCTCCTCCAGCTCCTGCCAGACCCTCTATAGCTTCTTCAGTCATGGGACAGTGTATGCAGCTTCTGGAACAACAGTAAGGCCTGATTCCTCTAGCTCTAACTACCTCTTCAGCTCCTCTGATTCCTGCATCAAGTCCATGTTCAGCTTCGTGATGAAGGGTGTCAGGTTCTCCTTCATGTCAGCACATCACTGACTAGAGGCTTGGGGGCAGTTAGAGACTCACAAGAGACTCACATAAGTTCTAGTTTGTCCTCAATGTCCAGTTTCCTTCCTGGCTGCCCGTCCTGCTGACTTTAGACCTTGTGCCTGGTGCAGAAGCAACAACCATACAAAAACTATTTAATCAGCTTCCTTGATTATGTAAGGTCAAATATCTGTAATAAATCCCTTATTTAACATAATTGCTTATGGTTTTGCTTCTCTGATCCAACCCTGACAAATACAAGAACCTTATGTAAAACTCAACATGATTTATCTTTTCTAATCTTTTTTCCAAATACCTAAATCCTTTAGCCTATAGTAAATACTTACTAGATGCCACGTACTTTGGTAGGCACTAAAGGAAACAAGATGAATAAGATAGTTGATTCCTGCCCTGGGAGGCTCAGTCTGGTCCCCAAATATGTTGCTGAGCTATGTAAAGTAGCTCAGTTAACAGTAGCACTGTTAAATACAAAGAATGCTATTATCCAACTCCTAGAACAAACCTGGGTGCTCTAGTGATTTCTCTGCAACCTGTGATGTGTGTCTAGGTACAGTAGAGTTGCCTGATGACACGTGTATGACACTAGGGAATAGGGTAACATGGCACTTAGTTGCTGTGACATCCCAGTGACATGTCACAGTCTTAAGTGGCCTGGAAATGTGAAACCAATCCTTCCCATGCCCAGAGCATAATAATAGAAAGTATATAAAAGTAGTATTGCTAATAAAATCATATAGGTTTAGAGGGTAGAAATCCAGCTTTCTCACTGGAGCAAAGAAAATGATTCCCATGTATCAGAGGTCGGGTGGCAGAGAGGTGAGGGGCTGTGCATACTGCAGGCTATGGGGAAGTTCATCATCAAACTTAGTGCTCCTGGGAGGAGGCACAGACACCACATAACTTACTGTAATAGGGAGGAGGAAACTGTGTGATGATGCTGTTCCCTATAGCAATGTCTTCTGTACACGTATGTGTAAAAGATAAAAATGGTCTCAGAGTCGGTTAAATAACACAATGGCACGTCCATGCCGTGTAATACTGTGTAGCCATAAAAGAAAGAGTTAGGTAGATGTATATGGACTGATGATGGAAAAAGCTTCAAGACACATAAGTCGGGCTTCCCTGGTGGTGCAGTGGTTAAGAATCTGCCTTCCAATTCATGGGACACAGGTTCGAGCCCTGGTCCAGGAAGATCCCACATGTTGCGGAGCAACTAAGCCCATGCACCACAACTACTGAGCCTGCACTCTAGAGCCCGCGAGCCACAACTACTGGAGCCCGCGCACCACAACTGCTGAAGCCCATGCGCCGAGAGCCCATGCTCTGCAACAAGAGAAGCCACCACAATGAGAAGCCCATGCAGCGCAACGAAGAGTAGCCCCTGCTCTCCGCAACTAGGGAAAGCCCACGTGCAGCAATGAAGACCCAATGCAGCCAAAAAAATAATAATGATAAAAGAAAAGACAAAAGTCAGTCAAGCAGGGGGCCAGCTGTGGATAGTATGCTACCATTTGGGTTTATAAAGGAATAAAAATAGCCTATATACATAGTTGCTTGTGTTAAGTACGGAATATCTTTGGGAGGATTCAAAAAAGCCAGTTACATTGGTTGCCTCCGGAGGGGAGGACAGGTAGGCTAGGGGACAGGAGTAAGAGCAAGACTTTCCACCAAATACTCTTGTACCTTTTCCATTCTGTGCCATGTGAATTTAGTACTCCTTTGAAAAATAATGAAAATAAAATGTAAAATTAGAGAGAAAATGGCCAGGCAAATGTAAAAGGCATTTGGAAGATAACCCACCCCTCTTGGAAGCTCCACAGAGAAAACTGGTGCTGGAGGAGGTGAGAATGACCCCCTACTTACTGCAGCATTTGTCCAGATGCCAGGTTTCGAAGTTCAGGGAAATTAGGGCTTGAAAAAGAAGTACCTTGCAAACAGTATGGCGCAGATCCAGTCTTGGGTGAAGAGGTCAAGGCTAATTATTCACAGTGAAGGCCATTACAAAGCACCACAAGTGCTTACTTGGTAGAGCTAATGGCTCCTCTTTTGACTAGTTTCCCAACATAATGAGGAAACTGGAAGCTTGGGAGGTCTTTTTCAAAGACCACCCCATCCATTTGCCACATAAACTATCAAAAACAAAACAAAATGCAACCAAGAATCCAAACGTCGTCAAGAGAGGCTAAGGCATGAGTCAGGGCTAGAACAACTGAGAACTCCTGGCAGCTAAGAGCTAAGAGCAGAGCTACTTGTTAACCGCCTCAGGAGCACACTCAGTTAGCAGAATGGAGCCTCGTATGACAGAGCCTCAGGGCTTCAAAAAGTTATTGAAGGAGAGAATCCCATTAGAACCTTCTGGGGACTAGTTCACACGCTCCCACGTCACACTGCAGACCTCAGAGAGTGCAATTCCCATCTCTTTTAGGAGAAATCAGCCTCTCATTTGCTTTCTCAATCACAGGTATTTCCACCTTCATGTCTGTCAGACCACAAACACAGAAATTCCAAAGGCAGCCACCTTTTCACCTGGAAGAGAGAAAGGCAGCCAAAGTCCTCAGTCTCCGGTCACAAAACCCCCCAGGCCCCAGAGTCTAGAAAGCACATATTTTCAGCAGAAAATGCTCAGCCCAGCCCTGTCAGGATTGCAGTCTTGGTGTTTGTTATTACCCGTATTTGAAATGTTCAGAGGGAGAGGGGAGATGAAAGAACTTAGGACCCTCAGGCACATCGGAAGTCATGCCACCTCAATTAGCTTTTCCTCCACCCTGTCACCAGGTTTAAGGGGGACATGAAAGGACACTGCAGCTGCAGGATGCCCCTTTGCCCATCCCCCACCCAGTCCAACCTACTTTCATCTCTTGCCCTAAAAAATAAATAGGACAGTGTGAGGATAGAGGAGGAAAAGAGAGGCTGGGTCACAAACCTCATTTTCTACCTCGACCCTTGCTCTTTTGTTTTAAAATCATCTTTACCTGGACCTTACTCCCCTGCATTCCTGATCCTTCTTTTAAGAGATCCTGAGTTTATTTTCCCAAATCAGAATAAAATACCCAAGGCAGAAAATGCTCCGTAATGCAAAACACATCGACCTTCTTTTCAGGGCATGGCGTTACACAATTATAGCATGTTTGAGCTGCAGGAGAACTTAGACATCATTTTTCAAATCTGCCATTTTTGGGCAAGTGAAACCCAGAAAAGTTAGTTGACTTGTCCAAGCTAGTTGCAGAGCCAATAGTAGGAGGGAGTTTGTCTGACTCCTGTCCATGATGTTTATTAGTACACTTCAAAGTGAGAATTATATTTTTTATGCTTTTTTATGCTGCATACCTTGTGCTGAATTTTGAACATACTAAAATAATACTCCATATTGAAAAGTCACCTATCTAATGATATTGATACTCACAGCACACAGTTAAGAATGAGAAGGCAGTTGAAAAAGATCAGATACTCCAAATAAATGTGTTTGAGTTTATGTACTAA
The DNA here is from genome assembly GCF_005190385.1 of Monodon monoceros. NCBI lineage: Eukaryota > Metazoa > Chordata > Mammalia > Artiodactyla > Monodontidae > Monodon > Monodon monoceros. The sequence goes on along the minus strand of NW_021703779.1, from coordinate 18,217,140 downwards.
GTTTCTTTACTCTGAATAGAGGAAATGTTCTCAAACCTTCCTGCAAAGTCTATTTATTCTTACTTTGCACACAATTCTAACAAGTTTAGGTATTTGATTTTCTTCCTTCACTTGTTTAATAATCATCCATTGAACCCCTGCTCCGGACCAGGCACTGTTCTTGGAGGTGAAGCGTTCAAAGATAAATAAGGCACAGCCTTGGAACTCACATTTTAGAATTGTAAACCTAAAATTCCAAGGCAGTATGCTTGTATGGAGGTTGGTGCAGGTGCTATGGGGCCACGCAGTCCAGCCTGGGAGAATCAGAGGAGACCTCACAGAGCAGGCGAAGGCTGTGCTGGGGCTGGGAGGGCAAATAGGTGTTTATTTATCAAGACAAAGAAAGAAGGACATTCTAGGCAAAGGGAGCATCATGGAAAAGTTAAGGGGATTGGAAGAGGGTCATGCCTTCAAGGAAGTACACGTTTTCTATAACTAGAGAATAGGGTAAGTTCAAGAATTGTTGGGCTTATATACCACTCCCAGGAGTTTAGACTATGTCCTGAAGAAAATACAGAATCAAACAGAAGTGATAATTAAATTTGCATGTTTGGCAGAAAACTTTAGGGACCCGTGGTGAATGCACCGAATACATAGGGGACTGTGGGATTGAACTCAGAGAACTTCTTCAGAAGGTTTCCGTAATAGTCCATGTGAGAGATGGGTCCTGAGTAAACTTGCGAGTAATTTAGGGGATAGAGTTATGAGAAATGTTGATCTTGGAGGCAGAAGGTGAGGAAAATGCAGGAGATGAGAATGACTCCCATATTTCTAGCTAGTTGTTTCCTCACATTACATTATGCCCTTCTTTCCTAGTAATAGAAGCCTTGACTTTTCATGTGAATGGAAAAAGCCCCATATTTCCCAGCTTCCTTTGCAGCCGAGTAACTCAGTTCTGGCCAGTGGCTGTGGCTGTAAGTGAAAGTGGTATGTAAAACTCCCAAGATGATTCCTTAGTGGGCAGGAGCATGCCCTTCTCTTCCTTTTTGGTGACTGGAATGCAGCCATAATGGCTGGGGGTAGAAACTGCATATAGAGGAGGGCAGAGAAGCAAGATTGAAAGGACTTGGGTCCCTAATGATTGCAGAGCTGCCAAATCAGCCCTGAAGTACTCTCATTTACATGCAAGAAAAATAAACTTCTATTTTGTCTAAGCCACTGTTCTTTTGGGTTTCTGTCACTCACAGCCACAACAAATCTTAACACAGATAACCAAACAGATGGTGAAACCATGCATTGAGAAGGTGAATTAAAGGAAGAATAAATTTGGGAGAGGGGAAGAAATATAAATTTGGTTAGGTTGGTGTTGAATTGTCTTTGGAACTTCCAGATAGAGATATCAAGCCAGCAGTCAGCTCTACAGGTCTGGGACTAGGAGAGAGGTTTTGGATGGAGATGGAAACTTTAGAATGGCCAGTGTGCAGGTGGCAGTAAAAGCCATGGGTGCGATTATGAGTGAAAAGTGGATGGCCAAGAAAGGAGTCACAGCTGAGGCTCAGGGAAGTCAATTAATGTAGAAAGAAGGGAGAATGTACGTGTTTTGGACACAGAGGCAAAGCCAGAGTCACAGGCAATGTGCTCAGGCCAAGATGGAACGAACAGTTAGACATGCAGTCAGTGGACTACACTGATCGTCCAAAGCCAGAGTGGAACTCAGATGAGGCAGAGGCCTACGGCTACTCTAAAGGCTTCCATACTGTTGATGTAGGAACAGTTCAAAGTGTGGTCTGAGTATTTGGGAGAGCACAGTAAGTAGCAGATCATCTCACATACAGAGGAACGATCAAGATATGAAGGTATGACATTAAGAGACCCTGCATCATGAGTAGTTTAATACAACACCATGACCAGGGAAGTTTGATTCCTAGCATGGGAGCTATCTATCCTCTGCCTTGGTAATATCTTCATGGTAGAGGCAGGTACCTGCTAGAAGCCTAGTGCATCTTTTCAGAGCAGGGCAGGTCCCTACAGAAGCCAGTAGTTAACAATGTTTTGATTCTCCCCGGGGTTCTACTTGGTTTAGCAACTGGTCTTGTCCTGTGAGAGAGGAAAAGAGAAAGGACAATAAGATGGAGTAAAGAGAGAGAGAGAGAGAGAGAGAGAGAGAATGCGAGAGTGAGAGAGGGGATACTGACTTGGAACACTCCGTGGTCCTGTCATCTAAAATGCTTTTGCTCTCCCTGTTACCAAAATATTTCCATATCTACGTTCTTTCAAGATCCACCTCACATTTTATCACCTCCACAAAGACTTCCCGAATCACCCTGTCCCACATTGAGCCCACATTCATAAAAATTCAAATAGCACTTCTACCTCACTTGTACTACAAAAGCAATCATTTAATTATATATTGATTTTGAGTTGTAATCTATGTGGAATCTTGTCTTTCTGAATAAATTATATACTCCTTGAACACAGGGATTACACTGTACATGGCATCTGTATCCCTCACATGTCATGTGTATAGTAAGTATTAAAACAGATATTTGGTGATGAAATGGAAGAAAGGAGCATGTGAATTGTGTAAATGTCACGACACACTTGCTAGTAACAGCATCTCCTGGTGATTCTTTAAGCAGGATTAAGAACACACCATATTCCCTGTTCTTCTCTTTTGACATATCCACTAGAAAATATTTAAGTAATCACCCAGGAGTGTTAAGGTGGGCCTCCACCTCATAACACACATAAGGGGATGGTTACTTATCCAATGGATGGTTTACCTTCTAGTGTCGACCCTTTGGCTTCCGAAACTTTTTCATCTTTTTGCAAAGTAATTTACCTCAGTTGGTTGAAATGGTTTAAAAGTTGTTGTTGTTGTTGTTGTTTTTTTAAGGAGAAAGGAATGGGAAAAGAGCTCACATTTCCATGTAATGACTGTTAGACATAGTTTGAATTCTCCTATGCAGAATGGGGCTGAGACTTGGGGTCTGCAAATGTATGTGTAAACCTAGAAGCTCCTAGTGGATACTCTGACCAGTACGATGAGGATTATGGTGGCCAAGGTGAGCTGACTCTCCAGGGCCAGCCACAGTAAGCTCTGTTTAACTATAGAGATAGACCAAAACATGGAGTATATTCACAACTAAAAGCCCCACCCTAATGATTCAAAATCCTGGATGGAATATAGGAAAAACTCTAATAACACAACAAAGACAAAAAAAATGAGTTATAGATTCAATAGCTCTTAATCTGAAGTTTGGGAGCAGGAACTACCTGATCCTGCAGAGATGCAAACTGTTAGAAATGACAATAGCTGCGTTTATTGAGCTGTAGTGCCAAGCACTATGCTTTGTTCTTTAAGTACATTATCTGTAATCCACAGCATTCTTACAAAAGTATCATTATCTCCATTATATGGTTTTGAAAACACAGTCAGTCAAAAGGATGCTAAGTAAACTGCTAAGGTTGCAGTGCTATTAATTGGACAGAAGTGGGATAGAAACCCAAGTCTGTATGAAGCTAAATATGCTTTTTTCAACATAGCTATATGTTTGCCGAATTTATGTACAGTTGATTTAGTTTAGAAAGAACTTTCATGTATTGCATCTGATCATTATGTATGACAGGTTATTGTTATATCCATTTTGCAAATAAGGAAAAACAGGGGTAAGTCACTGAATATGAATAAGCCTCAGTTTCCTCTGCTGTAAAATGGGATAATAATGTTTACCTTGAGTTGTTTTGGGGGGCTAGACATGTTTGCCATGTCTAATTACCAGTCTACAGTCAGTGCACAATAAATGCTAGCTCTCATATCGTTATTATCATTGGCACAGTTGTGAATTGCCCAAAGTCACACAGCTTAAAGGTGATACATCCAGGACTCATGTGGAAGTTTTCTGACCCTGTCCTGGTGATTTACCTCCTGTGGCTGGGTCCGTGAAGCCTCGGGAGGATATCTCTACAAGTCTGCATTTAAGCTAGATAAGCGGCACAAGGTATAGGCAGAAGTCAGGCATCCACAAATTCTTACTCTGCAATTGTTTCTTGACCTTGGCTACACATTAGAATTAACTGTGAGTTTTAAGACATCCTGATGCCCAGGCCAAACCCCGGACCAACGACAACAGGGTCACTGGTGGTGGGGCGCAGGCATTAGTATTTTTTAGAGTTTCCCAGTATGCAGCTAGGGTTAAGAACCATTGATATAGAGAAAAATAAGGCCAAAGATTTGTCCATCTTGAGTTGTTTCTGACTCCTAATGGCCTTGTCATCCACAGGCAGCTTCCCATTATAACATCTTAGCTTTATGTGATGCTCTGCAGCTGGCAAAGTACTTTCTCCTTCCTCATTAGGCCATCAAAACACAGAGAAGCAGGCCAAGCAAACACCATCCCCACTTTTTTTGATGAGAAAACTTATACCCACAGACATAATTTGGATTATCCAATGTGACTAGTTAGTGGTACAGCTGAGTTTGAAAGCCTTTCAACCCAGTACTCAATTTTATGCCCAGACTCTTTTTAGTATATTTTTCTTTCTTTGGGTTATGAAGAAGAGGACACTGAGGTACCCATATTAATTCCTTGAGTTCCTTTAAAGAATCCCCACTTCATCAGCTGAAAATTTCTTTAATTGCAGTTTTAACAAACATTGATTTGCTGGCAAAAGAAAATTCAAAACCAATTCAAAATTCAAATGCCACTGGTAAGTGGCATTTATAGGGATAGATGTTAAGAATGTTATTCTAGAGCAATGTGATTATTAGGTTAATTTTATATCTGATTCTAGTAAACTCTTGAAATTGAGAAGCAAAATTTCTGAATTCTATAGGATTAAGACACTGATGGTTCTTGGGAGGGAATTTGATCAAACCCTCTTTGTCACTTCCCTAAACTCTGACTCCCATACATAGTACATTATTTAGAGTATAATAAAACTGCTCGCTTCTATGTAGTTAGGAAAGATGATCTATTCATTGTTTTGAATTTCAGCTGAGTGATGTCCTCATGTATATCACATTTATAGCTGATAAGGTTACAACTGTGATAACTACTAATCACTGAAATATAGACAAGGTCAAGGTTTGCCTTTTTAGGCAAAATCCCACAAACCAGCCAAGGCTCCTTTATTTGGGATCTAAAGAAAATGAAGTCAGAAGTATGTTTTCCAGGGAAGAGTGAAAACAAACCAGCCTGGAGGGACTATTACGGGGAAGTCAGTATGGATTTAGCAACAGCTAAGAAAGGTTAGTGGCCTGGTTGCTAATTCTAACCATCCTTGACTTTCCATTAGCCCAGTATTTAGACTGTGTATTTTCTAAAGTTAAGAACCATCCATTTCTCACTAGACATTGCATTTGCAAAGCAAACCAAAATAAAACAAACAAACACTGCCCCCACCCCAAACTGGATCAAAAGAGGTATTGGGCTAAGATATAAATACATAACCCATGTCACAAAGACATAAGAGGCATCCCCAATCACTGTGTAAAGTATTCCCAGTTCCCATTTATAAGAGAGCTTTAGAGAAGACCTGTGCTCTTATTGCCTGATTTTCTCCAGTCCATAGTAATTTCAGTTGTAACTTCCTCCGTCTAATTCTTTGAATGGGTGTTGGCACCTTTTTCTCTTAGATTGGAAACTGTTGGATCTAAAGTTTAGCCCTTTGTCAGTTGCCATCAAATCATTTTACGGTTACTCGGGAGTCATGCTGCTCATTTAATTATTAAATGTCCTGAAATATCAGGTGTGCAATTTGCAGTGGAAATATAGCAATAGACCATCTTTTCTAATGGGATTTCAACAGGAATGAAACTAGAAGGATAAATCTGGCTCTCTAAGTCATTAAGAATATAGGGCATTCCAGTTCCAAAGAGGTTCCTAATGAGGAGGATTAAGTAGCAAAGAAATTTTTAAAAATGCAGGTATTCAGTTATCATAACTACTTAGTCCAGAGAAAGATACAAGTTATAGATTTTGATGAAGAATATATTTTCCATTCTTGATAAATAAATCATGATCTTGTTCACTTGTGTTTAAGAAGAGATATTTCCCTCTTGAAGAAACTAAAATATGTTCGGTCTGTAGTTTATTGGAAAAAGCCATCCAGGCCATTTTTTGAAAATAAGCATACAAAATCTACCAGGATCCAAACATTGCAAATCTCTGCTTTTCTTTTTCCGAGTTACTTGTGATGAGGGTGAGTTTATGTGTATGGAGGGGGATATCATCTTTACTGGAAGAGAGACAGAATCCTAGTGCAGAACAAGAAACAAACTGAAGCTTTACTGCACACATAAATCATGCTTGGCCCAGGGCAGCTGACAATTTGTAAGGCTAACCTATAATTCTTTTCATTCTTGGAATCTCTTCAAACTCTAAACTAGTTTTATATAACCGTCCAAAGCCAGTTTTTTTTCTTTTTGTTGTGCTTTTCTATTTCCATTCATTAACAATGGTCACAAACAAAACAAGAAAGAAATTAAATGGGCAATGCTGGGTGCATTCATTTTTATAGTGTAAAGAGATCCTAAATCAGTGCCTGAAGGAAAGTAATTCATTTACCTTAAGGAGAGTATGAGTAGTCCAACTACATCTGTTTGCTCTTCAGCAAGACACTCTTAGTCCTGTTTAGAGAGCTATGGTCAAATCCATTAAAGAAGGCCAGTTATAACAAGCAACTTGCTCCATTCCCCATTACTTAAGAGCAAATTTCATAGGAGGACAGACTGTGGTTAAAATGTGTGTAAGACTGTACCATAATCCAAGGGCTAGCTTTGTGAGTGAGAGACCTATTTGATGTCATTGAACTGAGAAACCATCCTTTTAGCTATATTTCTTTAGTCTTTTAAGGTAGCTCATGGTGTGGAAAATGCTTCTTAGGGCTCCAGTTGAAATCCCAGTTATCAAGATTCTTACCCCAAAAGGCTTTGAGGTAGTCCCTACCTATCCATTGGGAACACGAACCCTACAGAGTGACTGTTCTCTTCTGAAGATGGGACATCAAGTGCTCCTGGAAGAATAAGGAGGAGTTCTTCACTGAGAAAACATGATCTGTGTTGACAAGCACTGTAGATTTGTTCAGTGTTGACTTAGCTAAGCTGGAACTACATATCTCCAGAATTCCCTTCCCTGCACAGTTTTGGGTTAGAGTGAGCCACAAGAGACATCGTATATCAGATTATGAAGATACAAACAAGGCAGAACCATCTTCTTTCTCCTGAAAAATCATTGCAGGGCACGAGGTGCTGTTGCAGCTCACATAGGTTCTTTCTTATCTCCTGCCTCACCATAGCTTTTCCAACTCCTGGGACAATTGGGTGTTTAGCTCTGAGGTGAAGTGTGCCAACTTATGTAGGAAACTCTCGTCATCAAAGTTGGAGGCTTAAAGCTCATGATGAGGGACCAACATGGTTCCACTTCATCTTTGTGGGTGCCAGCTCAGCCTTGCAGGTTCCAGTTTATGTTTGTTTCCCCTACTTCATGTTTGTCTTTCCTTTTTGAATGCCAGCCCTGAGAGTTTGGGCTCCAGTACCAGACTGAGAAGAAACAGTTTCACATTGGCTATTTGATCAGCTTCCACAATTGCATATGGTAAAATTATTATAATAGATCCCTTAATATAGCTATCTATAGGTATAGATATTAATAAATTGGTGTAGTTAGAGACAGAGATAGTAATAGAGAAAGAGATGGTAATAGAGATAGGGACCGATATCTCCTAATGATTCTGCTTTTTTTAAATTTGGCTGTGCCGCGAGGCTTGCGGGATCTCAGTTCCCAGACCAGGGGTTGAACCCGGGCCATGGCAGTGAAAGCCCAGGATCTTAACCACTAGGCCACCAGGGAGCTCCCTGATTCTGCTTTTCTGATCACACCCTGACTGATACTAGAAGCCTGGACTCTGTAAGAACTTGGAGGACCACCTCAAGGGGAAGGAGCTAAACTGATAGTGACTAAGGGAACCAGCTTAGACCTGAATGTCAGTTCTCCTGCTACTGTATCAAGGTCTGGCTCCATCACTAACTTCTGGCCTTTGTTCAAGCCACAAACTGTCTTATTTTTTGATCCTGCCCCTTATGTCATCTCAGCCTGTTCTACTGACTGTTGTTGCCTTGACTCCTGTTTGTGGCCATTTTTCTTTGACTTTATTCCTGGATCTTCCATCTGTGTGTGTGACTGCACCTCTCACTGAAGTCCTCCTGCATCCCTGCTGCCCATGATAACGCATTTATGGCCACATCTCCTGCCCCCGCTACCCCCTCACCATAGTTTGTCACTGTCTTTGCAAAGGCAACACCTTAACCCTCTAATATGCTGACTTGTGTGCTAAGAAGAATATAATCACACAGAGAGCTTGAGGTAGGAGGTAGGTGGCTGAGAGTGAGGGATTCAGTGTTCTGTCAGCAAAGGCAAGCCTGGGTAGGAAACCACACTGGTGGCCTCTGGTTAACCAATAAATATCAGGAAAGCTTGTATGCCTTCAGAGAAGTCTGGGGAGCTGTGACTGAAGCTCTAAACAAAGAGTTGAGGAGGCCAACACAGACCTCACCTGCTTCCTGAGTCTGAAGAGAAGCTGCTTTGCAAACGCAGTAATTGGTAGTGGCACTCTTAGGAACTGGGACAGTGTGCCAAGTCTTTTAGATGTGACAGGACATTGCACTGCCTGAGCAGCCCTCTGCAGTGGGTAAGCTAGAATTGATATTTTTCTTACGTTTGTAACAATTTTTGACCTCTAAAGTTTCAGCCTGAAATTCAAAGAAATAGCCTTTTGTGAAACTTTCAATTAAAAACAAAAGCCTCTATAAGAAAATAGTTAGATTTACTGTAGCATCAAAGAGAAAAAAATTAGTAATAAATTTAACAAAATAAGTACAAAGTGTATACTCTGAAAACCAGAAAACATTGTTGAGAGGAATTAAAGAAGACCTAAACAAATGGAAAGACATTTCATGCACATGGATTGGAAAACTTAATATTGGTAAGATGGCAGTAATCCACAAATTGATCTACAGATCCAAAGCAATCCCTATAAGAATCCTAGCTGACTTCTTTGCAGCATTTGATAAGCTCATCCTAAAATTCATGTGGAAATGAAAGGGACCCAAAATAATCAAAACAATCTTGAAAAGGAAAAGCAAAGTTGGATGACTCACATATCATAATCTCAAAATTTACTACAAAGCAACGGTAACCAACGAAGTCTGATACTGGCATAAGGGTAGACTGATAGATAAATGGAATAGAATTGAGAGTCCAGAAATAAATCCTCACATTTACAGTTAACTGATTTTCGACAAGGGTGCCAAGATAATTCAATAGGGGCAAGAATCGTCTTTTTTAATAAATGGTGCTGAGACAACTGGATATCTATATGCAAAATAATGATGTTGCACTCCTACTTCACACCATACATGAAGGTTAACTCAAAATGGATCAAACACTTAACAGTAAAAGCTGAAACTATAACATTCTTAGAAGAAAACAGGCATTAATATTTGTTATTTTGGATTGAGTAAGATATGACATCAAAAGCAAGTGACAAAAGAAAAACATAGGTCACCTAGACATCATCAAAATCCAAATAATTTGTGCTTTAAAGGACACTATTAAGAAAGTGAAAAAGCAACCTGCAGGATGTGAGAAAAATTTTGCAAATCATATATGTGATTAAAAAAACTTATCTCAAATATATCAAGAACTCTTACAACTTAATAATAAAAGACAACCCAATCTAAAAATAGGCAAAGAATCTGAATAGACATTTCTCCAAAGAAGGTAAACAAATGGCTGATAAGCACATGAAAAGATGCTCAACATCACTAGTCATCAGAGAAATGCAACTCAAAACCACATTGACTTACTTCACTCTGTACACACCTCGCTACAAATAACTCAATTTCATTAAGTCAGAAAGAGAAAAACAAATATCGTATGCTAACACATATATATGGAATCTAAAAAAAAATGGTTCTGATGAGCCTAGGGGCAGGACAGGAATAAAGTCGCAGACGTAGAGAATGGACTTGAGGACACAGGGAGGGGGAAGGGTAAGGTGGGACGAATTGAGAGAGTAGCATTGACATATATACACGACCAAATGTAAAATAGATAGCTAGTGGGAAGCAGCTGCATCTCACAGGGTGATCAGCTCAGTGCTTTGTGACCACCTAGAGGGGTGGGATAGGCAGGGTGGGAGGGAGACGCAAGAGGGAGGGGATATGGGGATATATGTATACATATAGCTGATTCACTTTGTCATACAGCAGAAACAAACACACCATTGTAAAGCAATTATACTCCAATAAAGATGTTAAAAAAACCCACACATTGAGATATAACTTCACATCCACTAGATTGGCTGTAATCCAAAAGATAGATAATAACAAGTGTTGACAAGGATCTAGAGAAATTGGAACTCTCATACACTGCTAGTTGGAATGTAAAATGTTTCAGCCACTTTGGAAAACAGTCTGGCAGTTCCTCAAATAGTTAAACTTAGACTTTCCATATGACTTAGTAATTCTAGTCCTAGGTATATACCCAAGAGAAGTGAAAACATACGTCCACACAAAAACTTGTACCCAAATGTTCATAGCAGCATTATTCATAAAAACCCAAAAGTGGAAACAATCCAAATGTCCATCAACTAATGAGTGGATAAATAAAATGTGGTATATCCACACACTGGAATATTATTGAGCAATAAAAATAAATGAAGTACTGGGACATGCTACAATATGGATAAACCTTGAAAACTTTATGCTAAGTGAAAGAAGCCAGTCACAAAAGACTGCATATTGTACAATTCCATGTACATGAAGTGTCAAGAATAGGCAAATCCTTAAAAATATAGAATAGATTAGTGGTTGCCTAGGGCTAGGAGGGATGGGGGAATTGGGGGTGACAGCTAAGGGGTACAAGATTTCTTTTTGGAGTGATAAAAATATTCTAAAATTGATTGTGGTAATGGATGCACAACTCTGTGAATATACAAAAAGCCATTTTAAAAAGAATTGAACTATAGTTGATTTACAATATTGTGTTAGTTTCAGGTGTACAGCAAAGTGATTCGGATATATATATATATATATATATATATATATATATACTTTTTCATATTCTTTTCCATTATGATTTATTACAGGATATTGAATATAGTTGCCTGTGCTATACAGTAGGACCTTGTTGTTTATCTATTTTATATATGGTAGCTTGTATCTACTAATCGCAAACTCCTTATTTATCCCTCCCCCTCCCCCTTTCCCCTTTGGTAACCATAAGTTTGTTTTCTATGTCTGTGAGTCTGTCTCTGTTTTGTAAATAAGTTCATTTGTATAATATTTTAGAGTCCACATATAAGTGATATCATATAACATTTGTCTTTCTCTGTTTGACTTACTTCACTTAGTATGATAATCTCTAGGTCCATCCATGCTGCTGCACATGGCATTACTTCATTCTTTTTTATGGCTGAGTAATATACTACATCTTCTTTATCCATTCGTCTGTCGATGGACATTTAGGTTGCTTCCATGTCTTGGTTATTGTAAATAGTGCTGTAATGAATATTGGGGTGCATGTACTTTTCAAATTAGAGTTTTTTCTGGATATATGCCCAGGAGTGGGTTTGTTGGATCATGTGGTAACTCTATTTTCAGTGTTTTAAGGAACCTCCGTACTGTTCTCCATGGTGGCTGCACCAACTTACATTCCTACCAACAGTGTAGGAGGGTTCCCTTTTCTTCACACCCTCTCCAGAATTTGTTATTTGTAGACTTTTAAATGATGGCCATTCTCACTGGTGTGAGGTGGTACCTTACTGTAGTTTTGATTTGCATTTCTCTAATAATTAGTGATGTGGAGCATCTTTTCATGTGCCTTTTGGACATCTGTATGTCTTCTTTGGAGATATGTCTATTTAGGTTGTCTTCCCATTTTTGATTAGGGTATTTCTTTTTTGTTATTGAGTTGTATGAGCTGTTTATATATTTTGGAAATTAAGCTCTTGTTGGGTGCATCATTTGCAATATTTTCTCCTAGTCCATAAGTTGTCTTTTCATTTTGTTTATGGTTTCTTTTGCTGTGCAAAAGCTTATAAGTATGATTAGGTCGCATTTGTTTATTTTTGCTTTTATTTCTATTGCCTTGGGAGACTGACCTAAGAAAACATTGGTACGATTTATGTCAGAGAATGTTTTGCCTATGTTCTCTTCTAGGAGTTTTATGGTGTCATGTCTTGTATTTAAGTCTTTAAGCCATTTTGAGTTTATTTTTTTGTATGGTGTGAGGGTGTGTTCTAACCTCATTGACTGACATGTGGCTGTCCAGCTTTCCCAACACCACTTGCTGAAGAGACTGTCTATTCTCCATTTTATATTCTTGCCTCTTTTGTCAAAGACTAATTGACCATAGGTGTTTGGGTTACTAAAAGCCATTTATCATACACTTTAAATGGGTTAACTGTGTGGTATGTGAATTACATCTCAATAAAGCTGTTTAAAAACATATACTAATAACTACTTGCTTAGAGAAAAAATTCCTCCATCATCAGACACATCTGAATCATTGGGAGGGAAGAAGAGGCCAAAAGCTAGCAGAAAGAGTGTTGAGGATGCCAGTGGGTGAATTGCTTGTTCACAGGAATAGGTAATGAGAATGTTTGGCAGATTTGCTCTTCAGGGGGTAAATTAATAGCTGGAATTAACCCAAGTTCAAAAAGTGCATCCTTAGCTAATCAAGATTGTAAAAATCTGTCAGGTTTAGTAGCATGGTGGATATATGTTTTCAGAGTAAGCTTAACTATAACATTATTGCAAAAAGTAAACTTCCGTAAGTTAAAAGCAATAAGAGTTTTAAGTGTTCTCTCTGAATTGATGCATATTAGCAAAAAAAAAATTCCCCCAGACATATCTAACTGGTTTCTAAACCCTGTCCTTAATGTACAGAGTTATAGGTAATTCCATTAATTCTGTTTCTTGTGTATTGTTGCAGGAGGATTAAAAATGCCTTCTATCTGAAGCCATTCTCTATACTCTGAAGGTTCAAAAAGTGCTGTCTCTTGTGCTCAAACTTGGGGCAGGGAGGGGAGGGTCTTATTTAAAAGCTAGTTAGTGGGTTTTGTATCAGGCCAGCAAATAATTCTAACCTAAATTGGAGAACCCATTAATGCCAGTCTTGTGAGCTGATCATGCCCCTTAAACAATGCCATCCCCATAGAGGTGAGGTTGCTCTACTCATTGTTGTTCAAATCTCAACTCTTCCAGCCAGTTATTTCTGAGTAAGAGGTCTATCTGCCACCATTCAGTCCTGAACTCTGCAATACTGACATCTCATGGACTGGTAGCATGGTGTAATTCGGAGCTGGAATATTTTTTTAGTGTACACTGCCTCTCCAGATAAACTAAAAAAAAAATACTAGTAGTATCATTGACTGAGCCATTTTTATGCTAACAGCTTCATGTATATAATTGTTTTCTCCACACAAGTTGGCAATGCAGTTGTATTAGTTATATTCCCATTTCATCAGTGAGTAAATTGAAGTTTAGTGAGGTTAATCAGGTCCCCCAAAGAACCAGTGTAGTTAAATTAGTCAGGCTAGTTTGAAAGCATGTGATATGCTTCCATATCGTATCTACTGATTACAAAGCTCGTGCTCTTAACCATTGTGTTTCTAAAGTGTGGGCCATGGGAAAAGTGTCCTTACATTCTTCTCTGACCAGAACAGTTTTCATTTATATTTGCTGACCTAGTAAAATTACTGAGAATGTCCCCATTCATTCTTGTGGTGGCTATGAGAATATACTTTTCAGATCATCAAGTGCAGAGAGTGTAATTGACCAATGAGTACATCACTTCTGCTTACATTTCACTGGTCATGATTCAATTGGAAGGGATCCTGGGAAATGTAGTTTATTCATGTGATGAGGAGGAAGAGAGCATGGATATTGGTGAACAAATAGCCTACGATCTGTAGTAGGTGTGTGTGTTCTACAATCTGTAGTACTTTTGTTATGCTTCTTATGTCTGGCAACTTATTCAGGAATAATCACTAGAAAAATAAAAACCTATTTATTTTATGGTCACACATGCACAGAGTCCAGGAGGTGTAAAATGTTCATGTACTTTGAATTATCTTTTAGTATATATAGAATTTGCCTGAGAGGCATCTTGGAGACTTTCTCTTTCTCTGTTTCCCCAGTCTGTCTCTGTTTCCCACGGTCACTTTTGTACTTTCTACACCTCTGTTCTTTCCCAGCATTCTAGATCTACCCTAAAGAAGAAGCATGTCTACTTGAGGTTCTGAGAATCCTCTCCTGGTGCCAGAAAAAGGAAGGGGAGAGCATTTCTGGAATGAAATGAGGGAGCCCTGAATCCTTTGGGTTCCTCAAAAAATGGGAAGTGTATAGTTCAAACTAAGCTGTTTCTTGCTGATATTGACCACCACTCGTGGCATAACTTCAGTGTGCTTTATTTATATCATAGCAAGTTTCCTTAAACAATTTCATACTCTGTGATCCAGCAATTCTATTTTGAGGAGTTAATCTTAAGGAACTAATCAGACAAGTTAGAAAAGACACATACATAAATATATTTATGACTGCATTGTTTATAAATAATGAACCAGAAACAATCTAAATATCTGAATGTCTAACAATAGGAAATTTTCACAATACATTTCAGTACATACATAGAAAGCATGAATACCACGCAGCCATCAAAAATGATGACTCATATCCATATTTACTTAATGGAAAATATTTATGATATAGAAGTAAAATATTATATTACAAAGAGCAATTATATTATGATTCTAATTTTTATGTGCATGCATTTTCATTGGGAAATATTAGACAGATCACACCAAAGCTTTAACATTAATTATCCTGAGGTCATGGAATTTCATATTGTTTTAACATTGCTTGATTTGATAATCATTATTTCTAAAAAGGTTCACCACATTTAGTACTTGCATAATAAGAGAGTGAAGAAGTAAAATAGGGAATCAGAGAGTGGGAGATGATGATAAGTCTCAGAAGGTGGTTTGGTTTAAAAGAAGAGTCCTGACATTTTCCTTGGTGTTATGAAAGCACTTCGTTCTCAATGTTCCCAACCCGTTCTCTCACCTATCTCCTTCACTTTAGGAACTGTTAGAGGCAAGTTCTCATTTGATAATTTCACTTATTGAAATCCAGCAGCGTAGAATAAAGATATACTAAGTAACTTCCCCAAAGGCACACAAAATAAATTCCTGAAATAGTAGCTCTTTTGTCCTTTGTAAAGGCAGTTCCTTTGGTTTTAATGTGTTATGAATAAAAACAACCTTATATTTTCCCCTTTCAAAACAAACAAACTCATGATGCTAGGAAGAACAGAGCTGGTCAGTCTTTTTATTTATTTATTTTTTTTAAAAAAATCTTTATTGGAGTATAATTGCTTTACAATGGTGTGTTAGTTTCTGCTTTATGAGAAAGTGAATCAGTTATACATATACATATGTTCCCATATCTCTTCCCTCTTGCGTCTCCCTCCCTCCCACCCTGCCGATCTCACGCCTTTAGGTGGTCACAAACCACCTACCTGATCTCCCTGTGCTATGCGGCTGCTTCCCACTAGCTATCTATTTTACGTTTGGTACTGTATATATGACCATGACACTCTCTCACTTTGTCAAAGCTTACCCTTCCCCCTCCCCAAATCCTCAAGTCCATGCTCTAGTAGGTCTGTATCTTTATTCCCGTCTTACCCCTAGGTTCTTCATGACCTTTTTTTTTTCTTAGATTCCATATATATGTGTTAGCATACGGTATTTGTTTTTCTCTTTCTGACTTACTTCACTCTGTATGACAGACTCTAGGTTCATCCACCTCACTACAAATAACTCAATTTCGTTTCTTTTTATGGCTGAGTAATACTCCATTGTATATATGTGCCACATCTTCCTTATCCATTCATCTTTTGATGGACACTTAGGTTGCTACCATGTCCTGGCTATTGTAAATAGAGCTGCAATGAACATTTTGGTACATGACTCTTTTTGAATTATGGTTTTCTCAGGGTATATGCCCAGTAGTGGGATTGCTGGGTCGTATGGTAGTTCTATTTGTAGTTTTTTAAGGAACCTCCATACTGTTCTCCATAGTGGCTGTATCAATTTACATTCCCACCAACAGTGCAAGAGGGTTCCCTTTTCTCCACACCCTCTCCAGCATTTACCGTTTCTAGATTTTTTGATGATGGCCATTCTGAACAGTGTGAGATGATATCTCTTTGTAGTTTTGATTTGCCTTTCTCTAATGATTAATGATGTTGAGCATTCTCTCATGTGTTTGTTGGCAATCTGTATATCTTCTTTGGAGAAATGTCTATTTAGGTCTTCTGCCCATTTTTGGATTGGGTTGTTTGTTTTTATGGTATTGAGCTGCATGAGCTGCTCGTAAATTTTGGAGATTAATCCTTTGTCAGTTGCTTCATTTGCAAATATTTTCTCCCATTCTGAGGGCTGTCTTTTCATGTTGTTTATGGTTTGCTTTGCTGTGCAAAAGCTTTTAAGTTTAATTAGGTCCCATTTGTTTATTTTTATTTCCATTTCTCTAGGAGGTGGGTCAAAAAGGATCTTGCTGTGATTTATGTCATAGAGTGTTCTGCCTATGTTTTCCTCTAAGAGTTTGATAGTTTCTGGCCTTACATTTAGGTCTTTAATCCATTTTGAGCTTATTTTTGTGTATGGTGTTAGGGAGTGATCTAATCTCATACTTTTACATGTACCTGTCCAGTTTTCCCAGCACCACTTATTGAAGAGGCTGTCCTTTCTCCACTGTACATTCCTGCCACCTTTATCAAAGATAAGGTGTCTATATGTGCGTGGGTTTATCTCTGGGCTTTCTATCCTGTTCCATTGATCTATCTTTCTGTTTTTGTGCCAGTACCATACTGTCTTGATTACTGTAGCTTTGTAGTATAGTCTGAAGTCAGGGAGCCCGATTCCTCCAGCTCCTTTTTTCGTTCTCAAGATTGCTTTGGCTATTCGGGGTCTTTTGTGTTTCCATACAAATTGCGAAATTTTTTGTTCTAGTTCTGTGAAAAATGCCAGTGGTAGTTTGATAGGGATTGCATTGAATCTGTAGATTGCTTTGGCTAGTAGAGTCATTTTCACAATGTTGATTCTTCCCATCCAAGAACATGGTATATCTCTCCATCTATTTGTATCATCTTTAATTTCTTTCATCAGTGTCTTATAATTTTCTGCATACAGGTCTTTTGTCTCCTTAGGTAGGTTTATTCTTAGATATTTTATTCTTTTTGTTGCAATGGTCAATGGGAGTGTTTTCTTAATTTCACTTTCAGATTTTTCATCATTAGTGTATAAGAATGCCAGAGATTTCTGTGCATTAATTTTGTATCCTGCTACTTTACCAAATTCCTTGATAAGCTCTAGTAGTTTTCTGGTAGTATCTTTAGGATTCTCTATGTATCGTATCATGTCATCTGCAAACAGTGACAGCTTTACTTCTTCTTTTCTGATTTGGATTCCTTTTATTTCTTTT
Organism: Monodon monoceros; assembly: GCF_005190385.1. NCBI lineage: Eukaryota > Metazoa > Chordata > Mammalia > Artiodactyla > Monodontidae > Monodon > Monodon monoceros. The sequence goes on along the minus strand of NW_021703779.1, from coordinate 18,199,610 downwards.
TCTTCTCTGATTGCTGTGTCTAAAACTTCCAAAACTATGTTGAATAAGAGGGGTGAGAGTGGACAACCTTGTCTTGTTCCTGATCTTAGTGGAAATGGTTTCAGTTATTCACCGTTGACGGCGATTTTGGCTGTGGGTTTGTCATATATGGTCTTTATTATGTTGAGGTAAGTACTCTCTATGCCTACTTTCTGGAGATTTTTACCATAAATGGGTGTTGAATTTTGTCGAAAGCTTTTTCTGCATCTATTGAGATGATCATATGGTTTTTCTTCTTCAGTTTGTTAATATGGTGTATCACAATGATTGATTTGTGTATATTGAAGAATCCTTGCATTCCTAGGATAAACCCCACTTGATCATGGTGTATGATCCCTTTAATGTTCTGTTGGATTCTTTTTGCTAGTATTTTGTTGAGGATTTTTGCATCTATGTTCATCAGTGTTGTTGCCCTGTAGTTTTCTTTTTTTGGGACACCTCTGTCTGGTTTTGGCATCAGGGTGCTGGTGGCCTCGTAGAATGAGTTTGGGAGTGTTCCTCCCTCTGCTATAATTTGGAAGAGTTTGAGGATAGGTGTTAGCTCTTCTCTAAATGTTTGATAGAATTCACCTGTGAAGCCATCTGGTCCTGGGCTTTTGTTTGTTGGAAGATTTTTAATCACAGTTTCAATTTCAGTGCTTGTGATTGGTCTGTTCATATTTTCTATTTCTTCCTGGTTCAGTCTCGGCAGGTTGTGCATTTCTATGAATTTGTTCATTTCTTCCAGGTTGTCCGTTTTATTGGCATAGAGTTGCTTGTAGTAATCTCTTATGATCCTTTGTATTTCTGCAGTGTCAGTTGTTACCTTTCCTTTTTCATCTCTATTTCTACTGATTTGAGTCTTCTCCCTTTTTTTCTTGATGAGTCTGTCTAATGGTTTACCAAGTTTGTTTATCTTCTCAAAGAACCAACTTTTAGTTTTATTGATCTTTACTATCGTTTCCTTCATTTCTTTTTCATTTATTTCTGATGTGATCTTTATGATTTCTTTTCTTCTGCTCAATTTGGGTTTTTTTGGTTCTTCTTTCTCTAATTGCTTTAGGTGCAGGATTAGGTTGTTTATTTGAGATGTTTCCTGTTTCTTAAGGTAGAATTGTATTGCTATAAACTTCCCTCTTAGGACTGCTTTTGCTGCATCCCATAGGTTTGGGGTTGTCGTGTCTCCATGGTCATTTGTTTCTAGGTATTTTTTGATTTCCTCTTTGATTTCTTCAGTGGTCACTTCGTTATTAAGTAGTGTATTGTTTAGCCTCCATGTGTTTGTATTTTTTACAGATCTTTTCCTGTAATTGGTATGTGGTCTCATAGCATTGTGGTCGGAAAAGATACTTGATATGATCTCAATTTTCTTAAATTTACCAAGGCTAGATTTGTGACCCAAGATATGATCTATCCTGGAGGAGAATGTTCCATGAGCACTTGAGAAAAATGTGTATTCTGTTGTTTTTTTATGGAATGTCCTATAAATATCAATTAAGTCCATCTTGTTTAATGTATCATTTGAAGCTTGTGTTTCCTTATTTATTTTCATTTTGGATCATCTGTCTGTTGGTGAAAGTGGGGTGTTAAAGCCCCCTACTATGATTGTGTTACTGTCGATTTCCCCTTTTATGGCTGTTAGTATTTGCCTTATGTATTGAGGTTCTCCTATGTTGGGTGCATAAATATTTACAATTGTTATATCTTCTTCTTGGATTGATCCCTTGATCATTATGTAGCGTCCTTCTTTGTCTCTTGTAATAGTCTGTTTTAAAGTCTATTTTGTCTGATATGATAATTGCTACTCCAGCTTTCTTTTGGTTTCCATTTGCATGGAATATCTTTTTCCATCCCCTCACTTTCAGTCTGTATGTGTCCCTAGGTCTGAAGTGGGTCTCTTGTAGACAGCATATATAAGGGTCTTGTTTTTGTATCCATTCAGCCAGTCTGTGTCTTTTGGTGGGAGCATTTAATCCATTTACATTTAAGGTAATTATCGATATGTATGTTCCTATTCCCATTTTCTTAATTGTTTTGGGTTACTTATTGTAGGTCTTTTCCTTCTCTTGTGCTTCTTACCTAGAGAAGTTCCTTTAGCATTTGTTGTAAAGCTGGTTTGGTGGTGCTGAACTCTCTCAGCTTTTGCTTGTCTGTAAAGGTTTTAATTTCTCCATCAAATCTGAATGAGATCCATGTTGGGTAGAGTAATCTTGGTTGTAGGTTTTTCTCCTTCATCACTTTAACTATGTCCTGCCAGTCCCTTCTGGCTTGCAGAGTTTCTGCTGAAAGATCAGCTGTTAACCTTATGGGGATTCCCTTGTGTGTTATTAGTTGTTTTTCCCTTGCTGCTTTTAATATGTTTTCTTTGTATTTAATTTTTGATAGTTTGATTAATATGTGTCTTGGCGTGTTTCTCCTTGGATTTATCCTGTATGGGACTCTCTGTGCTTCCTGGACTTGATTAATTTTTTCCTTTCCCATATTAGGGAAGTATTCAACTATAATCTCTTCAAATATTTTCTCAGTCCCTTTCTTTTTCTCTTCTTCTTCTGGGACCCCTATAATTCGAATGTTGGTGCATTTAATGTTATCCCAGAGGTCTCTGAGACTGTCCTCAGTTCTTTTCATTGTTTTTTCTTTATTCTGCTCTGCAGTAGTTATTTCCACTATTTTATCTTCCAGGTCACTTATCCGTTCTTCTGCCTCAGTTATTCTGCTATTGATCCCTTCTAGAGTATTTTTCATTTCATTTATTGTGTTGTTCATCATTGCTTGTTTCCTCTTTAGTTCTTCTAGGTCCTTGTTAAATGTTTCTTGCATTTTCTCCATTCTATTTCCAAGATTTTGGATCATCTTTACTATCATTATTCTGAATTCTTTTTCAGGTAGACTGCCTATTTCCTCTTCATTTGTTAGGTCTGTTGGGTCTTTACCTTGCTTCTTCATCTGCTGTGTGTTTTTCTGTCCTTTCATTTTGCTTATCTTACTGTGTTTGGGGGTCTCCTTTTCGCAGGCTGCAGGCTCGTAGTTCCCGTTGTTTTTGGTGTCTGTCCCCAGTGGCTAAGGTTGGCTCAGTGGGTCGTGTAGGTTTCCTGGTGGAGGGGACTAGTGCCTGTGTTCTGGTGGATGAGGCTGGATCTTGTCTCTCTGGTGGGCAGGTCCACGTCTGCTGGTGAGTTTTGGGGTGTCTGTGGCCTTATTATGATTTTAGGCAGCCTCTCTGCTAATGGACGGGGTTGTGTTCCCGTCTTGCTAGTTTTTTGGCATAGGGTGTCCAGCACTGTAGCTTGCTGGTCGTTGAGTGCAGCTGGGTCTTGGTGTTGAGATGGAGATCTCTGGGAGAATTTCACTGTTTGATATCACGTGGAGCTGGGAGGTCTCTTGTGGACCAGTGTCCTGAAGTTGGCTCTCCCACCTCAGAGGCACAGCCCTGACACCTGGCTGGAGCACCAAGAGCCTGTCCTCCACACGGCTCAGAATAAAAGGGAGAAAAAATAGAATGAAAGAAAGAAAGCGGATAAAATAAAATAAAGTTATTAAAATAAAAAATAATTATCAAGAAAAAAAATTTTTATAGGGAGGGTGGAGGGAGGGAGACGCAAGAGGGAAGAGATATGGGAACATATGTATACATGTAACTGATTCATTTTGTTGTAAAGCAGAAACTAACACACTATTGTAAAGCAATTATATTCCAATAAAAAAAGACTATAAAGAGTTTATTCATATTCAAAAGTGTATCAAATCATAGAAAAAAAATTTTTAAGTAAGAAAAAAAAGAAAAGAAAAAAAACCCAGACGGACAGAACCTTAGGACAAATGGTGAAAGCAAAGATATACAGACAAAATCTCCCACAGAAGCATACATATACACACTCACAAAAAGAGGAAAAGGGGAAAAAATAATATAACTTGCTCCCAAAGTCCACTTCCTCAATTTGGGATGATTCGTTGCTATTCAGTTATTCCACAGATGCATGGTACATCAAGTTGATTGTGGAGCTTTAATCCGCTGCTTCTGAGGTTGCTGGGAGAAATTTCCCTTTCTCTTCTTTGTTCGCACAGCTCCTGGAGTTCACCTTTGGATTTGGCCCCGCCTCTGCGTGTAGGTAGCCTGAGGTCGTCTGTCCTTTGCTCAGACAGGACGGGGTTAAAGGAGCAGCTGCTTCAGGGACTTTGGCTCACTCAGGCCGGGGGGAGGGAGGGGTACGGAGTGCGGGGCGAGCCTGCGGTGGCAGAGGCCGGCGTGACGTTGCACCAGCCTGAGGCGCACCGTGCGTTCTCCCAGGGAAGTTGTCCCTGGATCACGGGCCCCTGGCAGTGGCGGGTGGCACAGCCTCCCGGGAGGGGAGGTGTAGATAGTGACCTGTGCTTGCAAACGGGCTTCTGGGTGGCGGCAGCAGCAGACTTAGCATCTCATGCCTGTCTCTGGGGTCCGCTCTTTTAGCCGTGGCTCGCGCCCGTCTCTGCAGCTCCTTTAAGCAGCGTTCTTAATTCCCTCCCGGCTAGTTGTGGCGCACTAGCCCCCTTCAGGCTGTGTTCACTCCGCCAACCGCAGTCCTCTCCCTGCGCTCCGACCGAAGCCCGAGCCTCAGCTCCCAGCCCCGCCCGCCCCGGCGGGTGAGCAGACAAGCCTCTCGGGCTGGTGAGTGCTGGTCGGCACCGATCCTCTGTGTGGGAATCTCTCCGCTTTGCCCCCCGCACCCCTGTTGCTGTGCTCTCCTCCGCGGCACCGAAGCTCCCCCCCTCCGCCACCCGCAGTCTCCGCCCGCGAAGGTGCTTCCTAGTGTGTGGAAACCTTTCTTCCTTCACAGCTCCCTCCCACTGGTGCAGGTCCCGTCCCTATTCTTTTGTCTCTGTTTTTTCTTTTTTCTTTTGCCCTACCCAGGTACGTGGGGATTTTCTTACCTTTTGGGAGGTCTGAGGTCTTCTGCCATCGTTCAGTAGGTGTTCTGTAGGAGTTGTTCCACATGTAGATGTGTTTCTGATGTATCTGTGGGGAGGAAGGTGATCTCCGCGTCTTACTCTTCTGCCATCTTCCTCCTCTCCCCTAGGTACGATGATTCTGACCCGCTGTCCCCACGACTGTCGCGGCGGCTTCGGCCGCCGGGGCCCCTCCAGAGCCGGCAGCCTCAGTGAGGCCGCCCTCTCCTCGGGCTCCGGGGCAGTTAGTTCCGTGACGGCGGAGGGAAGAGACCCCGAGCCGGGAGCTCCAGCTCTGTGGAAACGCGGGCTCTGTTTGGTCAGTCATTTTTGTAACACAAGAGCAAAGCTTAACAAAAACTTTCACTGATTTCGGAGACGTTAGGCTATTAAAATTGTGTGGTGGCCATGAGATTGCATCTCTTGGATCTTCTACTCTGGGGAGCCCCAGATGTTGCACTATGAAGTCCATCTGCTTTCTGCTCCAAAGCCATACTTCCAAAGCAATGACAGCTTCACAGGGCTGCTCCCAGCTACTGACTGAGTGCAGCATGGGTACTAAAGCAAGCATGTTCCTGGAAGATGCAGGACTCCTCTGATGGATGGCTTAGGCTCAAGGACTGCTCTACAGTATTTCCAGATTCTCTTAGAACTGCATTGTAGACTAAGATCTTCCACCCAAGCTTCCTTCCTTCCCTCTGTCCTTCACTTGGGTTCAGACCTGCGTTGCAGTCTGATGGCTCTTCCAGCCTCTCCCAGCTGCCTCTCCATTTTCTCTCACAGGTATGTCCCCTAATAAATTTCTTGAACCTTTAATGCTATCTTGGCATGTGGTTTTCAAAAGACCCAAACTAATGCAAATAATTCATAATGTGCCCAAGAGATTAAAGGTTCAGTGATGTGTTTATAACCACACTTACCACAATTCAGGTGCAGACCTGGAACCAGAAGAAAGCATTTTCCCTGCAGCTGTCCTTTAGGGGTTCCATTGAAACCTAAACTGAAATTCTATTAAATTTATTTCACTTTGAATGGAGTTCCTCTAGAAGTCTTCTAATCACCCAACAATCAGAAATACTAATTATCTTGGCAGAGTCAGAACTTGGAACCCACAATCACAACCATCATTCAGCAGCATCACTGATCTTTAAAATTAATCTGTCTTGGAATATTTACTACTGATTCATTATTGGCATTGGACATTGCCCTTAAATTCTGTAGGACTCTTTTCTTCATTTTAAATCTTTTGCTGTATGGGAGTCTCTTTGGGTTTAAGAACAGTGGCTGAAACACCATAGGGTTTGAATCCTGACTCCAGCTATTATTAACTGTGTGACCTTGGGTAAGATACTTAATGTATCTTAGCCTCAGTTTCTTTATCTACAAGATGGGTTTAATAATAATCTCCTAGGGTTATTATGAGGAGAATAGTATTTGGTGCACAGTACATTTTCATAAATATTGGGTATTGTGGTTAGTATTAATTTATTGATCCCGTCCTTTGTGCCTAGGTGCTCTGGGGAGAACTATGAATATAAAACAGTGTGGTTGAGGAACTCATAGAACAAAACTGTCTGGACATAATTAATTGTACAGCTGTGGGATAAGGGCTATATGAAAGGAAAATAGAAGGTACAGGGCTTCTATAAAAATAGGGTAAAATGAGTTCTGGGAAGGCTTCCCAAGAGATATTAGTTACACTTGAACTGAGTTCTGAGGGCTATAGAACTTGATTGGTCAAAGCAAGTCTTGCACACAAAGAGGATAGCTCATGTGGAGGCATGTGGATGTAGAACAGCATGGGGCATTCCAGGCAGGTGCAAGAGATTTGAGTTAATCCAACTGAAGAATGTGAGAGGAGAAGCATTCAGAGACATACTTTGAGAGGTTGGCTTTGACTTTCATGCAATGGAATCTGGATTTCATACCTAGAGAGTGGAGGGTCATCAATAAAAGGGTTAGAACAGGCTAGGAGCATCACCAAGGATGTGTTTTAGAATGCTTTTCCTGGCAGCTTTATGGAATATAAATCAGGTATGGTAAGGACTCAAGAAAGACAGGAAGACCAGTAGGGAAGCTCTTATGATAAAGCCAGAAAAGGAGAGGGCTGGAAAAACCAGGATATAGAATACAAGAAGGGAAACAAATTTGCAGAAAGAGATAACAAGTTCTTCCTTTACATATGCTCTGCTTAATTCTGCAAAAAACTTGAAGTGGCTTTTAGAAAATACACAGGATAGTTAAATAAATAAAAAGTAGAGCACTAGGACCAGGAGGAATACAAATTAGATAAAGAAAAATATGAGCTGGAATAGAAATAAGACAAATACACCAGCCTTTTTGGGCTTGAGCAGGTGCTATCCTGACAGCTAAAATGAAAAAATTGATTTGGTATAGTGTTCATCAGCTGTACTATAGGTCAGTTTTCTCATCATTACTGTCAAAAGCATCAGTTAATGAGACCATTTGGAATGTTGTGTTTAGATATCTGTGAGATGTCTAACTAGAAATGTCAGTAACATTTCCATCTATGAGTCAGGTACTCCAAAATGGGCCAGGGCTGGAGAACCACATTAGTGAGACCTCATTGTCCATGTGGCCATCGGAACCATGGTGTAGATTAAACTCATCCAAGGAGGCTGTGTTGGCCAACTTCTTGTCCAGATAAACTACTGGTGTTGGACAAGATGTTCTCTATGATCCTTTTAGCTCTCGCATTCTGTGGTGTTGCCTTTTGCAAACAGAGTGCTACCTGTCTTATTCATTAAATTATTGATTGGGTGAGTAGTTATTGATCACCCACTATGTATCAGACACTCTTCTATAGACTGGGAATATGACAGTGAATGAAACAGACAAAAATCCCTATTCTCATGGATCTTACATTCTCGTGGGTGCCTAGGGGATCTTAGCTCACCACCTGTCTGCTGCCTTGGAAACACCCGGAAATCTGGATCTGCAGAAATAATTTAGATCCTCTCTATGGCGGAGTTGGTCCCAGTCAGGATCTTAAAAGTAACCCTTAATACACGGAGGATCTAAGAAAATGGGATTCTTTTGCCCTAAGCTAGCCATACCTTCTGGGCTGCTTCAGGTTCAGTTGGATCCAACTCAGTTCAGCCTGATTCCCTCAAAGCTGGAGCAAGATCTGTTGAATTGGGAGGGGCAGGTGAAGGAGAGCTTGTGGAGCAGTACATCATTGCCTGTGTTTTAATTTGCAAACGAACCACATGTCTGGATTTTATGAGACATTTAATTCTTGAACTTCATAACCAAGCCACCTTACTCAACATTTCCTACTCTATCAAAAAAAAAGTAACCTTTCTTGAGTATCTTGTCCACTTGGCTGAAGTAGTACACATAGGCACAATGCCTTTGGGTTCTCTTCTCTTACCTCCATGTGCATCGACTGAGTTTTATTTTTGCTTTTATTTCCTCAGATTCCCATTTTTCACTCCTAGTAGATTGGAAGAGATACTCTATTTCTATGCTTTTTGTGATTACCCTGGAATTTTTCATGCACTTATTTATCAAATCTAAAGTAAATCAATAATGTTATCTTCTTCTCAAATAATACAAGGACCATACAAGGACCTTAAAACATAAATGCTAATCACTCCTTACTCACAACTCCTTTGCTTTTATTGACCATACAACCACATAATTCTATTTTGAGTGCTAACCCTGTAAATTATATGCTATTGACTTCAATATGTGCTTAATTTAGCCTACATGTCGACCATTTTATATGCTCAGCATTCTTTCTTTCATCTCATACATTCCTTTTGTGTTCATTTTCCTTTTCCTGGAAGTACATCCACTATAAGTTCCTTTAATGATGGCATTGGTAATTAGACCACTAAAACATAGTAGTAGTAATAACAATAATGATGATAATAAAAGTAATAACTACAAATTATTGCATGCTTACCATGTGTCAGGAACTGTGTTAAGTGCTTTAAATGGATTATCTCTTAATCGTCACCAAAAACCTGTCAGATACCATTATCATCTCTATTTTACAGACAGGAAATCTTCGATTAACTAACATGCTTAAGGACACATAACTAGACCAGAAACTATTTCTAACCCAGTGTCCATGCTCCTAACCATTCTTCTTGCATCCATACAACTGTGGACATATTTCAAAATTTCTTCTATAGTCTCTTCTGTCTTACTTGTCACTAGACTTCAGATTCAATTTGTGAATAAGAATGTTTAGCACCAATTGGAGGCTATTCACAAATTGAATCTGTAAGTCTAGTGACAAGTAAGACAGAAGAGGCTTGAGAGGTTTTTCAGATATGAAGCTGTCATTACAATCAGAGTCCTTCTTTTGTGGCTACACATCAATAAGTATATAAATTGCAGGCAAACTATAGCACAGTTCTACATCATTAGTCATGCTGCAGCGGATCAGACTTCAAGCTATCTTAGCCTAAGCAGAAGGAAACCACTCTCAAGTTTGTGGCCTAACACCCAAAACATTGTTTTCCATTATTCAAAGCATGCATACATATTGAAACTTTCCTTTTCTAGGACCTTTTGAAGTTACTTTTCCAGGCACCAATCTCCTCCTCAAATCATGATAATAGTTGTTTGTTCAAGATAGGGCTCTTCTGTGGCCTTTCATTTTGTGGTGCTGAATCTCACCACAAACCATCTGTATGTTATTCATGTATATTTGCTTTGAGTCTTGATAAGAAGATTATATTATTGAAAGGAAACGTCAGATAAGAAGATTACATTATTGAAAGGAAACATCATTCAAGTACCATCAGGTAAATATCTCTAGTCACCATCTTAAGGCTCTGCACAGTCTGAGAGAAACACTGCCTGGAAAGCTCACTCTCATGTTGGGGAAAGAAAATTCCATGGTGTTCTGAAGACCTGACTAGTACCATATCAAATAAAACCTACTAGGGGTTAGTGCTCAATAAATTTTATGGAGCAAGCTAAGCATCACTTCTAGGTCTTTTGGCCATTACAAGAAAGAAAGAAACAAAAAGTGACAAGGAAGCATAGGAAAGCTGGTGTAGCTATACTGCTCTGATACAAAGTAGGCTTCTTCAGGACAAAGTAGAGGACAAGTATTACCAGGGATAAAAAGGACATTTTATGAAAAGAAAAAAGTCTATATATTGAGAAGGCATAACAATCCCAAATGTGCATCCATCTAATAACAGAGCTTCACTATACATTAAATAAAAACTTACAGAACTAAAGGGAAGAACAGAAAAAGCTATAATCAAAGTTGGAAATTTTAACATGCCTCTTTCAGTAATTGTCAGCATAAGTATCCCCTCCCCCCGCAATAAACAGGAATGCAGAAGATCTGAGCAACACTTTCAGTTAACTTGATCTCCCTGATATTTATAGAGCACTACATCTAACAACAGCAAAATACACATTATTTGAAAAATGTAAGGAATTGCCTTAGTAATCAAAAAATTACCTACAAATACAAGTCCAAGCCCAGATGGCTTCACAGGTGAATTCTACCAAATATTTTTTTTTAATGAATACCAATTCTTTTCAAACTCCTCCAAAGAACAGAAGAGCAGGAAACACTTCCCAATTCATTCTATGAGGCCATTATTACCCTGATACCAAAAGCAGGCAAAGATATCATAAGAAAGAAAGGTACAGAACAATATCTCTTATGCATATAAACACAAAAATCCTCAACAAAATACTAGCAAACGAAATTGAGCAGCATGTAAAAGGAGTTATACACCATGACCAAGTGGGTTTTATCGCAGCAATGCAAGCTTGGTTTAACATCCAAAAATGTATTGCACCATATCAATAGAATAAAACAACAAAAGCCACATGATCATCTCAATAGTTGCAGAAAAAGAATTTGATAAGATCCAAGACCTCTTCATGATGAAACACTCAACAAACCAGGAATAGAAAGAAACTTTCTCAATCTGATGAAGCACATCCACAAAAACCCATAGCTAACAAAATATATAATGATGAAAAATTTGACATTTTCCTCCTAAGATCAGGAATAAGACAAGGATATCTACTCTTGCCGCTTCTACTCAACATTGTACTGCAGGTTCTAGGTAGGGAAATTAGAAAAGAAAATGAAATAAAAGACATCCAGATTGGAAAGGAAGAAGCAAAACTACTTCTATTCACAAATGACATGACCTTGTATATAGGAATTTCTAAAGAATCACTAAAAAACTATCAGAACGAGTAAATGGGTTCAGCAAGGTTGCAAGATACAAGATCAATATACAAAAATCAATTGTAGGGCTTCCCTGGTGGCACAGTGGTTGAGAATCTGCCTACCAATGCAGGGGACACAGGTTCGACCCCTGGTCTGGGAAGATCCCACATGCCACGGAGCAACTGGGCCCGTGAGCCACAACTACTGAGCCTGCACGTCTGGAGCCTGTGCTCCGCAACAAGAGAGGCTGCTATAGTGAGAGGCCCGTGCACTGCGATGAAGAGTGGCCCCCGCTTGCCGCAACTAGAGAAAGCCCTCGCACAGAAACGAAGACCCAACACAGCCAAAAATAAAATTAATTAATTAATTAATTTTAAAAAGTCAATTGTATTTTTATACACTTGGAATGAACAAGCCAAAAATGAAACTAAGAAAGCAGTTTCACTTACAACAGCAACAAAAACAATAAAATGGGAATAAATTTAATAAAGTATAAAACTATAAAACATTATTGAAAGAAATTAAAGAATATTGAAGCAAATAGAAGGAATCCTATGTTCATGGATTATAAAACTTAATATTGTTAAGATGGTAATGCTCTCCAAATTGATCTACAGATTCAACACAGTCTCTATTAGAACCCCAGCAGGCTTCTTTGTAGAAATTGACAGGCTGAACCAAAAGTCTATATGGAAATGCAAGGGGCCAAAAATAGCCAAAACAATCTTGAAAAAGAGCAAAGTTGGATGACTCACACTTTCAGATCTCAGAACTTACTACAAAGCAACAGTAATCAAGAAAATGTATACTAGCATGAGGATAGACGTAAATCAATGGAAGAGAACTGAGAGTTCAGAAATAAACCCTCACATTTATGGTCAACTGATTTTCAGCAAGGGTGCCAAGATTATTTAATAGGGAAAGGAATAGTCTTTTCAACAAATGATGCTGGAGCAACTGGATATCTACATGCAAAAGAATGAATTTGGTCCCTTACCTCACACCATACATAAAAATTAACTCAAAATAGATCAAAGGCCTAAATGTGATAGCCAAAGCTATAAAACTCTTAGAAGAAAACACAGGGGGTAAATCTTTATAATCTTGTGTTAGGCAATGAATTCTTAGATACAAAAAAGCATAAGCAAGAAAAGAAAAAAATAGATAAAATGGACTTTATCAAAATAAAAAGTTTCATGCTTCAAAGGAAGCTATTAAGAAAGTGAAAAGACAACCTATAGAAAGTGATAAAATATTTTCAAATATATGTCTAATTAGAGAATATATAAAGAACATTTTCAGTTCAAAAATAAAAGATGGCCCAATTTAAAACCGGGAAAAAGACCAAGACAAACCATTGTCTAGAGCATAAAATAAGTTGCAATACATTTCATAAGATTGAAATCATACACAGTTCAGTTTGTTTTCTGATCTCAATGGAATTAAATTAGACATAAATAATAAAAAGATACGTTGAAATACTTCAAATATCTGAGGGGTTATTTTCTAAGTAACCTATGGATCAAAGAAGGATTCACAAGTGAATTTAGAAAATATTTTGAACTGAATGATAGTGAAAATACAACATATCAAAATGTGTGGGATGTAGCTAAAGCAGTGCTTAGAGAGAAATGTATGCCTTCTCTACAAAGTAAAGATGTGTATATTTTTAAAAACTCATTGAATTGTACACTTAAGATTTGTACATTTTACTGTATGTAAATTTAGCTTCGATTAAAAAAAAATAGCACCAGGCTGTCAGAGAGATAAACAGAAATCATGGGGTAAAAAAGAAGGAATTAAATAAATGAAGATTGGGGAAGCAGTGGTTACAGTGTGTTTTCTAAATGGTAGCAAGACTTTTTTTTTTAATGTATAATTAACATAGAGTAAAATGTACAAATCTTGATCACTCGTATCAAGATGAAGAGTATTCTATCACCACAGAAAGTTTCCTCCTGCTCCAGTCCATTCAGTCCCCCTCCCTGAACCCCTAGAGTTATCTCAGCAGTTTTTACAATAGTAGTTTTTTTTGTTTTTTTTTTTTTTTGCGGTACGTGGGCTTCTCACTGTTGTGGCCTCTCCCGTTGCGGAGCACAGGCTCCGGACGCGAAGGCTCAGCGGCCATGGCTCACGGGCCCAGTCGTTCCGCGGCATGTGGGATCTTCCCGGACCGGGGCACGAACCCGTGTCCCCTGCATCGGCAGGCGGACTCTCAACCACTGCGCCACCAGGGAAGCCCTACAATAGTAGTTTTGAAAGTGAAACTGCTCAGTAGTGTCAACTTTGGCAGAGGTCAAGTAGAATAAAGATTTAGGAGGACACTGCAGATGATAAAAGGAATGGGGGAAGATTCCAAATTGAAGTTAATCTTGAAATGAATGGGAAGTGAAAAAGAAACAAACTTTTTATAAAAAAATTATTTTATTTATTTAGTTTTATTATTTTTTGTTTGCGCCGGGTCTTAGTTGCAGCATGCGCTGGATCTTCTTGCTGCATGCGGGATCTATAGTTTTGGAGTGCGGACTTCTTAGTTGTGGCATGCATACAGGAATCTAGTTCCCTGACCAGGGATCGAACCTGGGTCCCCTGCATTGGGAGCGCGGAGTCTTACCCACTGGACCACCAGGGAGATCCCGAAACAGAAAGTTTAAAATATCCTGACACTGCTAGTATACTTGATGGTGAAAAGGAGGAAAAAAAGCAATTATCTTTCTAATACTTGAGACATTTTCAATGTATTTGGGAAGATAAAACACTTTGAATATGCTTTTCATCAATAGCCTGAACAATGATTTATAAGCAAAAAATATTCTAACATGTACATATAATTTATTTAGTCACTTTCCAATGTTGTTACTGAACCAAACTCGGGTCTGCTCGCCCATATGCAGTAAGGCCAATCTGCTGCTGGAAGGGGGACCCCTTCCAGGGCCCGGGAGTGGGCTCTTGTTTAACACTGGGAAATGAATTATCCAAGGAGACACACGTGCTGACAAAGCAAGAGACTTTATTGTGAAGGGGCGCCCAGGTGGAGAGCAGCAGGGTAAGGGAACCCAGGAGAACTGCTCTGCCACATGGTTCGTAGTCTCTGGTTTTATGGTAATGGGGTTAGTTTCTGGGTTGTCTCTGGCCAGTCATTCTGACTCAGGGTCCTTCCTGGTGGCGCACGCATCGCTTAGCCAAGATGGATCCACCGAGGAGGATTCTGGGAGGTTGGTTGGATATATGAGCTGTCATCTCCTCTCTCCTTTTAACCTTTACCGAATTCTTCCAGTTGGTGGTAGCTTGTTAGTTCCGCATTCCTTACCAGGACCTATGGTGCCTGGCCAGGCCACGTGGTTTCAGTCATGGTTCCCCTAACAAATCTACTGACACGGGTTGTGGGGAAGGGAAGTGCAGCTTTATTGTAAGGCACCAATACTAGGAGAAGGGGTGGCTCATGTTCAAAAACCCTGAACTCCTCAAAGGGTTTCAGGAAAGTATTTTTAAAGGCAAGATGAGGGAGGGTCATCCCAGACTATGTGATCAGCTCAAGCACAATTTTCTTTTTTTTTTTTTAACATCTTTATTGGAGTATAATTGCTTTACAATGGTGTGTTAGTTTCTGCTTTATAACAAAGTGAATCAGTTATACATATACATATGTTCCCATATCTCTTCCCTCTTGTGTCTCCCTCCCTCCCACCCTCCCTATCCCACCCCTCTAGGTGGTCACAAAGCACCGAGCTGATCTCCCTGTGCTATGCGGCTGCTTCCCACTAGCTATCTATTTTACGTTTGGTAGTGTATATATGTCCATGCCACTCTCTCACTTTGTCACAGCTTACCCTTCCCCCTCCCCACATCCTCAAGACCATTCTGTAGTAGGTCTGTGTCTTTATTCCCATCTTACCCCTAGGTTCTTCATGACCTTTTTTTTTTTTCTTAGATTCCATATATATGTGTTAGCATACGGTATTTGTTTTTCTCTTTCTGACTTATTTCATTCTGTATGACAGACTCTAGGTCCATCCACCTCACTACAAATAACTCAATTTCATTTCTTTTTATGGATGAGTAATATTCCATTGTATACATGTGCCACATCTTCTTTATCCATTCATCCGATGATGGACACTTAGGTTGCTTCCATGTCGTGGCTATTGTAAATAGAGTTCATGCACAATTTTCTGATTGGTTGTTGGTGATCAATCCTTAAGTGCCAGAAAGTCTGGAGGCTAAGTGCTCCTGATCATCAAGTAGTTAATTTCTTCCATTCGGTGGTGGTTTTAGCATCTTAAAAACTCAGGAAATATGCATCAGATACTATTACCTATGTACTTCAGAGAGGAGCTAGAGCAGAGAATATGGGGGAGGGGTCAGTCCTGGGAAAGCCCCATAGAGTCCTGCTTGGTTACAATGTTAAACATGTTTATTATATCCAAGTCTTTATTATTTTAAATAATAATACAGTTGACCCTTGAACAACACTGTCTGAATTGCATGGGTCCACTTTTATACAGATTTTTTTCAATAAATATTCACTACAGTACTCTACAGTCTGTAGTTGCTTAAATTTGAGAATGTGGAACTGTAAAGTTTATAAGTGGATTTTCCCTGCCTTGTTCAAAGGTCAACTGTATAATCAGTAACCTTATACATGCATTTTTGTTTGTCAGTCTAATGAATTCAATTGCTCAATAAACAATTTTGAGTACCTACTGGATTTCAGGCACTTGGCTAGATGCTGAGGGTTGGATCAGTGGACAAGACAGAAACGTATGGGAGGAAGAAACTTTTTCCTCTACCTTCTTAGGTTCAGGCTGGCCCGTACAAATTAAACTGACAAAAGACAGATTAACAGGAGCAAAAAAAAAAAAAAAAAAAAGGGACTTCCCTGGTGGCACAGCGGTTAAGAACCTGCTTGCCAATGCAGGGGACATGGATTCGAGACCTGGTCTGGGAAGATCCCACATGCTGAGGAGCAACTAAGCCCGTGCGCCACACCTATTGAGCCTGTGCTCTAGAGCCCGCGAGCCACAACTGCTGAGCCCATGTGCCACAACTACTGAAGCCCACGTGCCACAACTACTGAAGCCCACGTGCCTGGAGCCCGTGCTCCACAACAAGAGGAGCCACAGCAATGAGAAGCCCGTGCACCACAACAAAGAGTAGCCCCCGCTCACAGCAACTGGAGAAAGCCTGCACGCAGCAATGAAGACCCAATGGAGCCAAAAATAACAAAATAAATAAAATAAATTAAAATAGAAGATTTAATTACATATGTACGCATGGAAGTTCACAAAGAAATGTGGCTCAAGGAAGGTGGTTAGAATTTGAGGCTTATGTACCATCTTAGGCTAGACAAAGAAAAATGGGTTGGGGGATTCCTGGGGGGAGGGAATGGTAAGTTAATGGGAAGGTAAGGAGAGGAAATGTATGATTGATAAAGTTTGTTTAATAAGGTTCGTTATCGAGGTAAGAATCATCTGAGGAGTTAAGAGTTGTTTCTAGGAGTAGTTCTCTTCCTGATACAGAGAGGGAGATAACTTTACAAATAGAAATTTATGTCCTGCTTTTAGACAGAAAGGAGTGGGGGGGGCAGAGAGCTAATTGCCTTCAGCTCAAAAGAATGCTTATGCTAAAGTGGCATATTTGAGGGTGGCATATTCTGGTCCCCCTCAGACATAATAGCTGTCTCAAGGAGATTATAGTCTAGCAAAGATGAGAAACATTGACTAATTGTGATTGATCTTAACTAAGCAGAACTAGGAGTTCAGAACTTGGGGATTTAACAGAGTCTAGGGACCCAAAAAAGGCCTTTCTGAAGAGGTTACTTTTAGTCTGAGGTCTAAAGGCTAAGAAGGAGTTTACTAAAAGGGGAAGAATGAAGCGTGCCAGTGTGAAGGCCCAAATGGAGGAGAGAATGATGCCTTAGAGTATCTAGAAGAGGTGGAGAGAAAGGAAGGCAGGGATACCATCTCCTAAGGACTTGTAGACAACTCTAAGTATTTCATCCATTTTCCTCAGGGCAATAGGAAGCTATTGAAGGATTCTAATCAGGACAGTAACAGGATCATCAATGCAAATGGCAGTTGACTTCTTCAGTAAGCTTCACTTCTTCCACATTTTGGGAAGGGAGGAGGGCTTGTCTGATTTGGTTCCTGAGTTGTCCACAGAAAAGTTTCCTCAGTGTTATAAATTGCTGCCCACCTCTCCATGCTGCCTTACTCCTGCTCACTCCACTGCAGTTGTAGCTTAGACAGAACTCTGTAGCTTAGACAGAACTCTGTAGCTTAGCAGAGTTCCCTAATGGGCTGCAGCACCTCTGTATGGCCCCAGTGAGGGAGAAATGAGGCCGGACACATCTTCTTTTGTTCTGTGCATTTATCCCAATAGTTCCACCCTTTAAAGCTGTATGGATATTAGAATTCCCTACATGGTTGAGAATTACAGTGCAACAGGGAAGACAAGAAATCTAAAAGGACATAGCAAATATGTTTACCGCCTTAAGCCAAAGGAAAAGGACCCAGTATGTATGTGGGGAGGGGTGCCAAATTTCACACCCATGTTCTCAGATCCATTTCCTCTCCAAGAGAATCATCTTCTAACACCCATCTCACAGATCTTTACCAGCCTTTCAGTACATCTTTCCAGTGCACATAGGTCTTGTTTCTCAGCCCAGGATATATCTCTCTGCTTCTAGCAATTTCCCTAAATCTGAGTTGTTCAATCAATAATTGTGACTTAGGTCCAGCAGGACAATCCACGGTAATCTTTGACTTTCTGTATCCCATAGAAACCGCTAGGTGTTCATTGGCACCACTCTTATGTTTTAATGTGAGCTCCTCCCACCAGCACGACTTGCATACAAGTCTCTGTTTTGGTGATTGCCCAGTGGGTAACTGTTGGAACACACACTTACGTGTACCCACATACCCTCACCCATAGTCTTCAGAGGACAAACATTATTTGGCAGAGACAGTACAAACAAGTCTCACAAGAAGGAAAAGGCAATAATTCCCTAAGGTTTCATAATTTACAAGGTCACCTCTCTCACAATGGAGTTAGTACAGTACATAATTATGCAAAGCGGTGTTAGTTCCTTTCTATTATCCCCTTCTCTCAAATTGTACCTCCTTGAGCTTGCTGAGAATAAGAAATGGCCCATTACTAAGCCATATACCTCTTAATGACCACTCAGTTAGCTGCACAAAGACCTGGTTAAAGTTCAAAATGACCTCTTGAAATTTTCCAATTAGCTATTAGACAAAGGCCATCCGTCTTCCCAGCCTCTGTCTTGGGAGGAAGACTTTAGTGCTTGGGAAGTGAGTATAATCAGATTTGCATTTTTATCAGAATATCCTGAGTGTAAGTGGAAAGTGGATGGGGGGAGAAGTGCAAGAGAACTTGCTGGGGGGTCAGGAGGAGAAAAAGGACAGGTACATTGTGATCTTAATTTTGCAGTCAAACAACTCACAAAAAAGGAATTCAAAAAAAGGAGCTTTGTCAAGTAAGATAGGTTCTAGTTTGCACTATTGAAATTACTCTGAGAGGGTGGTAGTGTCTTAGAAAATTTATAGGGTTTCATGAATGTGGATTATCACTATTTTATAAATAGGAGGGAAAAATGTAATAAGATGAAATGGCACTCCCCCAAAATAACCAAACAGTGATAGAATCTATGATCTGTACAAACTAATATAATCTTTTCCTCATCACTTTCCAAAGGGAGATCCTCGATAACAACAACAAAATTCCAGAAACTTTGTGTGTGATGATGACCACTTTATAAGCATTTGGATCAATTTGATACAACTAGGATAACTATGTCACTTTTGTTCTAAAATTAAATTTAACAAATGATAATTCAGAAATTACTACCCCCACACCTCAGATACTCTTCCTCAGAAACAAGATTTCAACTTTCCTGACACTAAATTTGGGCAGAGGTGTCAAATCATTATAATATCTGCAAGCTGGCCCCAGCTAAAATAGCATTTCAGCAGCCTGCCACTGGCATATAATCAACTGCACACCCACTGCTGGGCTTGGTACACAACTGTGGCACCAAAAAAATGATTAGAATGTACCTCTCGGTGCCAAGTATTGCAGTACAACAAATTAACCTTTGACCAGAATAATTATTTTCCTGCTTTCTGGATGTCTAAGTCAGTTAAGCATTTTCAGATCAATGCAACCATATGTCTACCTGTAACATGAGAAATGATTCCTTATTTGTAGAATAACCCTCTCTCTCACAAAGGACATACTATCTCTTTTACCTCAGAAGGGTGGGCAACTGGCTATTTCAAAGTATTTGACACACTAAACAGTCCAGAAGTGCTGACCTACGTGTATCATATTATTATATCATATTTTAAACATTCCCACACAAAGTTGACCCAAACAAATAGTCCTCTACAGAATAGTTTCAGTGCTTTAATTTTCTCGGGATTGTCAAGATCAATACCTTTCTCTGCACCATATATCTTTGTTGTTAGAGAAAAGTAGGTTTCCCTGGAGAAGAAGAAGGATCTATAAGTTGTTATGTATATAAAGGCAATTGCAGGAGGAAAATGGTTGAGAGTGGGCCGCTGCTCTAAATAGTCTAGATGTATTCCTTTACTTAAGTCTCAGTATTTCTTATTTTTCTATTTCTGGACTTTTAGCTGAAGTACAACACTATCATTATTAAATTGTTCATTATAGTCATCTTTTGTAGAAACTTAATTCATACCTAAGTTTGCAGTGTTCGGGATTACAGGCATTCCTGTTTATTTGCAGCTTACTTCTTCCATAAAATGTCAGTGGAAGCCTTACTTCAGGGTAACCCCTCAAAAATTATGTGTCATTTTCTACCAAATAAATGTAATACAAATGTGCTCTCCTTAAAGGAGACCCCCCCCCATGGGACCAAAACAGGCCACAAACAAAAATCAGAATAATAAGAATCATCAGTCACAATACTTTATATAAATACACTTTTTAATGTGAACTCTGAATACAGGTATAATTGTTGAAGTTTTATCCAAGAGTGTTAAACAACACAAAAGAAAAATCTTTTTAGAAGGAATAGTTAATGCCTGAGGGCTTTAAATGGCCATTTAACTTTGAGTAGAAGCACAAACTGGAGTTGACCTGTAAGGGCTAGAGCACACATTAGCTGCATCTCCCCCTTCTGCTGGACGGATCCAAAAGTAGGAATATTGTGGCATAGTGTATAATTTTGTCTTCTAAACAAGACAAACAGTGGACTTTGTTTTGTAGAACAAAGTCATAGGATGTAATGAAAGGGGCACATGTTTTAGAATTAGAAATATACAACTTTAGATACTGCTTCTACAACTGTATTGCAGTGTGGGGCTCTGTTTTCTCGAGTGTAGAAGAAGGATAAAGCCAATTGGAAGAGACTGCTGTAAGAATTAAGTGAAATGTTTGTAAAAGCACCTGGCTCAGAGTAAGTACTCAATCCTCTCTGGTCCTTTCAACCATTAGTGACATGATTTTCATTGGATTTAAGTGGGGTTTACAAGAAGCTCAAAGCTGTTTTCCTAAGGAATGTATCAATTTTGTAACAAATGTAGAAGAAAAAATAGGAATGCACCAATTTCTATTGTAATAGTTCAGGAGGTCATACAAACCATTAAATAGAGAGATGCCATCAACATAAAAAAATTAATTCATAAATACTCACATCCTCATACCTACCAAATCCATTGATTATAAAGATCAGCAAATGTATAATATCAGTTTTACTCTTTTTTTTTTGGCTTTAGAATGGCTATAGAATGATATTGGCCACCAGATGATTGATACCTAATAAAAATGATTAAAATATGGAAAATACGGAGTCTGAAGAATGCCAACCTCATTATAATTTTTTCTAATACAGGAGGAAAAGATGGATAACTAATTCTAGAGTTTGGTTGTCATAAAAGTATTCATTTTAGAATTCTTATATACAATGTTTACTTCCCTGTTGTAAAAAGCTGGTCTGTTGATTTAAGAAGCTCAATCAGTTTGGTATCCTGCAAAATTATTTTTTTCCTAATGTAAGTGGAATTAATATTCTAAAATTCTTCCACTGAGGCATGTGCTCCAACAAGCATTTCCTGGCCATCCCCAAAGGCTCAGAAGAACTCATATGGAGAGGAGCATTTTCCCAGGAGCCAGCATGTCACCTCCTTCTCACCACATAAATCTCTTTGTTTTCTTTCCTTCCCTCTCACTCACGTCTTGACATTTCTCTTCATCTTACCACTATTTCTACATCATTTTAACAGTTCCTATTTCTCTCTCTTCTAACTATCTGATCTTCTTTTCCCTATTCTGTGTACCAGCTTTGGAGTAAGGGCTTGAAGACAGTGCCTGCCAGCATTCACAGGCTTCACTGAGGTCCACAGAAACAGCTGAAGAGTCAGATCTACATCTGATAGGATTGATGTGGAGAGCTGAGAAAGCTGAGTTGTCCCTGGCGCGCTGGTGTGTAGGGGAAGGAAGGCTTTTTCCAGGGGGATTTGAGCCAAGGCTGTGATCTGGAAGGAAACTGCCCATGGTTCTGAGTGGTCCCACTGAGGATGTAGAGAATAAAAATGGCCCATGAGCAGTGTTTGAGGAGGAGATAGAGGTGACTGAAGCAAACCTCCTCTGACTACAATTCCAGGCTTATCACATTGTTTCTCTGTCAGTGTTGTTCTTCTCTTGTTTCCTTTGCCCTCACATGTAGAAACCTATAAAACCAGGACACCAGCTGAAGCAGCCCAATGACCTCACTTCCTGTAGGCCAATATCCCACAGTAGCCATCACATCATGGATGCTAGAAGGAAGGACTTGATACAGAGACTCAGCCCCTATTTCAGGAATAAGTTTTAGGATGGATCTAGTTATTTTTTGCCTTAAAGGTTTGAAAGGATTAAAAATGTCCAAAAGTGACTTGAGGGCAAAATATACAAAGAGGCAATATTGTTTGTTAGACCTTTGACCTTTCACAGAATTTGTGGCCCTTTAAGAAATGGGAAAACCCCCAAACATTTTTTTTCCTGTAAACTTATCTTCCCTTCTGCTGCTTTGAAGCACGTGTGTTTGACGGGAACTTTAAAATCCATGTCTTGGATTTATGTCTCTGATTACACATAATTCATCAAGATCTTGCTCTTCATGAGCTATTTAATACTCAGGAAGCCATTTAAGTCACTTTAGAATCTTCCTAAAATCCAACAAGAAGTTGTGTTTACAAAGGACACACAAACCTGAAATATTTGCATATTTCATTTGAATCCAAATGCAGAAGCCATAAGTAATTTGAAATGGGAGAGAAATTCAGCCTCTTTCTTCTCTGTCAGTGAGAAAGGTCTGATGCAACATCATCCAAAAATGTTTCCTGATAAGCCCACGTGGACATGATGGGTGGAATCTTATGTTACACACATCATTCATTGTCTATGGTCTCATGTTATAGTCACTTGTGTATGTATATGTCTTCTGTCTTTAATGAAGATGTCTGATGTAAGAGGAAGAAAACTAGATGAGAGCTTAGGTGACCAAGGTTCAAGTCCTGATTTTCACAGCTGTGTGACCTTGGACAAATCACCGAACATTACTGAGCCCCATCTATTCTGCGTACTTCATGAATTTTGAACACATCAAAAGTGATAATGAACCTAAACATATCCTGTCGATCCCTAAATGATACTTGCCATCTACTATTAAATCCGCACAGTTTTTACTTGTTTACACTTATTGTTTCAACAAGAATGTTTCAAGGTTCACAACAGAAATTTTGTGGGAAAAGAGGACAGAAATATGGGAAAAGAGCGGAGCTTTATTTTCAGTAGACGTTTCTTTTTATGCCAAAGTGGAATGCCTTTATCATAACGATTATATGCTGTTACATACGCTGTTGTGGCCATTTCTAAATAGAGGAAGGGAAAACTTACCAAGTCCTGGGAAGCTAATTTTTATAAAGGTCTCCAGATTAGACATTTTGGCATATTTTATGGTGAGTTGGTTCAAACTTGTATTTTTCAAAGACTATACTACTTACTTTTTGCTTAAAGAATATATTACGTGTACTATGTAATACAGTATACAATTATAAAAGAAACATTTCAAATATAATCTTGATTTTTATTTTACATTTTGCTTAAAATTTTGGTGCCAACATATTTTAGAAATAAGGAAGTCACGTGCATTTTTCTCCTTCTCACAAAAGAGGAATTAAATGTGTTTACCACCACATGTGATCCCCAAGGAGGGTGCATTTTATTCTGGATGTCAAATTTTAAGTGGAGGAATAACAGGGTGCAGACATACCGAGAACACTCTCTCAGTAGCTGATGTTTTTCCCTCCAGTGGGTGATGAAAATCAAATCCCCAAACTGCTCCTTCTGGGCTTTTTACTAATTAACTTGACATCTGTGGTGAAGCAGAACATAGACTAACCTTGTTCATTCCCAGTCCCACAATTAAACTGCTGGTAGTTCAAGTCAAAAGCTTATCTCTGGAAACTTGAGAGTAAAATAATTGCCAATTGACAGAAAGTATAAAACAACTTCTTTAATATTTTTACCAAAATACTCAGGAAAAGGAAGGGCTTTCACGTAGAGTAAAAATTGTACTCATCAAACCACCATGATTCCCTACTCTGTCTACTGTAGTTTTTCTCCGCCTATTGATGACAGAATCAAAGGATCCATGAAAATAGGATCATTCATGTAAAATAGTTCCTCTTACAGAGCATAGAGGAGTGGAGTAATGCTATGATTGGGATGTGCTGCAGAGATGGGGGTGGGAAAATGAAGTGGGCAGAAAGTTTCTTGGAAGATCTAGGGAGGAAAAAAAAATGATTCTCTAGAAAAAAAAATTAAAGAATAATATAGCAGAAAAATGTTTACTGCAAAGTGTTAAATTTCTCTCAGTTATGCTACTATCAGAAAGTGTCTGGCGACCTACGTGTGTCAGTAGCATAGAGTCCATGCAGACAAACCTACTGGGTGACCTGTGGCTTACGAGAAGGAAGTAAAGAGGTGATGATGGGAAACACTGGAGTCAGACTACACTTAGGTACAAATGAGAATACAGATGAAATAGAAACATTGATGGACAAAAGGATATGATGGCTGGGATTTTCTTTAAAATACCACATCAAAAAAATTTTTTTAAAGTGTGGGATTGAAATAAGTTACTTATACAAACAACACAGATAAATCTCAAAAACACTGTTACACAAAAGAGCATTTACTATATGATCCCATTTATATGAAGTTCTAAAAAAGGCAAAACTAATTTAAGGTGGAAAACTATGAGAAAAGCTGTTGTCTCTTGGAGTCAGGGTAAAGGCATGAATTGACTGGGAACGGGCCTGAGGGAGTTTTCTAGGGTGGTGGATATGTTCTACGTTCGTGGGCCTGACGCACAGTGAGGCCTAACAAACCGAAATGTTGGAGTTTGGAGCAGAGAAAGGTTTATTGCAGGGCCGTGCAAGGAGACGAGGTGGCTCATGCCCTAAAATGCCCTGAGCTCCCTGAAGGGTTTCAGCAAAGCATTTTTAAAGGCCAGGTCGGGATGGGGGGGTCGCAGGCTACGTGATCAGATGGTGCACAGTCCTCTGACTGGCTGATGGTGAGGGAACAGGTGGTGTCACAGGGGTTCGCGTTATCAGTCCTTAGGCTCCAGGAGGCCTGGGGCGATGTGCTCTGTGGTCATCAAGTAGTTAACTTCTTCCATTTGGTGGGGGGTTTTTACATCTGCAAAACAACTCAGGAAATTTGCATAAATTACTATTGTCTAGGTGCTTCAGAGAGGAGCTGAAGCAGAGAATGTGGGGGAAGGCCTGTGCCGGGAAGGCCCCATAGGGTCCTGCTCAGTTACACAAAAGCTTTAGATTTAGAAACCTGGCCCTGCACAGAACACTTATCTTCTTCAAGTCTGTAAGATGTAAAATAACAACTGTAATAATAAATTCATATAGGAGTTGTGAGGGGTAAATTAGACTGCCTGTAAAATATTTAGCACATTCTGGCGTGTCACTGTATATAAAATTTACTTCAAAATAAGGGACTATAAACAAATGCTGGTCTATTACTAATATGCTACCTGAAGTTTTTTGAGAAAATACTCTGATGTCTACAGCTTACTTAGAAATGCATAAAAGTATAAGAGAGTTTGGTGAGTGGCTAGATGAAGAGATGGATAGATATGTTATAAAACAAATATAGGAAAAAGATTAACTGTAGAGTCTAGATGGTGGACATATGAGGATTCATTTTACAATTTTTCACCTTTCCTTTATATTTGAAAATTTTTATAATAAAATGTTAGAAAACGTGGAAAATGAGAGAGATGAAATTGGCAAAAATGTGACTAACTAGTGCAGCAAGGGGACAGTTAATGGATTCATTATACCCTTCTCTCTACTTTCTATACGTTTGAAATTTTCCATAATAAAAAGTTAGAAAGGAATTTGTTTTGTTGGGGAGGAAAATTTTTCTTATATCCTTCTACGTTCTTCTGGCAGGTCTCAGAATTAAATTACATATCCATAGGAATATGAAGCCCCCAGGCACTCAAGCAGTTGTGGCTGACAGGCCATCCAGAGCTAAAGAGAAGAGGGTATTGGTCTGGGACTTCAAAGGGGAGGAAGACAGTTCACAGGGAGATGGAAAGAGCAAATGTTTGGTAAACAAATGTTTGCCATGCCAAGCAGAGAAGTCTTTCTGATGTAAAAAGAAGTTGTCTTTGGTAATTGCTCTCTTCCAGGTGCAGGCTCCCTATCTAAATTCTTTTAGGTCGTTTAGGAGGAGGTAAAAAGAAAAACTACCTGAGTCTTCTGTTTCTCAAAGATAACTGGCCCAAAACAATCCTCATACCAATGAGACATTTTGGGATGGCAAATTTTGCTCCCCTGCAATATGAAGAGATTATCCAAATTGAATACAGACGTGCATTTAAGTCATGTAATTATGAAAATATATTTTCTCTATATTTAATAACAGCATCTAATTTTGCCATAAAATAAGGGGGAAATGGAGAGAAGTGAGTTTAGATAGGAATCTAGGGAAATTAGAAGAGGGGGTCCTGAACTATCAATAATAATTCCATCTCTATCAAAAGATGATCATTTTTATAAATCACTTCTCTTCATCTAAGTTCAGTTCAACTCTGTATCCTGATCCCTACCTAGAAAAGGGGAACCTACTTCTGTAGTGTGTGGAGTAGAAAAGGTAGTTATTAAGAATTCAGACTTGAAAGAACATGAAGGAACATGGTGGACACTGGAGCCAAAATGTAAGCTTCCTAAGTTTTCTCTCATCCTCCGCAGTCCCCAACTTGGCTTCATCTCTTTCCATAATGTTCAGGTAACATGTAACTATGCTAGTGAATTGACTGATTTCATAAATCCTAATTCTACTTAACTAGCCCTAATACTTGCAGCTCCTTCTATGCTACAGATTCTCATTCTAAATCCTCCCTTTGCTCAATATTGCCTTCTCAACTGATTCCTCAAGCACTACCTTCACACAACTACTATTGGGTTGGCCAAAAAGTGTCATCAAGAAGCAGTTAAGAAGAGGAATGTTTGCACAGTTTAGAGTGATTTTATTAAAACAAAAAAACATTGAGGCCTACTTCCAACATGCTATATTGTCCATCCATTCTCTTGAATGTATGTGTGTTCCCAATTCTTCATCACAATGGTCAGATTGATCACTGACGTGGAAACAGATCTCATTCCTCTCAACTGGCTTTTGTCAAACAGAGAATGAATCCAAGTCATCTCTCTGGGAGATAGTGCTATATCTCTGTAGATTAGAGAGAAAAAGCCCAACAGTATGACAGAAAAAATTCAACTGTCAAAATTAAACCAAATATCTTTTAACTTCATCATAATTTCATAAGGGTATATTCCCTAAAAGATGAGAAAGAAAGATTCCTCTACCACAGTCCACCTGGGGTCCAACGCATAAAAGCACAAAGAAAATGGCTGAATAATTATCTGATCTTGGGTTAAAGAAAAATATCCTAAACTGGAAAGTAAGAAAACAATTGTAATAGGTATGTCTACATAATAATGTAAGAGTTCTGCTTATCAAAATGAGAAATCAAACAGTAAGCTGGGACTAGTATATGCAAGAAATGTGAGACAAAGATTAAAATCCTTAATCTACAAAGAGCTCGTGAAAATTAAAATGCTTTCAATAAACGAAGGAAATGACCCGATCAGAAAATTCTTCCAATATCAAGAATAAAAATCAGTAATAAATACCTGAAAAACTGGTCAACACCACTGGCAATAAAAATACAAAATAAAGCAATAAGATTTTTTTTATGTTTTTCAAAATAGGTCAGATTTTTAAACAAGCAGATACATAATATTGGTGAAAATGCATAGAAAGAGTCTCTCACTCACTGCAGCCAGGAATAAAGACTGATGCCACATTTTGGGCAGGACAATTTGATATGTTTCAAGAGCCTTAAAAATATTAATTCCTTTTTTTCCTGATAGTTCTAATTCTAGGCATATATCCTAATAAAATAACCAGAAACATGAATATATGTACAGAGATATATGCACAATAATGTTCATCAATGTAGTGTTTATATCAGTTTGCAATGGCAGAGAACCTAAATTATACATCATTTTATTGAATTATAAAGTCAATAAAAATTATGCAGAGAATAGAATATTACATAGCTATTTAAATTATTTTGCAGAAAAAATTTTTGATGGGAAACTTCTTAATGTGTATTTTTATGGAAAAAAGAACATTAAGCATTATAAAAGATTTTTAAACTATGCAAAATTATATCTAAAACATGGAAAGAAATGTGCTAAAATGTTAAGTATCTCTGGAAAATGGGATTATAAGTGACCATTATGTTGTTCTTTATATTTTTCTAGGAATGTAATAATTTCATTATCCACAAAGTACTACTAAAATCCCTGGAAGAACCCCTCTGTTTTTTATCTTTAACTCTTCCTCACATCATAAGAAAAAGTCCATTTCTCTTTGAGCTATAGAACTTGCTACTTTAACAGAAATAATCAAACATTTCTCACATTTCTACTGCCCTCATTATACTGTGATTTACACTAGGAAAATGGTCCTCTTAATCCCTGTCTCTTGAATATGATTTTCCAATTTAGGAAGCTAAATTGGATTCTGAGAGAATAGAAAAAACACTGTAATAAAACTAATTAAAATTGCTCTAGAAACTCACAGAAGAATAGAATGCTACTAGAAATAAAATATTGATAATAAAACATAAGAGAAAAAATGACATTTTTGCTTTATAAATTTGAGATCTGAAGCTAAACAGGTTCTTTATTTTCACTTAGGTACATGACTTGTAATTATAATATGGTGGTATTTTAGCAAATCACTTAGCTATTGCTGTGTAACAAACCACCACAAAACAAGATGACTTAGAAAAACCACCATTTATTTAGCTCACAGTTGGCAAATTGGGCTGGGCTCAGCTGGGCAACGCTTCCAGTCTCAGCTAGGCTTACTCATGTGTCTGTAGTCAGCTACCCTGTAGCCAGAGGAAGCCTGCTCTAGGATGGCCTGAGCTGCGATGGCTTGTCTCTATTCCATGTAGTCTCTCATCCTGCAGCAGGGTAGCCCACGTTTGTTCTTACATTGCAGGCTCAAGTCCAAGAGGGAGTGCAAAAGCAAGACCACTTGTGGCCCAGGCTCTAACTGACACAGTGTCATTTCTGCTTCATCCTAGTGGCAAGTAATCCCAACACTAGCTCAGATTCAGAAGGGGGGAAACAGATTGCCTATTTTGATAGGAAGACCTGCACAAATTCACTTGGAGGACACCAGAAGAGTGAAGAATTGTGTCCTTTTGCAATCCACCA
This sequence comes from Monodon monoceros, assembly GCF_005190385.1. Classification (NCBI taxonomy): domain Eukaryota; kingdom Metazoa; phylum Chordata; class Mammalia; order Artiodactyla; family Monodontidae; genus Monodon; species Monodon monoceros. The sequence goes on along the minus strand of NW_021703779.1, from coordinate 18,170,633 downwards.
CATTAGGTTATGGCATCTAGGCCCAAACACCCCATTTTACTCATATGTGTGATTAACTAAGGTTAAAAGATCTGACAGCTAGGAAATAGATTTTCCCTACAATCCATAGTAAAAAACATAGAAGCATGTACCTTCCTAGATTTCAGCTAGGTCATCACATACAACTGAAGCATTGAGTATTTCCTCCTCAACTCCATCCTTCTTTGCAAATCTGATTTCCTTTTTTCTAAAACAGTAATTGGAAAACCTTCCCTTTATTTTGTTTTATAATTGCAGTTAATTTTTTAATCTAAGTAGTTACTTGAACATGATTTTAAAAAGTCAAATAGCATTTAGAGGCTTTTAGCAAAAAAGACTACTACCTTATTTCAAACCTCCTGTCCTGGCCAACAAGCACAGAGGGCAGTCACATTTCTTAGAAGCAACCTCTTTACACTTTTTCTGGCTGTTTTTTCTCCTTTGGAAATAACACATATATAATTTTAAAATTCATTCATGTTAGACATTTGATGTAGTGGCAGGCAAAATAATAGGCTCACAAAGATGTCCATGTCCTAATTCCTAGAACGTGTAGATTTGTTACCTTACATGGTAAAAGGAACTTTGCAGATGTGATTAAGGTTAAGGACTTCGAGATAGGGAGATTATCCTGAATTATCTGGGCAGCTCAGTCTGATTACATGAGTCCTTAAACGTGTAAGAGGAAAGAAGAGAGTATCAGAGCTATGGATGTGAGAAAGACCACCTCTTCCCTGCCTTCTATCCCCCACTCTCTTTGCCCCCATCACCCATTGTTGGCTTCAAAGAAGGTAAAGAAAGGGAGCTATGAGCCAAGGAACGTGGTGACCTCTAGAAGGTGGGAACAGCCTTAAGCTCATAACTAGTAAGAAAACAGGGACCTTGGTTCTACAACTGGAAGAGGCTGAATTCTACCAATCACCCAAATGAGCAGGAAATGGATTCTTCCCTAGAGACTCCAGAAGGAAATACAATCTGCTAATACCTGGATTTTAGTTCACTGAGACACATACTGGACTTCTGACCTCAGAACTGTAAGATAATACATTTGTGTTGTTTAAGCTACTAAGTTTGTGATAAATTTGTTACAGCAACAATAGAAAACTCATACAGGTATTGACTTCCTTCTAAAATAGATGAGGATTTTAGCTCTTTCACATCATGCATTGTCTCCTTTCCTGCTTGCATGATAGTTGTATCACAATTTTTAGTTAAGTTTATGTTCCAAATTTTTAAAATTATGATATTGTAAAGAATGTTTACACCTGAATCAAAAAAATGTGCAATGATTATATTTCCTTTCTTACACAACTCTTCCCATGTCAGATCCTCACCCCCCACCAACTTTTCTGGCATTAATAACTGCTTAATTTCACCCATCACCTTAAACTTACGCAAAAGTATATGTCAAATATATTTCAATTAAAAAAAAACACAAAAGGGAGAAATAGGAAAGAGGAAAGGAGTAATAGGTCCTGAGCAAGTCCAAAACCTTAAGGCCCACTGGGGCCGTGGTCCCATCTTCCAGACACACTGAGGTAGGTGTTGGTCCCCCAAGGCTCCCAGGTGGCCCCACACCCATGTTTTGTTGGGTACACATGCCAGTCATGGGTTGTAGTCCTGTGCCTTTGGCTGTCCCAGGTTGCAGTTGCACAGGTGCCTTTAAGTTTTGGGGTCTGGGGGTGGCCCCATCCACACAGCTCCACTGGTCATTGCCCTGGTGAGGGCTCTCTGTGGTGGCCCTGCCCCCACAGTGGCCCTCTGCCAGCGTTGTGCGCCTGCAACCCTGTGTGGCTCCATCCTTTGAAATCTAGGTTGAGACAGCAACCCCACCCCCCACCCCCTGGACTTTGCTGGGCCCAGCGAAAGCTGCACCTGGGATGGTGGAGAAGCTGGTGCCAGAATCCAGGGAGGGCAACCACCTGGCAGAGACAGCACCTTCTTTGAAATCATTCTGCCCTGCAGGCTCTTGCACTATGGGCCTGTGGAGGGAGGGGTAGCCTCTCATCTCTAAAATGTGCTGGGGGTTCATTCTTTCATTTTTTGGACAATAGGTCCTGGCTTCTGTTTAGATGGCCAATCTCCCCATTGTCTTGATGAATAGCTCCTAGCTTCTACTGAAATGGTCAATCCATACCAATCTCCTCATCAAATTCAGGACACCCTTTGTGTGCTCTCTGAACAAGCCTTCTTACTTCTTTCAGTATGGATAAGTTGAGAATTTTCCAAATTGTCAACCAGTCTATTTACTTTCTGATTAACAATTCTACCTTCACATAATTTCTCTCATCACATTTTACTGTAAGCATTCAAGAGAAAGCAAGCCACTCCTTCAGCACTTTGCTTAGAAATTTCTTCAGTCAAATATCCATTTTCAGGGTTTCCCTGGTGGCGCAGTGGTTGAGAGTATGCCTGCTGATGCAAGGGACACGGGTTCGTGCCCTGGTCCGGGAGGATCCCACATGCCGCGGAGCGGCTGGGCCCCTGGGCCATGGCCGCTGAGCCTGCGCGTCCGGAGCCTGTGCTCCGCAACGGGAGAGGCCACAACAGTGAGAGACCCGCGTACCGCAAAAAAAAAAAAAAAATCCATTTTCATTGTTCTCAAGTTCAACCTTCCACAGAATACTAGGACACAAACACAATTTAACCAAGGTCTTTGACACTTATAACAAAGATTGCCTTTCCTCCTGTTTCCAATGACATGTTCCTCATTTCCATCTGAGACTCCATCAGAATGGTCTTTACTGTCCATATTTCTACCAACATTGTTCATGAACACTTAGGTATTCTCTAAGAACATTGAAGATTTCTCTACAGCAATTCCTCCTCTCCTGAGCCCTTAGGAGAATCACCCTTAACGTCCATTAACAGCAAAGTAGGCTTTTTCTAGCATGAATCTCAAAATTCTTCATGCCTCTGCTCAATACCCAGTTCCAAAGCCTCTTCCACATTTTTAGGCATTTGTTACAGCATCACCCCCACTTCTTGGTACCAATGTTCTTTCTTAGTCCATTTTGGCTGCTATAAGAAAATGCTACAGACTGGATAGCTTATAAAGAACAGAAAATTATTTCTCAAAGTTCTGGAGGCTGAGAAGGCCAAGATCAAGGTATTCGCGTGGTCCAGTTCTGGTGAGGGCCCTCTTTCTGGTTCATAGCTGGGGCCTTCTTGCTATATCCTCACATGGTGGAAAGGCTAATTTGCTGTTTTAGTTGAACTTTTGGCCAGGTATTCTGACACCTGACAATAACACTATAAAATGAGAAAACTCTCCTTTAAAACAAAAGTGTTGGAAGATTGGAATTACAAGTCATGGACAAGAGAGCTGGCAAATCAGAGACCAGTGGAGGCACTGTATCTTTTTGTTACCATGTGTCATTGTACCCTCCATGGTAATCACAGCCATGGGTTTAGAGTTTAGAGTTTAGAGTTTAGAGTTATAGGCAAGAAAACTGATTACAAATCTGGTATTTGATTATTAAAAATTAGATGCTTTTAATAATGAAGAATGGCAATGTCCTGTTCCATACCTATATAAGCTGTTTTAATTATTTTAATACATGAATTAATCTTACCATATATATCTATTCAAAAATTTTCTTTGAAACCAAATTAGAATGATAATGAAGGTTGCATAGGTAAAGACAGACATTTTGAAGTGAGGAAAATTTGCTAAATCTAGGGATCTTTTGTGATTTACAAGAAATAAAACTCTGGATTTCTTTTTACTTTTTGTTTCTCTTTCCCATGCTTTTTTTTTTCTTCTTCTTTATTGGAGTACAATTGCTTTACAATGGTGTGCCAGTTTCTGCTTTATAACAAAGTAAATCAGTTATACATATACATATGTTCCCATATCTCTTCCCTCTTGCGTCTCCCTTCCTCCCACCCTCCCTATCCCACCCCTCTAGGCGGTCACAAAGCACCGAGCTGATCTCCCTGTGCTATGCGGCTGCTTCCCACTAGCTGTCTATTTTACGTTTGGTAGTGTATATATGTCCATGCCACTCTCTCACTTTGTCACAGCTTACCCTTCCCCCTCCCCATATCCTCAAGTCCATTCTCTAGTAGGTCTGTGTCTTTATTCCCGTCTTAACCCTAGGTTCTTCATGACATTTCTTTTCCCTTAGATTCCATATATATGTGTTAGCATACGGTATTTGTCTTTGTCTTTCTGACTTACTTCACTCTGTATGACAGACTCTAGGTCTTTTAAACTGGAAAATATCACACCAAATCAGATAATTATTATAGACGCCATATATGAACACTCTTGCTTGCTGGATAGACTATTTAAACCTGATCTTTTCAGATTTAACATAAATAAAACACTTGAGCTAGATGGAGTATTATTTTAGTATTGAAAAATATGGATGAGATAATGACATTGGTGAAATAACCTGTCTCAGGAGACATAAAAGGTAATCCATTCTGGCATTTTATGGCAATAACTGAATAATGTAATCATTGCAACTTCAAAAATTACCTCATTCTCCAAATTGCTTAAAGACTCATTCAGTCTTTCCCTGGGACACAAAAAATTAGGCAATTTCCCTTCTTCCTGACCCTTTTTAAACATGCAACATCTATTGTACCATTTTCATTCATCATCAGATTCATCACTGTCGAATACATCAGAATTATCAGAAAGCATTTTGTCGGCCAGAAATCAGAGTTTCTGCATTCTAGAAACTTCTGACATTTTCAGTGAATACTGTTACGTGGGTCAAAATATCTAAGTAGTAAACCACAAATGCATTAAATATAATCTTAAAAAGATTTACATCAGATTCAGAGAAAGAACACGTGCATCAACAAAGGGGCATAAAGATGTGAAAGATGGTGGCATGTTGAGGAACAGGTGAGTGCTCGGAGGGTGGCTGAGGATCCAGGATGAGGCAGAAGATGAGGCTGGGAAGTTAGGTAGGGACAGAGCGTACAATTTTTTAAGCCATATAAAAAGTTTGGGTTTTATCTGGTAGTGTTCGGGAGATTTACTCGATTAGGTTAAGCTGGATAGTTACACAATCAGATTTGCCTTTTAGAAAGATTGTTCCAGTCTGATAGCATTGCACTGCATGGATTAGAGGTAAGAATGAATGGAGGTGGGGAAGCCAACTGGAAGGTGGTAGCAATACGCCACATGAGAGCTGATAAGGGCCTGAGCTGAGACAGAAGATGGATTTGAAGAGAAGAGTGGTTTGGATAGACACTATAGAATTTTAAATGATTGAGCATGGTGAGGTCGGCAGTTTGTATTAGACACCATATATGATTCAGTACATCCGATCAGTGTGTTCATTCTGTGTCATTATCAGCTCTGACTCCTTCCCTTCATTCCTCCCTCCAGCCAGGTGCACCTGTTTTATTTTCCATCTGTGGTTCGAACTTCCTCTAATCCTATCTCAGCATTGGCTGCACATTGGCTGTACATTTAGTCATCTGGGGAGCTTTTTAAACAATACTGTTACCTGAGATTCTGATATAAGTTAGCTTTTTAAAATGAGGTTCTGATATAAGTTATCAGGGATGTAACCTGAGCATTGGGATTTTTAAAAATTCCCCTAATAATTTCAAGTTCAGTCAGGGCTGCCAAACACTGATATAAGTTATTGGTTGTGTTAGAAGCTAAGGACTTGCAAGACTTCTGCCATTGATTACTAGGGTTCTTCCAGCTCACTCATCACTTGCCAGAGGTTTTAACATCTCATCTTTCTTTATTTACAATAATTTCACTTCACCTGATCACTGACTTTGAATTTTCCTTCAGTTTCTGGTCTAGCCCTCTGATAAGTCTGTCTTAGCTGCAAGAATGAAAGCAAATTCTGACTTTTGAGCCATCGAAGGAATTTATTTAAAGGATACTGGAATTTTCTATGAGCACCAGAGAACCAAGTTTGGAGTCAAGATCAATGCCCCAAATAAAATGTTAGAACTGACCCTGTGAAGATATAGTTATCACTGTCACTAGAGTCAGGCACAATGGATTGCATAGCCCACACCACCAATGCTGAACACTACACGACTGCTTGGAGCTATGGCCACAGCTACTCCTGGAAAATAGATACAGCATTGTCTGCACAGGAATGAATTCCCTATTGGCCTTGCTTCTCCTTCCATTAGTTTCAGAATCTAGAGAGGGTACAAATCTAGAGAGTGTGGCATATGGCCACATTCCAGCAGCAAAGGAGGCTTGAAAAGTGAGTATCTGGCATTTTGGGCTTCTGTAGCTGTGGGAAACTCAGTGGTAGGCCTCATATGCAAGTAGTTCCTGTATGTAGCAAGGAATTTCAAGTTCTTTCTGAAAAGGTAAAAAGATGATAAATAGTTTTTAGCATTATTTCTCCCATATTGCCTGGGTATTCCTGCTTGTCTGATTCCTACGCAACTGTTTTCTCAAAACCTAGCAGCATAAATAGGCATTCTTTTCTTTCTTCATTCATTCAACACTTATTTGGTACCTATTACACGTGCCTACCACTTCCTCTTTTGTGTTCCTACAAATAGGTTATGATTACAGTCTCTTATGACTCTTCATTGAATTTGTTTATATGGGGGGAGGGGCCTTTGTTTCTATGGGGATAGGTGCCTTTGTTTCAGGCTGCATATTCTCAGCTCTAGTACAATACTTGTTGAATGACCAGTTAATCAATGTGTCAGGCTTTGGTTTAGAAACACTGATTCTTTGATGAATGGGCTTAGACTCTTTTCTCTAGGACTTCGGCTTAGTCTTTGATGGCTATGGTTGATTGCCATTATTACCTTGATACTTCACCCTTCCCTGTATCCAATTTCTTTGCCATGTGATGTTACCACACCTCACATTAAAAGAACAGGTTATACTTCCCTTTCCCACTTGACTTTAGACTCAACTTTGTGACTTGATTTGGCCAGTGTAATGGGGAAGACATGATGGAGTGCCAGTTCTGAGTTTAGGCCTTAATCACACATATTTCCACTTTACTTCTTGTACCTATACTACTGCTATAAGAAGTACATACCCCCAGCTAGCCCACTGGTCCAGAGAGGATGAGAGACAATTAGAGCAGAGCCACCTCCAGTGAATGTGGATCTCTGAGTTTGGGGATGATTTGTTATGCAGCACTGTTGTGGCTGTAGCTGACTGATACTTTTGATAATGATGAACTAATAGGGAACTTTGAGTTAGGGATACCACTATTTTTTTATACCCTTTCAGAAGTACAAAGTGATGTGCAATGCTAACATATTAAGGTAATAATCTATAGGAGGTCTTTAGGTGGATATTTTGGGACCTGAATATTGCTGTTATAAGATTTTGAATTTACTTAAGAAAAGTGATCCAAGAAATAGTGGGGACTGAGAGTAGAAAAAGCCCCCAAATTGTGGCAGGTTATCATCAGAATCATCAGCATCATCATCAACATTATTGATATCCTCTTCTATTTGAACACATTCTCTGTTCAGAGAATAACATTATCATCTCCATTTTCCAAATGAGAAAACTGAGGCTAAGGGATGTTAAATAATTTTACCAAATTATTGGAAAGAATCAAGATTTTTGTCTAGGCCTGTCAGATCCCATAGTCCATGCTCTAAATATGTACTTGTTACCTCAACCAGGGAAGAATACTAATCATAATAAAAATAATAAACATGTTAATATGTGTATGTTACTTTATGAAGTGTTTGCACAGATATTATCTCATTTGGTCCGCACAATATCTTTGCAAAATGAAAACTATTATGTATATGGTCATATAAAAGGCAAATGCCAAAGTTCCGAGAAGTTATAGGATTCTAGCCCAAGATCAAATTACTGGTGAGTCCTAGCACTAGTTACAAACTCACAGAAGATGGGAAATGTATGTCCCACTGTCATACTAGAACATATGAGAAAACCTTTGGTGCACACGTTGAGGACATAGTTCACATGAGTGAAAATCTCTGGGTGGTTGGTTAAAATATATGAAGAAAAAATAATCTAATAGACAGAGCTAAGCCAAACAACTGAGTCATTCATTCCTACTGAAGATTTTACTTTTCCTATTCCACTGATGTGAGAAAAGAACAACCCTAAACACATTCTGTTGATACTCTCAGGATACATCCTAAATTAGTTATTTCTTCTCACATTTGGTTTCTAATTATTTATCTCTGGCTCAATTTCAATTTTATTTAATAAAGGGTTTGTTTTACTTGCATTATATTGTTCTGTAAATTATTGTGGGCCACCACTGTGCATTTCATTCTGCCTTTGTTTCCCCCTTCACAAATATTGTTGTACAATACCATTTATACAGACAAGCTGTTAACATTAGGTTACATCAATAGCAAGTGCATTTCTCTTCCTGAACATTACAATGCGAGTGTTCTATTTTTTAAAATAAAAGTCCATTCTTTGATGACTATTTTGTTTTGAATTTGTCTCTTTCATCTTTTCTAAAATGGAAATAAAATTGTCAATCAAAACAACAATATCAGAGGTGAATTCTATGCAAAGCATTTGCAAAGGTAGAAACATTCATTAAAGGAAAAGAAAAGGAGAGACTGTTGTTATATTTTTAAAATGAGTAAGTCACTAGTGACATTATCTATTCTTTGAAATCTGGGCATGATTATGTTGTTGGTTGTTTCATAAATCTCTCCTTACATAAAGTCATCTGGAAATAAAAGTCTGTCCTTTTTTGCCATGTATGTAACTTAGTGAGGAGAGAACTGGCCCAAGAACCAAAAGAAGAGACCTGGATTTAAGGGTGGGCATAGAACCCTAACCATTAATGGGAACTTGGACAAGCCTTTCCATTTGTCAGAACAAATGGTTCTTAAACTTTTGGTATGGAAACACATTTTGGATCACATAAATCACTTCTGAAAACTTTCAAATACCAAGGTATCTCCCATTTTAGCTTGAGTTCCCCCAGAAACTGACCCTAAGACAAAATTTTAAGTTCAAGTGGTATATTTGGGGGGTAATCCCAGGAAACATTGGTAGAGGAGCCAGCGAGTGAGACAGGTAGGGAAGAAAACCAACAAGGGGTGTGTTATCACAACTGTCACCACCGTGGGAAACTATCTCAATCCCCCTGAAGATCTCTACAGGCTAGTATAAGAACGTGCCTCAGAGTTATGCCGGCTGAGGTGCAAGGAAGTTGGGGTATTAATCTACTTAACTCCTTGTCCATGCACAGTGCAAGGACTACTGCTGGGGCCATTAACTCTATGACACTTGTGGCTTGCTGTTGGGCAGGCCAAGTGCTTCTATGACCAGACCAACAGTCCTTGGGTAAAGTCATGAATTTTTCAGTAAAGCAGCCTTTGACAACATGTGAAGGTGAGAGCTGAGGGGATAAGAGTGAGGCACCATAATGTGTGCTATATCTTCCAACCAAGATTTTTATACTAATTATAGAGTGAACATTATTCTTTTTTTTTTTCTCTCTCTCTCTCTAGGTTCTAGACCACCTTCCTATGTTTGAGGAAATCCCTACCCTATGGGTTTTGGGAAAGAACAGAGCCTACCTTCTAGCATGGAAGCTGAAAATGGAAGATGCGCATTTTCCAAGCCTTGCTTGCAGGTAGGACTCTACCGATCAGATGCTGTTTCTTGAGATATTGAATCTGGAGCAAGTGACACAGTGAATCTGGGGTACTGGAACACTAAATTTTGTGACACTGGCTGGCAGTGGTGGCAGAAGCCAGTCTCCATAGCATCTGTGGCAGGAGGGAGGGGGTCAGTGGTGGTGCCCAATGTGTAGAATTCCCAGCAGCAGTGGTGCAGGCTCATGAGTACATTGTTTGGCAGTGGCCACAGTAGTGTCTTCATCAGATACCTCCTTAGCCTCCCTTGGCAATGCTCATTTTCTATGCCTTATTTTTCGGTCTTCCTGGTGATTCTGTGAGCTACTGTTGACTTACCAATGCATTTGATATTTGCTTAAATCATCCAGGGTCAATTTCTATTGCTTGCAACTCATAATCTTAACTAATACAACAGGTCCAGGGTGTAGCCCCAAAACTTCGATTTTTAACCGCCTTTCAAAGGGATTCTAATGCAAACTTTGAGAACCAGTGCTCTGGGTTCTGTTTCCTCAAAAGGGAAATAAGTATAACAACATATGCTCAGCAGAGCACTTGTGATGTTCAAATAAAGTAATTACCAGAGAGGAGCTTCAAAAGCGTGAGTAAGATGATTTCACAATTGAAGGCATCAACTAAATGATGATTTTGAAGTAATTTTCCACTCAAAATGAATGGATTGCATTAAAGCATTTCAGCTACATCGTGAAGCAATGTATTTAAATATTGATGTCTTATAGAGAACAACCTGGCGATCCCTGTCTCCAAATTCCTCCAGCCCTCACATTTGGAGCCAGTGAACCTGTGGTAGATCAATTACGAAAATGGCCACAATTCTTCACCCCTCCTTGTATCTAGTTCCTTACAATAATCTTGAGTTAAGTCAATCAGATGATTGTTGATTTAAGCCATTTTGTTTTGGGTGGTTTGTTATACAGCAATAGATAACTGGTACAGTCCCCCAAATACTTTCTGTGTTCTATCTGAGCTCTGAGACCACTTGGGCCTGTAGGAGGGTTGACTAAGGAACTTCTCATCAGGTACTCAACATTGTGTAGTACATACCTGTAGTAGTTTTGCTGGTATCTCCCTCTGGCTTACATCCCAATTTTCAGTGATTGGGTCCTTGACTTATCACACTGTTCCAGTGATGAAGTTCTCTGCCCAATAACCCATTATATTTTCATGATTTAGGCTTTTGCTAGAGGTACACTAAATACACATCTTGCAAAATGTCAAGTGGCCTAATTCTAAAATCAACATTTATCTAAAGCTGAATATCACCATCATAGAATTACTTTCTGGGATAGATGTTAATTATTATAATTATACAATTTTATCATTAAAAATGTAGTTTCAAGGAGCTTATTGTCTATGTTTTCTTCTAGGAATTTTATGGTTTCAGGTCTTAAGTTCAAGTCTTTAATACACTTTGAGTTAATTTTTGTGCATGCTGTAAAATAGTGGTCAAGTTTCATTCTTTGGTATATGGCTGTCCAGTTTTCCCAACACCATTTATTGAAAAGTTTGTCCTTTTCCCATTGTATATCCTTGATTCCTGTGTTGTAAATTAATTGATCATATATTCATGGGTTTCTTTCTGGGCTCTCTATTCTGTTCCATGTATCTATGTGTCTGTTTTTATGCCACTATTATTTCTATTACTATAGCTTTGTTATATAGTTTGAAATCAGGGAGCATGATGCCTCCAGCTTTGTTCTTCTTTCCCAAGATTGCTTTAGCTATTCGGGATTTTTGTGGTTCCACGCAAATTTTAGGATTATTTGTTCTATTTCTTTGAAAAATGCCGTTGGAATTTTGATAGGGATTGCACTGAATCTGTAGATTGTTTTGGGTGGTATGGACATTTAACAATATTAATTCTTCCAATCTATGAACATAGACTATCTCTTCATTTATTTGTGTCACCTTCAATTTCTTTCATTAATGTCTTGTAGCTTTTTGGGGTGGGAGAAATGGGTAAAGGGGATCAAAAGGTAAAAAGAAAAGCAAAACAAAAAACAAATACTATAGCTATCTGTTAAGTGTTAGTTCAGGTGTATTAAGTCTCTCTATGTTTTATAATCAGTGCTAAAGGAGAATGATTATCTCAAACTTAGTATCATATTGAGTGTAGCAAGAGATATGTGTATATAGGTAGTGTATAAACTTCAGTTTGTGATGATGCCTTGTGAAAGGGAAAAAATTAAAACATCTTTAGCTCTGACATGAATCATATATTTCCATCTTTGATTATAAAACAATGATAATTATAAAATAATGATAATTATAAAATAATGTCACACACAAAAAATTAAATACTAATAAACGTCTTTAAATACTTTATTAGAAAAAAACTAAACTGTGGATAAAAGGGGATATTTTATAACAATGAAATTTCACTCCATGAGAAGATATGTACAAAATATCACAGCAGCCAGATATATGAAACAAAATCTCTCAGGAATACAAGTTCTTTATAAGAAATAATAAAAATGGAAGGCTTTAATTTTCTTTCAGAATTTTGACAAATAAAGTTGTCAAAAGCAAAGACACAGCATTTGAATAATATAAGGAACTTAAAAATAAAGTCACCATTCACTTTTCATATGATTGAACATTTACAAAAATAAATTATTTATTGGCCACTGAGAAATCCTTAGTAAATTTTCGATAGTAGGTTTTGCAGGCTACATTTTTTGATCATAATCAAATAACATTCAATAAAGTCATAAAATGACAGAACAACCTACTTAGAAATAAAGAAATCTCTTCCTAAATGACTCCTAGATCAAAGAGGAAATTACAAATTATCTAGAAAGTAATAAAAATTATACTTTATTACATAACTTATATAATTTATAAGTTCAGGTAATTTATAGTCTTAAATACTTTTATTTTTACAAAAGATTGAAAATAAGTGAACTACATAATTCAATTTAAGCAAGTCAACAATATAAACCAAGAGAAAATAGGAAGAGGGATTTAATACAGAAGAAGATAAAAATTAACAAAAAATAATGGGAAGGATAATAAGTTTTCTTTAAAAAATCAAAAAAGCCAACATCTGGCAAGTCCAATTCAGAAAAGAGAAAACAAAAGTGCTGTTATTGGGAATGGAATAGATATTATAACCACAAAAATGGATAAGATTGAAAAAAATTAGAGGTGATATGCAAGTTCATGGCATCAAAATTGAAAATCTGAAGGAAATGAATGACTTCCCAGTAAATTCTGGACTTCCACCAAACCCTATCATAAGTCATAAATAGGGTCCAAACGGTTCAATCCCATAAAGTGCAAGGTTGCATTACTGCAAAATTAATGAAAACCAGTTTTTTTTTTGGTAACATCTTTATTGGGGTATAATTGCTTTACAATGGTGTGTTAGTTTCTGCTTTATAACAAAGTGAATCAGCCATACATATATATATGTTCCCATATCTCTTCCCTCTTGCGTCTCCCTCCCTCCCACCCTCCCTATGCCACCCCTCCAGGCAGTCACAAAGCACCGAGCTGATCTCCCTGTGCTATGCGGCTGCTTCCCACTAGCTATCTACCTTACGTTTGGTAGTGTATATATGTCCATGCCTCTCTCTCGCTTTGTCACAGCTCACCCTTCCCCCTCCCCATATCCTCAAGTCCGTTCTCTAGTAGGTCTGTGTCTTTATTCCTGTCTTACCCCTAGGTTCTTCATGACATTTTTTTCCTTAAATTCCATATATATGTGTTAGCATATGGTATTTGTCTTTCTCTTTCTGACTTACTTCACTCTGTATGACAGACTCTAGGTCTCTCCACCTCATTACAAATAGCTCAATTTCGTTTCTTTTTATGGCTGAGTAATATTCCATTGTATATATGTGCCACATCTTCTTTATCCATTCATCCAATGATGGGCACCTAGGTTGTTTCCATCTCCGGGCTATTGTAAATAGAGCTGCAATGAACATTTTGGTACATGACTCTTTTTGAATTATGGTTTTCTCAGGGTATATGCCCAGTAGTGGTGTTGTCTTCCAAGGACTCGGATCAAACCCGTGCATCCAGGACCCAAAGGCAGCACTGCCCCAACAGGGTTTGTAGGCAGGAAGCTGTTCAGCTTTCTTGGCCGAGTCTAGGAGGGAGGAAGAGAAACTTGTGCAGCAAGATGCTCAGGACCAACTGCAAGACAGGAGTGGGCATAGAGCTAGGTAGCCATGGGAGGAAAGGGAGATGAGCCAGGTTCTGTATAGGGGATGGACCCAGGACAGACTGATGCTGACATGATGGCTCTTCCCTTCCACTGGAAAGCTTCACACTGCTCCTTTTTTTTCAGTCCTTGAAAAATAAAAAATGCTGTCATTAAACGGAGCAAGTCCCAACTAGGTGGTCACTTCCAAATCCCCTTCCGCTCCCATACCCCACATTTGATAATAGGGACTAGGCAGGGAACTGGCGTCGAGCAACAACTGGATTACATCCAATGGCAGGCACCTCAAAAAAAAAAACCCACTAGACTATAAATAGTGGTTATCTTTGGGTGGGAGGATGTACAGAAGCTTTCAAATACTGTGTAAAATCTGATTTTTACATTGTTTCACTATTGTAATTAGGAAAAACAATCCAGCTGTGATGTTGCCCTTCTAGGCAGACATCTGTAAACCATACCCCCTCTCCAAATTAAAACAAAAATTTAGTGGTTAGATTTTAAACATAGTGCAGGAATGATAATGTGCTAAGTACTGGTTTGTTGCCATGATACTAAATAGTCTGTCACTTTCAAATGAAGTGGTAGAGGAACAAGACCATATTTGGCTAGCTTTGCCAATGTAAGATACTGATGGTGACGTTGCCACCAAATTATTATGCTCTATTCCTTTAATGGTAAATGGCTACAGTAAAGACTTATCTTCTTTTTAACTCCTAGTAATGATGATTGGCTGATGGTGATGGTGCTAATGCATTAAAGCAATCCCACAAATGGAAATGTTGTACACTACTCAAAGAAGCTTTCTAAATACTTTCAGAAGCAAAAATATAATTGAAGTCCCCGTTATATTCTTTATTTCTAATATTTTTCATACATTTGCTAGTTGAAACAATAACTTGAAGAAAAAATTTCTAAACCTTATATCTGGAATGGGGCAAAATAATTGACTTTGGAGCTATGTAACGTTCAAGATAGAATCTTCCCTGAATTTTCATGTGCTTTTCAGCTTTCATTGCCTGGATACCACTCCCAGGATCTTGACTAGAGAGGAATGATAGAAGTGTCTTTTCATCAGCTGTCGTATAAGAGACACTTTCATCCTCAAAGGCACAGTGTTGTTTCTTCAACAGGTTTCAGTAGCAATGACTCTGCCCACAGGCAGCCATCAGTTGTCAAGTATTGCTCTATTATTATTATTTAAAAGTAAGGTATTAAGGCTTTCTTATATTCTAGCTGCCTTTTTAGACATGTAATAGTGGTCCTTCCATCATGTTTGGACATCTTGTAAAACATGTGACACGGCAAATCCAAAATGGATTGCGTCTCTATATAACATACCATCCCAAAATCTTATGACTAGAAATCTTTCCCTTGCTTAAGAATGATGAAAATGTTTCACTATTTTTCTGATGTCCCATAATTCCTTTTTGAACACACAACTAAACCAAGTGAACAAAGCATTGTATGATTGTGGATCCTAATTTATGTATAACTCTCTTTATACTTGTTGAATTCCCAAAGACAATTACATGATCATTCCATTCACCGATTTTCTATCCTATAAATAGTTTTTAAATCAAATGGGCTATGCTTGTGGTGTAAAACCTAGAAATCCCTTGGAAAGCAATAAAGCAGAATACCGTATGCTAACACATATATATGGAATCTAAGGAAAAAAAAAAGGTCATGAAGAACCTAGGGGTAAGATGGGAATAAAGACACAGACCTACTAGAGAATGGACTTGAGGATATGGGGAGGGGGAAGGGTAAGCTGTGACAAAGTGAGAGAGTGGCATGGACATATATACACTACCAAACGTAAAATAGATAGCTAGTGGGAAGCAGCCGCATAGCACAGGGAGATCAGCTCGGTGCTTTGTGACCACCTAGAGGGGTGGGATAGGGAGGGTGGGATAGGGAGGGTGGGAGGGAGGGAGACGCAAGAGGGAAGAGATATGGGAACATATGTATATGTATAACTGATTCACTTTGTTATAAAGCAGAAACTAACACACCATTGTAAAGCAATTATACTCCAATAAAGTTGTTAAAAAAAACTATATGGGATTGTCTTCTTAAGCATATTCTTTTAAAGTCTGTTATTTTAAAGTTTGATGGTGAGGACAAAATAGGTTTGGGCTACCTCATTTTTCTCTAACATTTTCTTTTTCTGTATTCTTTATATTCTTTATTTTATCAGAATCAAAAGTTATTTATTAAGTTGACTTTTAGTTTATTTTTTAGTTTTTTCCTCTTGTGATAATTTGGGGTGGCAAATTGACATTCAGTTATTAAATCGTCCTCGTAAGGTGTGATGAATTCTCAATAGGACTTTTTTTTTCTTGAAATGCTCTACTTAAATGAAATACTCTACTTAATACTCTACTTAAATAACTACATTTCAAATAAAGTTCTTAAAAGGTTATTATATTTGATGTTATAATTGTTCATACATGAAACAATTCTACAGAAATTAGAATTAATATGTAACCTAATCACTATTATCCAGTCATTTATTATTATTCAAATTGTATAAATAATTATTGGAAAAAATTGTTCTTCCTAAAGTTATTTTCCTCATGCACTTTCATAATATTTACAATAACTGTCAGTCTTTTCTGTTATTAACTCTTTGAAAGTTTTTAATAACTGTTTTGTACATAAAAATTAATGGCTTACACAATCATCATTCATTATTACATCATTTTACTTCTGCAATAATAAATACACATTAATACTACAATTGACTGTTAGAATTTCAACAAATAAAACACTCAAGGAAATTTTAACTCTATGTTACACCTAGAATGCGTATCTATATTTGAAAGTGAATATCAAGAAGTTAACAATAAATTCTGAGGATCTAGCTTACTGTCATGACACTTATTATTTATATGACTGCTATTATTACACTAAGTATGTATAATGGCAACCAATAGTCTTTCAAATAATGTTAAAGTAGGCAAGAGGCTATTTAGCTTCCCAAAGGCCACAGCCAAAAGCCAAGTTGCAAACAAGACATTGGCTGAATTCCAAGGTCAAAGTCAAACTTTCATGCCTCCCTACTTTGTGTATTTAAAACCTCCATCTCAAAGAATAATTTCAGACATATTATAAGATTTCCATAAAGGCATTTATGTACATGTAATGAATCCCTTTCTATCTGGAAGCAATATGTTGGTTTTGGAAGGTTGAACTTGAAAGCTGAAAATCCCACGTTCTTCCTTGTTGGTTACATGCTAAGGAATGTGTTTAGATAGCCTCCAAATATGGTTGTCAGCAAGGTCTCCCCAACTTATACAAACATGCTGCCCCCATTCCTCCCATGAAGAGGTAGAGTCTATTTTCCCTTCCCTTGAATGTAGGCTGACTGCTGACTTTGCCACTTCCAGGCCTAGCCCTTCAGAGGTTTGCTTTCTTGGAACCTAGCTGTTGTGTTATAAGGAAGTCTGGGCTATTCTGCTGGAGAGAGAGGACATGTAGAGAGGCTCCATAGGATGAGGAGGATGGGCTTCCATACAGAAAGAGGTCCCATTGGGCAGACCAGAATTGCTATGGGCCAGTGACTGTATTATACCTTTCATCCCCTCTTTTAGGATGGAGGAGTCAATCGTGATTTTCTTACTCTTGTCTCACTTTTGTATGATGAGTGTATGGGGGACAGATAACTTGTATTTTTAATTCACAGTTTTCTTGTTTGAGGGGAAATAATACTTAAGCAGCCTCACCAAAAAAAAAAAAACAAAAACAAAGAACCCACAAACAAACAAACCAAAAAAACTCAAAACAAACTCCAAAGTTGCACCTGAGGATCCACATCTGAACTTGTTTAAGATGACAAGATCCTGGACTTTGCGCTAATGCTACAGTGGTATGACATTGTTGAGGATTATGTTGAGTGTATTTTGCATATATAAGGGATATGAATTGTTGTGGTTGAAGAGTGAATTATGGTAGATGGTCTCTAAAGATGTCCATGAAAATATATGCTCTCCCTGTGCTTGCATGCTATTTGTCTCATAAAGAGGAAGGGTCTAGCTTCCCTTCTCTTGAATCTGGGCTGATCTGTGACTTTCTTTAACCAATAGAATATAGCAGAAGTGCCATTGTGTCAGGGGGCAGCTTGTACTTTTGTTTCATTGGAACCCGTTTGCCATGGTGGAGACAGAAGACATGTGACAAGGTCCTAGAAGATGAGTTGCCATGTGGAGAGAGAGTCCACATGGAGTAAAACTGAAGTACCCCAGGTGACAATAAGCATCAAGGCCCAGATATGAGAGAGAAGCCTTCATGGGCCTTGTAGGTCAAACAGGCACCAGCTGAATGCAGTCAGATGGTTGAGCCCAACTAACACTGCATAGAGCAAAATACTGCCCAATCAACACAGAGTCATCATAAATAATAGACTGTTGTTGTTTTATGCCACTAGGTTTTGGGGCGGTTTGTTACATAGCCAAAGATAAGTGAGGAGAATGGAAATGCAAATCTTTTTATGTGGTAGAAAAAACGTTATCTATAAAAAGAAGCATTAAAATTTCCCTGCTATTTATGGAACTAATTTGTTAAAATGCGCTCCTTTAAGAAGAGATATATATATTCCTTTTGGCGAAATGAATTTGTGCCACTTAAAAAACCTTTGGAGGATGTGAAACAATTGTTGAGAAAATCTGAGTCAAGAATGTAATGTATTCTTAATTTTTAAAAAACCTAAATTCTAGCAGAAACTCTTTGTAGTATGTAAAATATCATTGCTCATTATCTCCAGCACAATTTTAAAGATCTGTATCTATTATACTCGTTGGAGAAATAATTATCTGATATTTTATCAAAGTATCACAATGACCTAACACATCAAGAAGATCTTACTTTGCAAGGCTAACTATATTAATTGGTCGGAATGTTTAATGTACTCTTAATGTTAGTTTTGCCTGCCTATCCATAGTATATGTTCCTTAAGATCAGGGGGCTATTTATTCAGTTTATTTTCTTCTTTTCTTCTTAGTATTATTCTAGAAGCTTGGGTAATTGATAAAATTACTCATCACTCAGTAGTCACTAATTGAGAACCTATTGTGTGTCATGCAATGTGATATGCAAAGACCAGTCACAGTCTCTGCCCTCAAAGGCTTATAACTTGGGGAAAATATGAAAGCAAAAATCTGCTGCCACTGGGGTAAGGGGAGAAAACTATCTTGGGCTCAAAATCCTATAGTAATCAGAGGTTGGCTACTACTGAGGAAGGAACAGGAAACTCACATAAGATCAACCAATATCAGTAAAGAATTCCTTCAGTGGACTGGACATATTTGAGGGCAGGCTCTGTGAACTTGAAGATAGGTTAATATAAATGTCATTTACTAGGGAAGTTCATTAGAGACTCAGTACCCAGGGTTTTTATTGGAGGCTGGTCACATAGGCACCCTTTGCCTAGTGCATATTAAAATTCCAGACTCCCAGAAGGAAAGCATGTGTTCTACACAAGCCATGTGGTTTGTACAAACAGTTTAGGTGCAGTGACGCACTCTTATCAGTTAGGGTGGTAGGAACACTCCCAAAATCCAAGTTCCCTGATGCTAGCTGAGGGCCAACCTTGAGAGCAGGCCATTTAAAGTATAGCAGTCACATCCTGGAAGTTGTGCTGACATAATCTCACTGCCACCAGAAGTTTGTCAGCATTAAACCTCTCTTGTGTGGGGTGCATTCACCTTCTATAAGTATTTAATTGAGCCAAGAAGCAAACAAACCAACCAACCCAAAGAAACCTGCCTGTGATTTTATTTAAATAAATAAAATAAAATTTTATTTTATTTTAGAGCAGTCACAGGCCTGCCATGTTAACTCTTTTCTGCAAAGTAATTAACTGAAATTTAATGGCTCCAACTTCTTCAAGGTCTAGAGGAGAGGAGAAACTGTTTCCATGGGAGAAACTATTGTTTGATGCTTCTGAATAGCTTTTTCATTACAAATTACATTTGTGGTTGATATTGCAAGGGTGAATTGCAGCCACAGTGGACTGCAACATAAAGAAACAGACATATGGGGACTTCCCTGGTGGTCCAATGCTTAAGACTATGCTCCCAATGCAGGGAGCGTGGGTTCAATCCCTGGTCAGGGAACTAGGATCCCACATACCGTGTGGCACAGCCAAAAAAAAAAAAAGAGAGACAGACATATGGATTATGTTGGGAGTAAGATCACTGTGAGGCATTTCTGGTAGTGCGAAATTAAACATGTTAGCAAGAAATTAAAGTTTTATTTTTGACTGTACCTTAACAGTATTTTCAGCCATAGTGTTAATAAGCATTAGATAAAAATGAGATATCAAACACCTAACAAATAAAGTGAGTGGTATTCAGAGCCTTTTAAACTGAAAAAAAAAGTAGCAAGCTAAGGTGAAATCATTGAATACAGGAGCTCCTCATGGCATGCTGCAAAATGTCAACCTAGGATCGGAATTGACCCCCTCCTTCAGACAGAGGCATTCAAACAAGGAAGTGGCTATTTTTGAATGATGAAGTTGTGGAACCCCAAAGGAGCATCATCTGCCTCTAGAGATAATCCTTGCTTAAGGGAAGGTTTGCTGTTGGAAGCACCATTATTTTCAGCATTACCTATTGATGTCATGGTACTTTCTCAATGGCTTATTTCCAAATATCCTCAAATGAAGAAGGAAGGGCCTTCCAACATTAGTGGACAACTGAAAAGTGCATAGGTCTTAGCAGTAGACCAACCTAGATTCAAATATTTATGGCACCAAATAACCACTGTGTGATTCTGGCCAACTTTCTTGATTTCTCTGAGTCTCAGTTTCCTCCTCTATAAAATGCTCTAACAACAAATTTGGAGGGTTCTTACAAAAATTACTCTAGATGTAAAGCTCCTAGTGAAGTGCATATTACAGTAGGAGTGCAATGAAAGATGGATAGCTTTACCTTTTGCAGCTTTACAGTTAAGATGTGTCATAGTTCATCATGTTAGACTCTGCCTGAGCCATTCTTTCGAGGTGAGTAAAGTAGAAAGAAGCTGCTACGATATAACTAGAAAGAAAACCTCTGCTGATTTGTTATCCTGGGCATCTGCACTTATAAAACTACTTGAGGAGTGGAAAGGGATTATCTTAAGAAAGAGACTTAGTGCAATACAAATTTTTCTTAAATATAAAATCCAGGAAACCTCAGATTCTGTTTTTTTCTTGTTTAAAATGGAACTGTGAAGTAAGAGATCTTTCAAGAAAATTCTAATAAACAGGTAAAAATAGAGAACAATCCCACTGCTCATTTACATTCCCCAATTTCTGATTGAATCCCTTGCCAGGAGTCCCATAAATCTCCTGCAATGGGAGCTTCCTGTAGAGCGCACCGTATGACAAAATTAGAGGGGATGGTTGCACAGCAACATTAAAACAACATGAAGTATAGATCTTCAACTCAACCAGGAAAAGGGGGTATTTGAGAAGATGATATATTTTTTTGAGGCACTGAGCCTGTTTGTGGATATTAAAATGATTTCACAGCAGCTGTTAAAAATCTAGTTCTGATTTGGTGGGATTGTGAATTACAAAATTAAAGGGATTCGAAAATGAATAAGCATATTCTTTATTGCCCCCAGCCCCATCACCCAGGATGAGAAGGAGAGTAACATCATCATGTGAATCATTTCTGTACCTAATATAAATAACAATAATGAGAATGAGATGCTGTAAAAATGGAACAGAATCCATATCAAACACAGCAAAAGGACAAGTACTCACATCTCTCACTGCACATCCGTTTGATGTAGTTCTGTTTTTGCATGGTACTAAAAGACCCTCAGTGGCACAGGATGCTCCTCCGTTTTTCTGTGTGCCCTACACCTGTGAGACACAGGGAAAGAGACAAAAGGTGCAGTGAAGGCTGTTACAATTTCAGTTTACTCACCTGACAGTCATTTCACCCAGCAAGACTTAGATAAAAGAAGCCATTTTTCTTGTATGTGGAAAAGTCATAGCGTAAATATGCTCTCATGCAACCATCACATAGGTAGTTTATCCAAGGGTAATGGATGGAAGTCTCACTGTTATTCTCTGGGCCAACAATAACATTCTTTCATCCCTCCAATAAGTAAGATGATAACCTTTCTATGCCCCATGAGGGGCTTCTCTAATTTTCTACTGTTGTTTTCAGAAAGAAAGTCTTTATGCCTGCTTTTTAAAAAATTTTTATTTATTTGGTTGTGCTGGGTCTTAGTTGCAGCAGGCGGACTCCTTAGTTGAGGCTCGAGGGCTCCTTAGTTGTGGCATGTGAACTCTTAGTTGCAGCATGCATGTGGGATCTAGTTCCCTGACCAGGGATCAAACCCAGGCCCCCTGCATTTGGAGCATGGAGCCTTAACCACTGCATCACCAGAGAAGTCCCCTCTTTATGCCTGCTTTTGACATTTGTATATATAAATATTCTTTTTCTGATTTAGGCCTGTAAATTGATCTTGGCTGAGTTGTAACAACAACCTTGATTAGCAGTGTGTTGTTAACATGAAGGTTAGTAAATACCCTTAAAATGAAGAATACAATGAAATGCTCAAGGCCTACTGATTTCTGTTTGCAACATTTATAGAAATATTCTCTGTGGTGACCAATATAGTTTAGTGTAAGAATGATGGAGAAAATTGAAAACTGTTCACCAAACCTCTTTCCTCTTCTTTGTGAGCACATAACTAGAACTAACTTTTCCCAGCCTCCCATGAGACTATGTGACTGCAATGTTTTTGAAGCTTTTTCCTTATTTATTTTGTAATTTTGGATTGTGAGTTCATCATTGTTGTCATTCTATCTGTGGTAATTCTTTTTTTTTAACATCTTTATTGGAGTATAATTGCTTTACAATGGTGTGTTAGTTTCTGCTTTATAACAAAGTGAATCAGTTATACATACACATATATCCCCATATATCTTCCCTCTTGCGTCTCCCTCCCTCCCACCCTCCCTATGCAACTGCATTTCAGTCAATGGAATGTGAGCAGAATTGATATACACAACTTTTTGCATTACCCATAAATAAAACCCAAAGTGCTATCCTTCACATTCTTTCCTCATTTGCTGGTTTGACACAAATAAACGTGGGAAACTTGGAAACCATGTAGACTGTTGGTCAGGAACTCCATACTGGACTGTTCTGCAAACAAAAAATAATTTCCATGATATTAAAGTTTGAGGGTCTGTTTGTTACAGTGGCTAGATTTATCCCAACCAATGCAGATGGTGAACACAAACCTTTATTCCTTCAGCTCTTGCCCATCATATTACTTGTTCACTCTATGTAATGGGTTCTCAGCCAGGGGCAATTTTTCCCACCAGGAACATTGGCAGTGTCTACAGGTATTTTTGGTTGTCACAACTGGGAGGTGCTACTGGCATCTAGTGAGAAGCAGCCAGGGATGTTTCTAAATATCTACTAATGCACAGGACAGAACTCTCTACCTAGTAAAGAATTTTGCAGTCTGAAATATCAATAGCCTCAGCTGAGAAACGCTGCTCTAAGATTAGATGAGGCCACAGTATCCTTCTTAGCAAGCCATCTATGGTTCAGCAAATGATTTATTCTTACTTTTTCTTCTCTAAGCCATCCCGCTTTTACAAATATTGAAGAAATTGGAGGGAGATAAAGATGGTGGAATAGAACGACGTGGAACTCACCTCCCTCCATGAACACATAAAAAATACATCTATATATAGAACAGTTCTCACTGAAAACTAACTGGAGACTGGCAAAAAGACTCCTGTACAACCAAGGCTATAAGAAAGATCCACATGGAATCTGGTAGGAAGGGAAGAGAAGAAACCAGGTCAAGACCTGTGCCCCTGGGAGGGGATTAGTAGGAAAAGGGAGATTACACTGGTGGAGACCCTTCCTGAGGAGTGAGTGATTCAAGCAACAGACTGGGTGTCCCCAGCCTTCGGGTCAGACTCAGGGAAGACGAGCCCCTCCTTGGCTGATTGGAGGGTCAGTGGGACTAACAGGAGGGCTGTGGGAAGTCTGAACTCTGCTTATGAGCAGCTCATGCATACTTGCTTGCTCCCAAAGCAGGGAGGAGAGGGTGGCTTGAAAACTGGGTGACTGGTTTCCTGTGACTGCCCTGGTGTGCCCCCAGCCTTAACTGAGTGAACGCTACAGCCCTGCTTGGGAGCTAGGCTCTGAGACACAGAGCTGGCTCAGACCTGAAGCAATGTCTGAACAGGGCAGGGGCAGCCATTACTGACACTTACACAAGCAGCACATCAGAAGCAGTCTGAATCTCTGACCCAGCTGGAGCACTAAAGCCCATGCCCCAACACGTGTTGAGTGCCCACACAGCCCCTCTTGCTCTAGCACTGCTCCCCTCAGAGGCGAGGGTACATGTGCTGGGAGGGAGAAGAGCCCACAATTAAAGCGAATAGAGCCAGCTCAGACCCAACCCTCAGGGCTTCTGCTCCAGCAGCTTGAGACTTACACCCACTCCCAATAGAGTGGTGATAGCCACTGAACAGAGGAGATGCCCCTGCTCACACTTGGCTCTAGCCCTAGACCTTTCATCTCCAGCCCCAACTCCTACCTAGGTGATAGCTGCCAGCACACCTTGTGTTCATGACAAATCCAGCTCTCCCACCAAAGCCACTGGGCACACACAGATTGCATAGGGATGCTCCCACATAAGGACACCCCTTTAAGACTGCAGTGGGTAACTGTTTCACCTAATTTCATAGAGGCAGAGAAAGTTAAGCAAAATGAGAAGACAGAGGAATTGGTCTCAATTGAAAGAGCAAGAGCAAACCTCTGGAAGAACAAAAAAAAGTTTAAAAGTTGAAAGCATTAGTAATAAGAATGCTAACTGAATTAAGGAAAAGAATAGGTGAACACAGTGAGAATTTTAACAAGGAACTACAAAATATAAAAAAAAACAGAACTGAAGAATACAATAACTGAAAGGAAAAACACACTAGAAGGAATTAATAGCAGACTAGATGATACAGAAAAACTTGAATGATCTGGAAGCTAGAATAATGGAAATCACATAATCAGAATAGCAAAAAGAAAAACAAATTTAAAAAAATGAAAACAGTTTAAGGGATCTTTAGGATAACATCAAGTATGCCAACATTCAGATTATAGGGGTCTGAAAAAGAGAAGAGAGAGAAAAAGGGGTAAAAAATGTATTTGATAAAATGATGTCTGAAAAATTCCCAAACCTAAAGAAGGAAACAGATATCCAGGTACAGGAAGTACAGAGGGTCCAAAACAAGATGAACCCAAACAGACCACACCAAGACATATCATAATTAAAATGTCAAAAGTCAAAGAGAGAATTATAAAGGCAGCAAGAGAAAAACAAAGAGTCATATACAAGGGAACCCCCATAAGGCTCTCAGCTGATTTTTTGCAGAAACTTTGCAGGCCAGAAGGGAGTGGCATGATATATTCAAAGTGCTGAAAGGGAAAACCCCACAACCTATGATACTCTACACAGCAAAATTATCATTTAGAATTGAAGGATAGATAAAGAACTTTTCAGACAAGCAACAACTAAGAGTCCATCAATACTAAGCCTACCCTAAAAGACATGTTAAATGGTCTTTTCTTAGTGGAAAAAAAAAGGCTATAACAAAAACAATCTATAGGAAAGAAAAAATCCCACTAATAAAGGCAAATATATAGTAAAGGCTGTGGATCATTCACTTAAATAAGCTAGTACAAAGATTAAAAGACAAAAAATTATAAAATCAACTATAACTACAATCATCAGTAAAGGGATAAACATGAAGATGTGAAATATGACATAAAACCCACAAATTGTGGGGGAGGGAAGTAAAAACATGTAGATCTTTTAGAGTGTGCTTGAACTTAAAGGACTACCTGTTTAAAACATGTAGATACAGTTGTAGGGCAACATACAGGAACCCCGTGGTAACCACAAACCAAAAACCAACAATAGATACAAAAAAAAGGCAGAGAGAAAGGAACACAAATATACCACTAAAAAAAATCATCAAATAACAAGGGAAGAAACTAAAAGAAGAACAGAGAAGAGCTGCAAAAACAACCAAAAAGTAATAAAATGCCTGTAAGTACATACCTATCAATCATTACTTTAAATGTCAATGGACTAAATGTTCCAATCAAAATACGTAGAGTGGCTGATTGGATAAAAAGCAAAACCCATCTTTATGCTGCTTACAAGAGACTCACTTCAGAGCTAAAGACCACATAGACTGAAAGTGAGGGGATGGAAAAGGTATTTAATGCAAGTGAAAATGCTAAGAAAGCAGGCATAGCAATGCACATATCAGAAAAAATACTTTAAAACAAAGTCTATAACAAAAGACAAAGAAGGGCTTTATATAATGAATGTTAAAGGGATCAATACAAGAAGAAGCTATTACACTCTTGTTAACATGTATGCACCCAATATAGGAGCACCTAAGTATATAAAGCAAATATTAACAGACATAAAGGGAGAAATTGACAATAATACAATAGTAGCAGGGGACTTTAACATTCCACTTACATAACTGGACAGATCATCTGGACAGAAAATCAATAATGCAACAGTGGTCTTAGATGACATAATAGACCAGTTGGACTTCATCTACAGGACATCCCATCGACAAACAACAGAATACAATTTTTTCAAGTGCACAGGGAATGTTCTCCAGGATAGATCACATACTAGACCACAAAAAAAGTCTCAACAAATTTAAGAGGATATAATTATATCAAGCATTTTTTTCAATCACAACAGTATGAAACTAGACATCAGTTAGATGGAAAAAATGGGAAAAGCACAAGCACGTGGAGACTAAACAACATGCTACTGAAAATCCAATGGATCGGGGGCACCTTCAAGATGGCAGAGGAGTAAGACTTGGACATCACCTTCCTCCCCACAAATACATCACAAATACATCCACATGTGGAACAACTCCTACAGAACACCTTCCGAACACTGGCAGAAGACCTCAGACTTCTCAAAAGGCAAGAAACTCCCCACATACCTGAGTAGGGCAAAAGAAAAAAGGAAAAATAGAGATGAAAGAATAGGGACGGGACCTGCATCTCTGGGAGGGAGCTGTGAAGGAGGAAAAGCTTCCACACACTAGGAATTCCCTTCCCTGGCAAAGACGGGTGTGGGCGGGTGGGGGGAAGCTTCAGAGCCACAGAGGAAAATGCAGCAACAGGGCTGCAGAGGGCAAAGCGGAGAGATTCCTGCACAGAGGATTCGTGGCGACCAGCACTCACCAGCCTGAGAGGCTTGTTTGCTCACCCTCCCGGGAGGGTGGGGCTGCAAGCTGAGGCTAGGGCATCGGAGGTAATATCCCAGGGAGAGAGCTGGGGTTGGCTGCATGAACACAGCCTGAAGGAGACTAGTGCACCACAGCTAGCCTGGAGGGAGTCTGGGAAAAAGTCTGGAACTGCCAAGGAGGCAAGAGACCATTGTTTTGGGGTGTGTGAGGAGACGGGATTCAGAGCACCGCCTAAACGAGCTCCAGAGATGGGCGCAAGTCGTGGCTATCAGCGCGGACACAGAGATGGGCAAGAAACGCTAAGGCTGCTACTGCATCCACCAAGAAGCCTCTGTGCAAGCACAGGTCACTATCCACACCTCCCCTCCCGGGAGCCTGTGCAGCCTGCCACTGTCAGAGTCCCGTGATCCAGGGACAACTTCCCCAGGAGAACACAGGGCATGCCTCAGGTTGTTGCAATGTCACGTTGGCCTCTGCCACCACAGGCTTGCCCTGCATTCTGTACCCCTCCATCCCCCCGGGATCATGACCCCTCATACTGGTCAGAATGGCCATCATCAAAAAATCTACAAACAATAAATGCTGGAGAGGGTGTGGCGAAAAGGCAACCGTCTTGCATTGTTGGTGGGAATGTAAACTGATACAGCCACTATGGAGAACAGTATGGAGGTTCCTTAAAAAACTAAAAATAGAGCTACCATATGACCCAGCAATCCCACTACTGGGCATATACCCTGAGAAAACCATAATTCAAAAAGAGTCATGTACTACAATGTTTACTGCAGCACTATTTACAATAGCCAGGACATGGAAGCAACCTAAGTGTCCATCGACAGATGAATGGATAAAGAAGATGTGGCACATATATTCCATAGACTATTACTCAGCCATAAAAAGAAACAAAATTGAGTTATTTGCAGTGAGGTGGATGGACCTAGAGTCTATCATACAGAGTGAAGTAAGTCAGAAAGAGAAAAACAAATACCGTATGCTAACACATATATATGGAATCTAAAAAAAAAAAAATGATTCTGAAGAACTTAGGGGCAGGACAGGAATAAAGATGCTGGTATAGAGAATGGACTTTAAGACATGGGGAGGGGGAAGGGTAAGCTCGGACGAAGTCAGAGAGTGGCATGGACATATATACACTATGAAATGTAAAATAGATAGCTAGTGGGAAGCAGCCACATGGCACAGGGAGATCAGCTCGGTGCTTTATGTCCACTAAGAGGGGTGGGATAGGGAGGGTGGGAGGGAGATGCAAAAGGAAGGAGAAATGGGTATGTATAGCTGATTCACTTTGTTATACATGAGAAAGTAACACACCATTGTAAAGCAGTTATACTCCAATAAAGATGTTTAAAAATAAATCCAATGGATCAATGAAGAGATCAAAGAGGTAATCAGAAAATACCTTCAGGCAAATGAAAATGGAAACACAACGTTCCAAAATCTAGGGACACAGCAAAAGCAGTTCTAAGAGGGAAGTTTCTGGCAATACAGGTCTACCTCAAGAAACAAGAGAAACCTCAAAGAAACAAACTAACCTATGATCTAAAGGAATTAGAAAAACAAGAATAAACAAAACCCAAAGTTAGCAGAAGGAAATAATAAAAATCAGAGAGGTAATAAAATAGAGATTTTTTAAAAATTGAAAAGATGAATGAAACCAAGAAATGTTTTTTGAAAAGATAATGAAAACTGATAAACCTTTAGCCAGGCCATCAAGAAGAAAACAGTGAGGACCCAAATAGACAAAACAGGATGTGAAAGAGGAGAAATAAGAGCCAATATCACAGAGATAGCAAAAAAAAATCATAAGAGAATACTACAAACAGTTATATGTCAACAAATTGGACAACCCAGAAGTAACAGACAAATTTTTAGAAACATACAACCTTCCAAGGCTGAATCAGGAAGAAGTGAAAATCTGAAGAGAACAATCACTAGTAGTGTAATTGAATTTGTAATTTAAAAAAGCCTCCCAGCAAACAAAAGTCCAGGACTGGACAGCTTCACAGGGTAATTCTACCAATTATATAAAGAACAGATAATACATATCCTTCTCAAACTATTCCAAAAAATTAAAGAGGATGGAACACTCCCAAATTCATTCTATGAGGCCACCGTTACCCTGATACCAAAACCACACAAAGACGCTACAAAAAAAGGAAAACTATAGGCCAATATGTTTGGAAATATAGATGCAAAAATCCTCAAAAAATATTAGCAAACTGAATCAAACAACATATAAAAATCATACAAGATGATCAAGTTGGATTTATTCCAGGGATGCAAGAATAGTTCAATATTTGCAAATCAATCAATATGATACACCACATTAATAAAAGGATAAAAACCAGTTGATCATCTCAATAGGGGCAGAAAAAGCATTTGACAAAATTCAACATCCATTCATGATTAAAACTCTCATCAAAGTGGGTGCAGAGGGAACACATGTCAACATGATAAAGTCCACATATGGCAAACCCACAGCAAGCATCATACTCAGTCGTGAAAAGCTGAAAGCTTTTCCTCTAAAATCAGAAACAAGGATGCTCACTCTTGCCACTCCTACTTAACATAGTATTGGAAGCCCCAGCTGCAGCAATCAGATAAGAAAAAGAAATTAAAAGCATCCAAATTGGAAGGGAAGTGTTAAAACTGACACTATTTGCAAATGACATGACATAATATATAGAAAACCCTAATGTCTCCACCAAAAAAAATTATTAGACTATATGAATTCAGTGAATTTGAAGGATACAGGATCAATATACAGAAATTTATTGATTTTCTATACAGTAGTAATGAACTTTCAGAAAGAGAAAGCAAGAAAACGGTCCCATTTATAATTGCATCAGAGATTAAAATACCTAGGAATAAACCTATTCAAGGAGGTGAAAGACCTATACTCTGAAAACTATAAAACATTGATGAAGGAATTTGAAAATCCTACAAAGAAATGGAAAGACATCCTGTTTACTTGAATTGGAAGATTTAGTAGTGTTATAATATCAATACCACCCAAAGTAATCTACAGATTTAATGCAATCCCTATCAAAATACCCATGACATTTTTCACAGAACGAGAACAAATAATCCTAAAATTTATACAGAACCACAAAAGACCCCGAATTCCCAAAGCAATCTTGAGAGAAAAGAACAAAGATGGAGGTATCATCCTCCCTGTCTTCAGACTATACTACAAAGCAGTGTGAATCAAAACAGCATGGTACTGGCACTAAAACTGACACATAGATCAATGGAACAGAATAAAAGCCCAGAAATAAACCCACACACCTATGGTCAATTAATCTATGACAAAGGAGGCAAGAATATACAATAGAGAAAAGACATTCTCT
Source organism: Monodon monoceros (assembly GCF_005190385.1). Classification (NCBI taxonomy): domain Eukaryota; kingdom Metazoa; phylum Chordata; class Mammalia; order Artiodactyla; family Monodontidae; genus Monodon; species Monodon monoceros. Next base: position 18,140,245 of record NW_021703779.1, on the reverse strand, counting down.
TCAATAAATGGTGCTGAGAAAACTGGACAGCTACATGTAAAAGAATGAGATTAGAACATTTCCTCACACCATGTACAAAAATAAACTCAAAATGGATTAAAGACCTAAATGTATGACCTGAAACCTTTCAAGAAGTTCGTCTCCTAGAAGAGAACATAGGCAGAACACTCTTCGATGTAAATTGTAGCAATATTTTCTTGGATCTGTTTCCCAAGGCAAAAGAAATAAAAGCAAAAAATAAACAAATGAGACTTAATTAAACTTCAAAACTTTTGCACAGCAAAGGAAACCACTGACAAAATGAAAAGATGACCTACTGAATGGGAAAAAATATTTGTAAATGCTATGACCAGTAAAGGGTTAATATCCAAACTATATAAACAACTCGTACAACTCAATATCCAAAAAATACAAACAGCCTGATTAAAAAATGGGCAGAAGAGCTGAATAGACATTTTTATAAAGAAGACATACAGATGGCCAACAGGCACATGAAAAGATGCTTAACATCACTAATCATCAGAGAAATGTAAATCAAAACCACAATGCGATATCACCTCCCACCTGTCTAAATGGCTGTCATCAAAAAGACCACAAATAACAAATGTTAGCGAGGATATGGAGAAAAGGGAACCCTAGTACACTGTTGGTGGTAATGTAAATTGATGCAGCCACTATGGAGAACAGTATGTAGGGTCCTCAGAACACTAAAACTAGAACTACTATATGATCCAGTAGTTTTACTCCTGGGCATATATCCAAAGAAAAGAAAAACACTAATTCAAAAAGACAAATGCACTCCAGTATTCCTAGCAGCATTATTTACAATAAGCAAGATACGGAAGCTATCTCAGTATACATCAACAGATGAATGGATAAAGAACATGTGAGATATATATATATACACACATACACATACATACACATACCCACACAGTGGACTGTTAGCCATAAAAATGAATGAAATTCTGTCATTTGAAACAACGTGGATGTATCTAGAGAATGTTATTCTTAGTAATATATCAGACAGAGAAAGACAAATACTCTATGTTTCCATTTATTCATGGATTCTAAAAAATAAAGCAAATGAATGTATATAACAAAACAGAGACAGACTCACAGATATAGAGAACAAACTAGTGGTTACCAGTGGGAAGAGGGAAGGGGGGAGGGGCAAGATGGGGTATGAGGTTAGGAGATAGAAACTACTATGTATAAAATAAATAAGCAACCAAGATATATTGCACAGCAAAAAAGAGAGAGAGAGAGAGAAAGAAGGAACAAATTGATTCATTTTTGGCTTCCTACATCAAAATAAAAAATTTGTACTGAGATATTGTCTGTTCCCAGCGTCTATGCAACCCCCACTCCCCCAGCATAGTCTACAGCTGTCACACATATGTGAACTCCATGGCAAAGTAGGAGGCTTTTTTATCTTGTCTGTTACTCTATCCTCAGACCCTAGAATAATGCCTGGCCCATATTAGGAACTGAGTGAATTAATGTGCTTTAGAAAACACGGAGAGTGGTGAAAACTGGGGCATCTAGGGAGTAACTGCCCTATTTCAAGGAGCAGGAACTACTTAGATCTTGCTGTCATTGCCTAGGGAAGGAACCCTAGGTTAGCTGATTTTATGCAGTCTCCCAATTTTAAAATACTGTTATCTTAAAAACTTACAAATACTGTACAACGACCAATGTTTAGACCAGACAGTATATATGTGTGAGTCTCACTTGACTCCACGTCTCCCATCTTGCACTCAGTTAATATTATTAATAGCAGCTATCATCATTAGTCTCTTAATCTTCGCCAGGCACTGTATCAGTTAGCTTTTGCTGCTTAAAACCATCCCAATGGCTTAAAACAGCTATTTTAAATTTATCTCAAAATTTGGGTTGGCAAGAGATGCTGGGCGCAGCTGGGCATTTCTGGTCTTGGCTGGCTTCCTGACATGTCTACAGTCAACTTTCAGTTGGTTGAATCGTTACGCTCTCAGGGGTTGGCTGGCTGTCCTCTCACGTGTTCAGGGCAACTAGGCCACATGCTTGTCATCCTACAGCAGGCTAGTCCAAACTTCTTTACATGGCAGCAGCAGTGTTCCAAGAGAGAAAGAGGGCCTCTTGAGGCCTAGGTGAGGAATACTTACATTGCATTCCATTGTCCCAAAGCAAGTCACAAGACCAGCCCAGGCTCAAGGTGTGAACAGAGAGACTTCCTCACTTAATATAAGGAGCTACAAAGTCACATTTACAATGGGGTGTAGGTAGAGAGAAAGGGATAATTGAGGCCATTTTTTGCATAAAATCTACCACATTTAATTGCTTTACATTGATAATATCATTTAATCTTTATCACACTCTTGAGAGGCAAGTATTTCTTTTATTTATTTATTTATTTACTTACTTATTTTTGGCTGCGTTGGGTCTTCATTGCTGCGCGTGGGCTTTCTTTAGTTACAGTGAGCGGGGGCTACTCTTTGTTGTGGTGTGTGGGCTTCTCATTGCAGTGGCTTCTCTTGTTGTGGAACACGGACTCTAGGTGCGCGGGCTTCAGTAGTTGTGACAGGTGGGCTCAGTAGTTGTAGCATATGGGCTCTAGAGTGCAGGCTCAGTAGTTGTGGCACATGGGCTTAGTTGCTCCATGGCATGTGGGATCTTCCCGGAACAGGGCTTGAACCCGTGTCCCCTGCAATGGCAGGCGGATTCTTAACCACTGCGCCACCAGGGAAGCCTGAGAGGCAAGTATTTCTTCACCCAGTTTAAAGATGAGAAAACTGAGGCTCAAAATGTTAAGTTGCTTCTCAGGTACTCATAGCTGTGTCTTGAAATGAGATCAAGAGACATGCTAATAATGATTCTTAAAGGGTCCCTGTCCCATTCACTGGAGGCTTAGAGTACTCCACTGTACTCTTCTTCTACTCTACTGCCTTCTTTTTTTTTTTTTTAATATTGTTCAGCATGATATTTTAAAAATATTTATTTATTTGGCTGTGTCGGATCTTAGTTGCAGCATGCAGGATCTTTGTTGCAGCATGTGGGATCTAGTTCCCTGACCAGGGAACCCTTGAACCGGGGCCCCCTGCATTGGGAGTATGGAGTCTTAGCCACTGGGCCACCAGGGAAGTCCCTCTACTGCCTTCTTAAACCATCTCATACCCCATCCCATTCTCAAGGAGTGGAGTGAGGGTCACCAAGAGGTTGACCCAATAGTGATGGCTGGCCTGCCTGGATCTCAGAAGGTTGTTAGTGTTGGATTCCCTTTTGCTGTGCCTCAGACGTCCGTCAGCCCCTTTCCTTCCTCCACAGTTCCCATATCAGGCAGGGACTACCACCCACTGTCTCTTAGTCACCCTCCAGTTCCTGGAGTTCACATGTCAGTGTCCTTGCTTCTGGAATCCTGACCACAGTCCACTGCGCAGATCTAGCTCTAGCTTTCTGTCCCAAACCCTCACCATGCTCCTTCCCTCTGTAGTTAACCAGTAAGTATACAACTCTATCTGAAACACAGTCAAATTGAGCTCTCATGGGAGAATTTGGGGCACATGCCTAGCAAATACCTCTAAAAGGGGTCTCTTTCTGCTGCCTAGACATTTGGGAAGATATGAAAATCCTGTAAATCTTTTTGAATGAGCATTGTGAAAGCCCTATTCAATCCTCATTCAGAGGCTGGAAATTCTGACTGTTCTCAGAGGGCTACAAGTATATTTGATAGATGCCTAGGGAACTAGTTTCATGAATCCTGGATTGGTGAATGCTAGCCCTGCATATGTTGGAAAAGCATGACTGGCTTGCAAACTGTTGGGGACAAATGCCTTGTTTTTCTTCTGGCTTGGTTTTAAATAGAGAGTAGGAGGTTGGGCGGGGACCAAGGGGGAGTAGAGTGAGAACAGGCATTGTTGTGCAGGGTTTTGGATGCCCCTAAATGAAGTCTGAAACAAAACCCAGAGCCTCATTCAGCAAACAGCTTTTAGGATGAATCATGGTGAGGGAAGTGAGGCTGGGTGTCCACTCTTTGTACTGCCTGGGATCATGGCAAATATTTAAATGGTTGGGAAAGCAGTGTGAGTGGGAAACAAGATGAGGCTCAGAGAGAGAGGAGTTACACGTTTCACTAACTTTAAAGGAAGAAAAAAAAAGATCTTTTTTGTTCAACATTATTCATTTTAACCAGAGAAATGGCCTTTTTAAATTTTAGAAAGCCCTTAGAGACCCAGGAGTTTGGAAGTTACAAGAAGCCTAAGTTGGACCCTCCAAGTCAGTGCTTCTCAGACTTTGCTATGTATTAGAATCACCTGGTAGTAAAAACCCCCCCAGTGCCCAAGTTGCTCTCTAGACCAACTACATCAGAATCTATGGTATCGGTAGGTATCAGTATGTTCTAAAGTATCCCAGGTGATTCCAATGTCCCATATAGGTTTAAGAACTACTGCTCAAAGTGAAACTTGACAAACGGTTGCTATGTGATAGGACTCATACCAGGTATAAAAAGCACAAAGGGTGACATGTAGTCAGAATCTTAATGAAAAAGAAAATAAAACCGCAAAATGCAACCTGTTCTCCTTCTGACAGTTCAATTTGATTTAATATTTTAGGCAACTTTCAAATTAAAAATGATGAGACTGTTTTGTGTTCATGTTACCCTGCGCGTGTAATGAAGTTGCAGTCACTTCCTTGTTTTGTACTCCTAGACCTAGCTTTTCAGCTTCTGTTTTCAGTATTTAATCCATTAAAACAAAAGAAAAAAAGGAAACAAAAGTTCCCAAACAGCTTCCTATCTTGCTAGTTGGTCTTATCATAAAATATCCCAGTTTTGATGGATTTTGCATTAAAAATACATGGAACATTCCATTCCAATGTTTTTCTTCACAATTCTGAAATTTTACTTAGAACTAAAATAAATGATCTGATGAGTTGTTCTGGAAATAACTCCACTATTCAATAGGATTTTGTTGTACAATAACATCTAACAACAACAAAAATCTTTGACTTCCTTCAAAAGAAGGCTGCGTGTATGGGGCGTGATTCATCTGATGTCAATTTTTTATCCAAATGTAGTCTAATCTCAGTAGGGTCTAGGTTAGGCCTGTGAAATAATTCACGGGTATTTTTACTTTTATTCATATTATACAAACTTAGCTAAAAAGTCTCATTCTTCCTTTGAAGAAAATTTAGAACAAACATCACAACTCGTTGCTATTATTATCATTATCAAAAATGATGATCCATTCAGCCTACTCTTGTCCCACCTGAAAAAGAAAATTCTAAATTAACTGGTCAATAAAAAATTGGAGTATGATTCAAATATTGGGTATTGTAGTAGAACCCCTGACTTTATGATAGCAATGCTTCTATATCTATTGTATCTATATCTATCTCATCTCCACTTATATCTTTATATATTTTTAATGTATATTATATGTGTGCATTTTATAAGTTTAACTTTTCTCCTCTACTGGCTTAGAAATTATAATTTTTCTCCATTCCTTAACATTTTAACATGCATTATTAACAAAGACTAAATTTAATTTCTCCTTCTGTAGAGTGAACATTTTAATTCCATGCAGCTCCTCTCTTCTTACATGTTATTCTCCCCAGTATTTTAGTTCTATCTTGTTTTTAATTTGCAAGTTAGACATTAATTGGTTTTGTACCATTAAATTTTAATTTGTTTCATTTCTTATCAACATCATCAATATAGATGGCTTCCAGCATCCAAGAAAGTAATAAGGGTTCTTGGGGAATATAGCTGTGCTCTACCGTATCCCTTCCCATCACTTTCTGAACCCCAAAGGGGACTACTTTCAATGCTGCTAGATCATTCTTTTAGTTTCACCTCCATATTTCTCAATAAATATTGCTAAATATCACTGCTTCCTGATTCTTTGGTTTTAGAGATTGTCTATTGTCTTTCCAGTACAAAAGACAGGATGTTACACCAATATTCAACATTTATGTTACTATGACTAAACAAACGCTAATCCATCCGAGGCCAGGTTGCATGCCATGGTCACACTTCCTTTCCTGGAAAAGGTTTTGTTTTCTCTGAAGTTAATAATTTTGTTTGTTTTGTGTTTTGTTTTGCTTAGTTTTCAACATACTTAACACAAATTCAAGCCCAAACTTTTCCCTTGTTATATAACCCTCATCTTGATATGCTTAAACTCATTCTAAGATAATCTGGCTGAGCCATTTCCTTGAAGAGTTCTATATGTCCTTATCCTTTGGACTTTTCTTTCAGGCTGGTCAGATTACCTCGAGAAGAAACTTCCAGTACCCTGACTGGAGGGTAGAAGTCTGCTTGTCAGCATTCTGGGTGCTGGGTGGGAGAAGAAAACTGAAGGTCTTAACATTTTGAATGTAAACTTAGCCTTAATACTCCTTTTTAATATAGTACCCTTGTTTTCAAGTCCAGAAACTCTCGTGCTTTACTCTCTCTAAAGTGAAAAAGACCCGCATTCAGAGAGGCAGTTGCCTGGCTGCGTAATAGGAGGGAGGAGATGTGAGAATTTGTTTTTTAAATAGACCTTCAACAGATCCTCTTATTTTGAACTCTACATGCCCCTCTGCTTCCAGAGGTAACACTCACCTCCAACTCAGGGTTCTGTGATACAATCAAATTGCTCTAGGCTTAAGATTCAGCTCTCTCAGGCCTGCTAAATTAGTTAATTTAGCTTTCCGTCTTCTGTAATTGCTATCTTTCTTCCTTGTTTGCACTGTCCTTATGCATTCATGCCTTAAAAAATTATTTTATATTTGTTTCAGTGGAGTTTCAGGAGCCTGTAGAAGTAAATGAGAGTGTTGAATTTAGGCAAGATACGATGTGTTCAAGTTAAGGTTACCGTTATTCAGTGATTTTTTTTTTTAGACCCATATGTCTACCTGTTTCTTTGCTCACCATTCTTTCTTGAATTCAATCCTTTCTTTGGGAACATTTTTCTTCTTCTTAAAGCGTGTACTTTAGAAGTTTTTTTTAATGAAGATTTGCTGGTAAACTCAGTTTTTGTCTGAAAAAAATATTTATTTCACCTTTATTCTTGAATAATAATGTGTCATATTACAGTTCTAGGTTGACAGTTATTTTCTCTCAGCATACAGAAGATATTAATCCATTGGTGTTGTTGAGAAATATGTTAGATCTTATTCTATTCTCTTTCAGCATCTGTGCTGAAATCATGATAATTTTTCATCTCTCTCTTTTCAGCTGAATCTGTTCTGTTAAACCATCTATTACTGCATTTTGTTTACTTCTGTGACTATAGTTTTTATTACTAGAAGTTCTATTTAGGTTTTTAAAAACCTGTCTGGGAATAGTTTATACTGGGTCATGTTGTTACTTCTATTTTCTTATTCTTTAATCACTTTAAGTATACTTATTTTGTGGCATATAGTCCATAATTCTATCATGTGAATTTTTTGATCATCAAATTCTGACTCTTGTTCCTGGTAGGTTTTCTCCTCCATGTGTTTTCTAACCTTGGATTATGAGCTTATATTTGATTGGTTTTTATTTAAGGGAATCCTGTGAGGAATGGAGTATGACCCTTCTGAAAACATTTGAATTCTCTTCTGCTAAGCAAACTCAGGACCACCTCATAAATTTCTTACATTGATTTGAGGCTTCCTAAAATATGTAAGCTGTGTAAATTTGAACCCCAAATCTGCAAAAAGCAAGCCTATGATCTTAAATTTTCAGGGAAGAATGTTTTAAAATTTGTTTCGTTTTTGTATCCAGAGCCCAGGTCAGTTTGTTACTGCAAACAAATTTTTTGTCATCTTCTTTTGCTAGTAGAGTCTTTTTTCTATTTCATGCTTTCTTTGACTCTGTACCACTATAAGGAATTATTGAGGAATCAAACCCCAAATCATGCCCCTCAGATGGCCAGAGACAGTTTCCCACCCAAGTTTTCAGCTCTCATTGTATTTTTGTCCCCTGCGGCTTTCCTTACTTTCTTGTGGGCTCAACTATGAATTTAAAATAATGTTCCTCCAGCCTATCAATATGTCTTATATTGGAGGGCTTTTCTTCCCCCCAAGATAGCTGCTCTGCTGCACTGTCAGAAATAGAAGTCATGATATATCTTTAAGACAAGGGAAGATAAGAGAACTGAGGACAAAGATGGGAAGACATTGAAGTTAGGGGATTGGGTGAGATCCAGAATATAGGTTGTTTAGGAAGGAAGAAAATGATGGATGCTTAGAAAACATCAGATAAACCCAAATTGAGATACTTTCCGCAAAATAACTGGCCTATACTCTTTAAAAATATTCAGGTCAAGAAACACAAAGTAAGACTGAAGAACTACACCAGAATAAAGGAACTTAGAGACATGATGGCTAACTGGAAAGCATGACACTAGATTGGGATTCTATACTGGAAAAAATAGCTATAAAGGACACTGTTGGAACAATTGATGATATTTGGCTATGGACTGTGGATTAGATAATACTAACATATTAATATTGAATGTCTTGCTTTTGATAACTATAGTGTAGTTATGTAAGAGAAGGTACTTGTTCTTAGAAGGCACACATTGAAGTATGTAGGAGTAAAGGGGTACAATGTCTCCAACTTACTATTAAATGGTTCAGAAAATAATAATATGCACACACATAACTGTATATTTTTATATATGGAGAGAGAGAGAGAGAATTATAAAGCAAATGGAGCAAAGTATAAACAATTGCGAATCTGGACAAAGGGTATATGGAAATTCCTTGTACTACTCTTGCAACTTTTCTCTAATTTTGAAATTATATCAAAATTTTTAAATGGGGAAGTGCTGAGGAAGCAGTTTAGGGAACGCTTACTTTTAGGAGAAGAGAGAAGGAAAATAAGTGAAGGAGGGCAAAGAGGAACAAGCTACTGATGTAGGAGGATAACTAAGTAAGCATAGTTGACCAAAGTCAAGAGGATGTTTCACTTTGTTCAGGACAACGTCTACTCCCCGTGTACCCACACTTGGGTTCACAGATAAATTAGAAAATATTTCAGAACAAAGAGGTTCTTCATGTCTCTGCGAACAAATGATGCTTTCACTGTGAATTACCTAAACTAAGTGGTGTTATGATTCATTGATTCATTTGGCAAATATGACATCCTCACTTTTTAAATAACTTTTGCTTTTGCCATATTAACTTAATATCTCTGGAGTAGCTATAGCCTGAACAGCAAGATCTCACATTTCTCCTTTCGAAAGCATTGAATAGAACTATACTTTTCACCCAGAATAGTTTGTGATTATTGTGGAAATTTTAAAATTACATTCTATTAATGAGAATTATCCTTTCCCTTATAAGATTTGGGGTTTTCAAATTTAAGGCATACTTTCCATATCAAACTTTAGGTTGAGTTATGCTAAATTTGTGAAATATATAATTTAATTTGATGATATCGTGCACCAGCTATTTTATATCATGCTGTAGCTATTACTTTAGTATCCTTGTTAAAAAGGCAATGATTTTGCTGAACAATTGGGTGAGAAGTGATTGTGCTTTCTTTCTTTAGTACTATAATTAAGATGTTTAAATAACCAGTACTCCCTGCTGTTTTAGAGATGGTAGGAAACGTAGGGGGAGGGAAGACTTGATTAAATTCTGCCTTTGAAGGAAAAATGCCCACTTAGATTAAAAAAAATCCTCACAAATAACTTTATTTAAGAATTTTAAGATATAAATAACCACCATGGTTATATAAGTGCTATATGTTAATTATATATCTGTAAAATGATCCTATATATTTAAGGTTAGTTAACTCTTTAGCTCAGGTGTTGGTAACCTTTTTGTATAGAGTCATATAGTAAATATTTTTGGCTTTGCAGGCCATGAAGTCTTAGCTGCAGCTAGTCAGTTCTGCTTTCGTACTGTGAAAGCAGCCATAGATATTATGTAAATGAATGGGAACGGCCATATTCCAAGCAACTTTATTTACAAAAACAGGCAGTGGGCTAGATTTGTCCCTTGAGCCATAGATTGCCATTCCCTGCTTTAACTTACTTTAATTTCATGTTGGAACGTGCCAGCCTTATCTTAAGGGAAATTCAGTACATGAAAGGGAATAATTTTTCATTTTGGAGAAAATTTCACTGGTTACTTATGTTCTCCCAGTATTGTGTGTCAAGGGCAGAAATCAGGAGAACCAACTGTCAAAACTCAAGCAATAAAAACCAACCTATCTGTGATAAGAAAATCAAGACAAAATAAACTCCAAAACAAAGGAAAACCAAAAATCTAGTTTCTGTTAAAAAACAAAAGAAGATGGTCTCATTTTGCTGTATCTTCTAACTGCCCTCCAGTTTCCATACCCTTCTTTTACCTGCTATTAGGGATGAAGGGTTTAAGTAAGTCAGTCCTTGGGCTCCAAATTATCTTTGGATTGAGGAGGTTTATTATTGAATGAATGAATCATTTAATTAATTAATATCTTTTGTAGTATATCTTCCAACTTAAAAGTTCCTTTCACAAGAATTTGACATTCAGCATTATTAGCTCTCCTTGAAGAAAATGTTTCAGACAAATTATACATAAGCTTCTTCATTTGGAAAGTATCTTTAACTAGCATGACAATCGGGTCCAGTTTGTCTTGTAAAGGAGGACCACTGTGTTAACATCATTCCCCACGTTATACTCTTACTGAGTAGCAGCCTTTGATGAGTATTGGGCATATTTCAGTTATCCCAGCAATAGTTTGTAGTTCAAGTTAAAATTCTGAAATCATAAATGAGATCATAAATGCATTCTTTTAGACTTTAATCTAAAACATTCACCTGAAAGCGTGTTTTATCCGTAAGGAATTTGTTGACTTAAGACCATTTTTGAATCAAAGTAGATTTATATCCTTTTATCATTCATCAAGTACTTTTCATGTGCATTATCTCAATTGATCCCAATAACAGCTTTGTTACATATGCCACCTTAAAATATTTTTATTTTTTTGAACGTGTTGGAAAAAAATACATACTTACGTTTCTATATACATCATGTTTAAGAAATTAAACTATAAGCTCTGTTTAGGTAGGGACAATGTCTTATTCACTGTTGTATCTCCAGCATATAGTACAACTACTGGCATGTAATAGGCACTCTGTAAATATGTGTTGCGTTAATAAATTAGTGGATGAGAAAGTAAGACACTTATTAAAGTTCCTACTCCAGAGATGAGAAAACAAAAATTCAGAGATGTTCAATGATATGCTTAGGGGTGAATAGCTGGTAAGTGGAAATAGAACTGGAGTACAGAAAATAAAATAATGCATTTAAATTGCTTAGTACAATGCCTAAGGCATAATAGGTGATCAATAAGTGTACCTTTCTTATAGTCTATGCATATATTAATTTACTTTAGTGTTCTTTCCACCATACTGCACCATAGTAACGGTAGATATGATAGTCAGAAAATAATTCAGTATTTCAAATAAGTTAAGTCCTGCCTATTAAATAGCATCTACTAAAGGGTAAATATATCCTCAAAGGCTAATTTCTATTTTCTTCATTTTCACATATTATCAATGAGTTGATTTAAAACCCAAAGACAATTAAATTGAATTTTGTACAAGAGCATAAAAATCTCGCTATCATCTATCCATCATACACCAAGTTGCCTGTGTCAAAGAGGAACACTTCCATTTAGCTCCCTGAAATGTATACAGGCTGTTGTTCCCTTTTGCAAATCCTGAGCCATTTACTTTGTAAATTACCATGAGCTGCAAACAAAAGCCCAGAAATAGGTCTGTGCAGATTCACACCAGTCAGGCAGCTCTGTAAATAGTCAGCTTTGTCTGAGTCCTATTTTAAATACCTTCGTTATTAACAATGTCATGTCATCTTTAGAGCTGAATATCATGCAGTGAACCCCCCCAAATATGATTTTGAACATTTCAAAACAGTCTCTACAGCCTTTACAGAAATTATTTAGCCACATAGCTGCTAAACCAAGCCTTCTATTGATACAAACACACATTTTACTTTCATATGGCTGCTTTTTGGAAGGTGTCATATTTTGGTAAGGGCAGAGAGCTGTCAGTTTTTCAAATAAGGCTCATATTTATTTTTTAAAACATAGATTGAATTTTTCTTATTTTAACTTCCTTAAAGACTTTGTAGGGAAGTCTTTAGAAGGAGTGTTTATATTTTATTACTGGATTACTGCTTTACTAAAAGGCTTTTAAAGAGTGATGTCTAGGTCCACAGAATGAGCTTTTCTGACATCCTCCTTATTCTAAAGTCTTTTCTCCAGAATTTTACTTTTGCCACAAATATCGAAGACATACTTTAAAAAGGCAACTCTAATTTGCCTGCTTTAAGCAGGAGATTGATATTTTAGAGAGTAGTTTGAGAAAGACGTTTATGATGTCAAAGGTCATTCAAGCCAAATTTGAATTCACGTTCCTCTGCCTCCAGTGCCTATGCTGTACTCACTATAGCAGGCTGGGAAAGATTAAAAATTTGCCCTTCCAAAAATCCAAGAAGAAAGATTAGGAGCTAAAGATTAGCAGCCATTAAAAAAATCCCAAAATGTGTACATCTACATCCTCAAAGAATTGGCAGCTCTAAAATCCAGTAAGCCTTCTTGAATAAAGTATGTATTATCATCAACAATGTGGACAATATGTGCAACTAAAAGGTAAGGAAATATCAAAAGCTACAGAAACTTACTTTTTTCTCATCTGATTTACAAAAAGATACACTGAGTAATTATATATCCAGATAATTAAGGATAAACTGGAGTCATTATCATTTGGAGAGAATTTTGAAAAGTAAGCTTAGTGTGCTAAGTTTTCTACCCTTCTGGAATTATCCCTTTCTTGACTATCTGAGTGAGATTTCTGCCTGGAATTTTTTCTCTTCCAGTTGGTTCTGAGGACTCCCCAAAAGACAAGAGTACTGGTTGTTGCTTGTCAGCTGTTTCTTAGGAATACAGCTGCAACTTGGTCTCCAATCATGTCTAGACATTTTGATGACATTTTTCCAAATGTTTCTGTCTTCTCTTTGCAGAGAGGGAGAGGGAGAGAGAGAGAACTTCTTAAAAGGACACTATTCTATCAGATCAGGGTCCTATCCTTATGAACTCATTTAACCTTACTTCCTTAAAGGCCCTTTCTCCAAATACAGTCACATTTGGGGTTAGGGCTTCAACATATGAATTCGGGGGAAACAGAGCATTAAATCCATAACAACATTTGACTGTGATTTTAGATGGATTGATGGATGGAGAGAGAGAGAGAGAGAGAGAAGTATCTAAAGCAACTTGTAAAAAAGCTATACAAAGAGATACACTAAAAACATAATAGATAGTTAGAAATGGGATTTTTAAAAATATTCAAGTAACCCACAGGAGGGCAGCAGAAAGAAAATAGAAATTTAAAACAGAACACAAACAAAAAATAAGTAAAATGGCAGACTTGGGCCCTAACATGTCAACAGTTACATTAATTGTAAGTGATCTAAATATATCAATTAATAAACAGAGATTGGCAGTGTGGCTTTAAAAAATGATCCAATAATATGCCATCTACAAGAAACTCACTTCCAATAAAATGATATAGGTAGGTTGAAAGTAAAATGATGGAAAAATATACCATGCAAACAGTAATAAAAAAAAGGACAAATAGCTATTAATATCAGTTAAAGTAGACTTCAGAGCAAAAAAAAAAGTTACTAGGGACATAAAGGGATATTACATAATGATAATGAGTCAATCCACCAATACACAGTGATCCTAAATGTGTATGCAAATAAAAGAACATCAAAATATGTGAAGCAAAAACTTACAGAATTGAAAGGAGAAATATGCAAATTCATAATAGTAATTGGATACTTCAACACTTCTCTCTCAAAAACTGATAAAACTAGAGAGAAAAATCAAGAAGGTTCTAGAAGAGCTCAACAACACCACTGACCAATAGAATCTCATTTGCATTTATGGAACACTCCATCCAACAATAGCTGAATGCATATTCTTTTAAGGAGCCTATGGAACGTATACCAAGATATAATATATCCTGGTCTGTAAAATAAACCTCAAAACATTTAAAAGAACTTAAACCAAACAGAGTGCATCCTTTGATCACAATAGAAACAAACTATAAATCAGAAAGAACAGAAAAATCTCCAAATATTTGCAAACTAAATAGCACATTTCTAAATAATCCATGAATCAAAACAAAAAAATCTCAAGGGAAATTTTTTAAATATATTGAAGTAAGTGAAAATAAAAATACATATCAAAATTTGTGAGATACAGCTACAGTAGTATTGACAGGGAAATTTATAGTGCTAAATGTTTACATTAGAAAAGAGGAAATGTCTCAAATCAATAATCTAAGCTACCACTTCAAGAAACTAGAAAAAGCAAATAGAAGGAAATAGTTAATAAAGATAAAAGCAGAATCAATGAAATTGGAAACAAAAATAATAAAGAAAAACAATGAAACAAAATACTGGTTATTTGAAAAGATCAATAAAATTGACAAACCTCTGGAAAGGCTGATAAGAAAAGAAGATACAAATTAGTAATATCAGAGATACATTATGAAAGGGAGTATTATGAAAAACACTATCCGTATAAATTTGACAATTTAGTTGAAATGGACCAGTTCTTTGAACAATTCAAACTATCACAATTCACCCCTTATGAAATAGATTATTTGATTAAAACTACTGAGGAAGTGGAATTCATAGTTTAAAACTCCCCAAGAAGAAATCTCCAGAGGACAATTCTGAATTCATTTTATGAATCCAGTAATAACTAAATGCCAAAATCAGAAAAAATGACAGTACCCTGCCCCCCCTAAACCTACTACCAACCAATATCCCTCATGAATATAGATGCAAATATTCTTAACAAAATAGTAGAATGTAGTATTAATCAACACACAAAAAGAATTATATACCATGACCGAGAAGAGTTTGTTCCAGGGATGCAAGGCTGATTCAATAGTCAAAAATCAATCAATGGAATTCACCATACCAACGGGCTAGCGAAGAAAAAAAATCACATGATCTTATCAGCTGCAGAAAAAGCATTTGACAAAGTTCAACACCCATTTGGGATAAAACCTCTCAGGAGACTAGTTATAAAAGAGAATTTTCTCAACTTGGTAAAGAAAATCTACAACAAAATAAAAACAACTTACAGCTAACATTATACTTAATTTTGAAAGGCTGAATAATTTTGCTCTAAGATGAGGGACAAGGCAAGGATGTCTTCTCTCACCACTGCTGTTTAACATGGTACTATAAGTTCTAGCCAGAACAATAAGGCATGAAAAGGAAATAAATGTCATAAAGATCTGAAAGAAAGAAATAAAACTGTACCTATTTGTAGATGACATGATAGTCTGCATAGAAAATCCCAAGGAAACTACGAAAAACATCCTAGTCACAGGATATAAGATCAATGTATGTAGAAAGAGAAAAACAAATATCTTATATTAATGCATATATGTGGAATCTAGAAAAATGGTACAGATGAACCGGTTTGCAAGGCAGAAACAGACACACAGATGTAGAGAACAAACGTATAGACACCAAGGGGGGTACGCGAGTGGAGGGTGGTGGTGGTGGGATGAATTGGGAGATTGGGATTGACATATATACACTAATATGTATATAATAGATAACTAACAAGAACCTGCAGTATTAAAAAGATAAAATTCAAAACAAAGATCAATGTATGTTAATTGTGTTTCTATAGACTAGCAACAAACTGTGAAAACCAAAATAAAAACCACAATACTATTTATAATTTCTCTAAAGGAAGGGAAGTACGTGGGTAAAAATCTAGCAAAATGTGTACAGGAATTGTACTCTGAACTACAAAATGCTGATGAAAGAAATGAGATATTTAAATAAATGGAGAAACATACCATTTTCATGATTTGGTACACTCAGAATAGAAAGAAAAGAAAAGCCATTTCATCCCAGATTGATGTACAGGTGTATCACACTATCAAAATCTCAGCATGCATTTTTTGTAGATATAGACAAGAATACTGCAAAATTCATATGGAAAGACCAAAGGAGTAGACTAGCTATTTTTTTTTTTTGACAGAGAAGAATGAAGTGCAAGGAATCATTCTACACTATTCAAGGATTATTACCTGGTTACATTCATCAAGACTGTTGGTATTGGTGAAGGGATAGACACATTGATCAGTGAAACAGAATATTAAAACCAGAAATAGTGCCACACAACTACAGCCAATTGATTTCTTGCAAAATTGTAAAGAAATGCACTGGAGGAAGGATCGTCTTGTCAACAAAAAGTGCGGAAGTAATTGAATATTCATAGGCAAAAAAGTGAACCTCGGCCTAAACCTCATACCCTATATAAAAATTAACTCAAAATGGCTCATAGATTTAAATATAAAGCCTAAAACTATAAAACTTTTAGAATGTAACATAGGAGAAAATCTTTGAGACCTGAAGTTTTGTGCAAAGTTCTCAGACATGACACCAAAAGCATAATTCATAAAAGAAAAAAAAATCAAAATTAGACTTAATAATTTAAAATTTTGTTCTGTGAAAGACCTTGTTAAGAGAGTGACAAGGGCTTCCGTGGTGGCGCAGTGGTTGAGAGTCCGCCTGCCGGAGCAGGGGACGCGGGTTCGTGCCCCGGTCCGGGAGGATCCCGCATGCCGCAGAGCGGCTGGGCCTGTGGGCCGTGACTGCTGAGCCTGCGTGTCCGGAGCCTGTGCTCCGCAGCGGGAGAGGCCACAGCGGTGAGAGGCCCGTGTACCGCAAAAAAAAAAAAAAAAAAAAGAGAGAGTGACAAGATGAGCTATAGACTGGAAAAAAATATTTGCAAACCGTATATCCTCTATCAGTAAAGGACTCATGTAAAATATATTAAGAACTCTCAACTCTCAAAACAGTAAAAATCCAGCAACCCACTTAGAAAATGGGCAAAAGACATGAAGAGATATTTCACCACAGGGGATAAAAGGATAGCAAATAAACACCTAAAAATATATTCAACATCACTAGCCATTGAGGAAATGCAAATTAAGATCATGATCAGCTATTGCTGTACACCTATAAGAATGGCAAAAATGAAAAATAGTGACACCAGTTGTTTGCAAGGATACAGAGAAACTGAATCTCTTATAGATTGCTTGTTAGAGTGTAAAATGGCTCATCAACTCTGGAAAATAGTTTTACAGTTTCTTTCAAAATCTAAATATGCACTTACCACATAACCCAGCAATTGAACTCTTGGGCATTTGTCCCAGAAAAATCAAAATTTATGTCCACTTAGCTTTATTTTCAATAGTAAAAACTGGTAACAACCAAACTGTCCCTCAATGGGTAAATGGTTAAATAAACTGTAGTACACGTATACAATGGTATATTACTCAGCAATAAAAAGGAACAAACTACTGATATACACAAGAACTTGGATGGATCTCAAGGAACTTTTCCTGAATGAAAAAAAGAAAAGCCAGTCTCAAAAGTTATACATTATATGATTCCATTTACATAACATTCTTGAGATGTCAAAACCATGGAGATAGAAAACAGATTAGTGGTCAGGAGTTGCGGGGGGGAGGTAGAGAGGTGGATGTGACTATAAAGGAATAGCGTGAGAGAGATCTTTGTGGTGATGGAATAATTCTTTATATATATACATATATTTATTTATTTATTTGGTTGCACCAGGTCTTAGTTGCGGCAGGCAGGCTCCTTAGTTGTGGCATGCAAACTCTTAGTTGCGGCATGCATGTGGGATCTACTTCCCTCACCAGGGATTGAACCCGGGCCCCCTGCATTGAGAGCGCAGAGTCTTAACCACTGCGCCACCAGGGAAGTCCCTGGAATCATTCTTTATCTTGTTTTAGGTGGTTGTTACATGAATATACATATACATTGTACCTTTAAAAAAGAAAAATAAATTTGGAGGACTTAAACTATCTGATTTGAAGACTTATTATAAAGTGACAGTAATTAAGACAGTGTGGTATTGATGTAAAAGTAGACAAATAAATTAATAAAACCACATAGGAGTTCTGAAATGAAACCATGCTTATATGGTCAATTGAGTTTCAACAAAAGTATAAAGGTAATTTGCGGGGAGAGACAGTCATTTAAATAAATGTTGCTGGTTCAGTTGGATGTCTCTATATAAAAAATGAAAATTGACCCATATCTCACACCATATACAAATGTTAACTCAAAATGGATCATAGATCTAAAACTAAAACTATAAAAGTTCTTGAAGAAAGCATAAGAGAATTTTTGTGACCTTGTTAATGATTTCTTAGAAATGATACCAAAAGCATGATCTATATAAGAAAAAAATTGATAAGTTGGACTCCATCAAAACTAAGAACTTCTGTTCTTCAAAATCCTGTTAAAGAGGTGGAAAAACAAGCAACTTACTGGAAGAAAATATTTACAATTCACCTATCTGATAAACTTGTATCCACAATGTATAAAGTGCTCTGAACACTCAATAATAAGAAATTATACATCCCACTAAAAAATGGGAAAAACATTTGAAGATATTCCACCAGAGAAGGTATATAAATGGCTAATAAGCACATAAAAAGATGTCCAAAATCATGATTAGAGAAATGCAAATGAAAACCACAATGAGATACCCCTACATACCTATTAGAATGGCAAAAATTAAAAGTCTAGCCATATCAAGTGTTGTCAAGGATGTGGAGCAAATAAAACTGTCATATACTGAAGGTGGGAATGTAAAATTGTACAACCACTTTGGAAAAAAGTTGGGGAGTTCCTTCAAAAGTTAAACATATGCCTACTATATTATCCAGCCATTCCATCCCTACATATTTACCCAAGAGAAATGAAAGCATATGTCCCTACAGGGACTTGTACCATACATCCATAGCAGCTTTATTTGAAATAGCCCCAAAGTGGAAGCAACTCAACCATCAACATGTGAACTGATAAACAAATGGTGGTGTATCCATACAGTGGAATACTACTCAGCAATAAAAAGGGATGTACTTGTAATATATGCAACAACATGGATGAATCTCAAAATCATTATTCTGACTGAAAGGAGCCAGACAGAAACAGATGATTCCATTCATATAAATGATTCCATTTATATAAAATTCTAGAAAATGAAAGCTAGTATATAGCAACAGAAAGCAAAAACTAATATATAATAGAGATTTGGAGAGGTGGGAAGAGTGGGACAGATGGATTACAAAGTGGTGGAGTATGAAGGAACTTTTAGGGGTTGTAGATATATATATAGATAGATAGATATAGATATATATAGATACACATATATATATTTAATTGAGGGCTTCATGGGTATATACATATGTTAAAACTGATAAAATTGTGTACTTTAAATATATGCAGTTTATTGTACATCAACCATAACTCAATAAATGTTTTTAAAAGTGAAAAAAAATAGTGATGCCTAGGTCCCACCTCCAGAGCTTCTAATTTAATTTGTCTCAGATATGCCCTGGGCATCAGGATTTTCTAAAATTTCCAGGTGATTCTAATGTGCAGCAAGGTTTGAAAATCCCTGTATTCCCATTTCCACCGCACTATTTAAAGCCCCTATCATCTTCATCTAAAATTATCCTGCTTCCTAAAGGACATCCTTCTTACAGTCTTACTTCCTTCTAAATCATTCTGAACACCATGGCTAGATAAGACTAAAACACAAATCTGATAGTGTCATCCTCTCTTAAAACCCTCTAAGACTTCCCTACTACCTTTAATATAATGTCCCAGATCTTTTATGAAGATCATCCACTACTTTATTTCTTGCCGTTTCCCTCTCACCCACTATTTTCCAGCTCCCTCGAACTTTTATCACTTCTTTGAATTTTCCAGTGCTCTCACCTCTGAGCTTCCAACATGCGGCTCCCTTGCCTGGAATACCTTTCATTTCATCTGTTCAACTCTTACTTGTTCTTCATGTCTCAACATAAATGTCAGTTTTTATGGGAAACTTCCCTGATCGCTACACTAGATCACCAGATGATAACTCAGTACCTAGGACAATGCGTCACACACTTGACAAAAAGTCATAGTATCATCTACTTCTCCTCTGGTAAAAAAAATCATCATATTATTTTGTCCTTCTTTCCTACTGGACTGTAAAATCTGTAAAAACTGAGATTGTGTAAGTATGGTCCATTCTTGTATCTCTAGTGGTACATGGTGCATACTCATTCATTCATTCATTGAAGAGATTTTAATTGAGTGCCCACTGTGTGACAGGCACTGTTCTGGCAATGAGTATACCAGTCCAACAGGGATACTGTTCCTGTGAAGCTTATGTTCCAGAGAAGAGAGAACATGTTGAAGGAAGGTAGGCAGGAAGGATATAATAAATAAATATTTGCTTAGTACTTGTAAGAAAGTAGGAAGGGAGAGGGGGAGGGGGGAGAGAGAGAGAGAAAGAGAGACACCATTAGCTTCTTACTCCATGTTAAAGTTTTCAATGCCCTTTCTTTAAGGACGTTTACTCTATCTAATACCTATTCTTCCATTTCTTAATGTCCAAATAAAGCTTTTCCAGGGTCAGCTTCACACAATAGATGACCACTTACGTAGTTTGAGTTTAGAATCCCCAGAAAACTTTTCGTGATAAAAAATTTTTAAATACTTGCCCTCTCATATGTTACTTGATACTAAAATATCTTTCAAATGTGAAAAATATCTTTCATTGCACACTTAGAAATGATGCTTCAAATATAATATTGTGGTGCCATAATTATGAATGAATAAAGAATAAATAAGAAAGCTGTTGAACCAGGTGATTCTTTTCAGGGTTGCCAACCTGTTGTATGACGGTTTAAGGACAACTTTCACAAGTCAAAAAAATATTGGGTTAAGGAGTAGGTGTCAATGAAGAAAGAGAATACTCACAAGGCTAAAGTCAGCTATCAGAGATGATCATGGTCCCCTGATCTGTCCATCATCCACTGGGGAGCATTTTCTGGACCTGGCTTGAGTTTGACTCTAATGAAGAGAACATTTTACTCTTGGGTCTCTCTTCTTATAGAGCAAGTGTGAGATCACCATCTCACCTTGTCAGTGAGTGGAATAAACATGCTATTTATGGAGCCAGGAATCTGGATTTAGGATGCTAACTACCTCAGTACCTGGGGCCTGTGGAGCCCTTGAGATATTATAATCCTCTGTGAGAGGAGGAGGATAAGTGTGGACAGGAAGCTGTCAGTGCCATTGGAAGCTGAGCTTGAGCACTGTCCCTCATTCAGGAAAAAGATGGACTCTCCCAGATTCCAACCAGCTTATTGTCTAGGCAGCCTAGTGTAGGCATCTGTGTCATGTTTAGATGGCCTGCTTTTTGCAGTATGAATACTTTAAGTTTTTTTTTTGGAGGGGGGTAGTGTGGGGATGGAAGGGCTGGAATGAGAGAAGAAATTAGGTAAGAAAGCCCAACCACATACATTCATAGGATGAAGAAAAAAACCATGAAAAAAATGAGGGTCTGGGGACACCGACTACAAATTTCATTGTTTTCCATTTTGTTTAGGAAATCCCTGCCAAATACTAATGGGGAATGGATAAATGCACGAGAGAATATATGTTGATATTATCTTCTAATTATAAAACCTGTAAAGCCTGTCACACTGCATGCCCTCTACAAATGCTGCCTGTCCCTGCTTCTAATAGTGATCCCAAAGCACTTAGTCAATGTGTTCATCTTCTTGACACAACATTCCTTCCATTGCTTTAATCTATATAGACACATTTTTCAACCAACACATTACGTGATCATCCTTAACTTACAATTGAGAACCCCAGTGCATTGGGAACAGCTGCTTTGGAAATTTACCTTAAAGCATTTCTGTTTTAAGATCACATAGACTAACTTCCAAATCCTTTGCTGAATCTTAAATCAATATAGACATTATGCATCTATTAGTTACTAAAGAACAGCCCACATTTCTTAATTAAAACTATCAAACAAAGAAATACAAACATTAATTAACTATAAGATGCTGTAGCAAATATTTAAGTTCCAGAAACAACTTCAGAAGTTTTATGTATATATAAATACATGAAACATTATATATTTGGGGGGAAGGAAAAATGATTCTGAAGTAATTGAGTACCACTTCTGATTCCATGTGCTCAACATTCTATATTTTATCTTTTAAAGTTCTCTCATTTTACCGATAACAAAATTTTACATGAGTATGATTGTCCTGTAGATCAGCCTTGGCATTTGCATTTGATAGTAATGTTTCTTGACTTAACGAATGCTGGCTTTATTTTCAGGGCTGACTTCTTAAGCCAGCTAAGGAGGTGCTTTGACTAGCATATGGTGTTTCTTGCAAGGATTTTAAACATTAATTTACAAGGTAATTGAAAAAGGTGTCTTCATAAACAACTGCTTTTAACATGAATACATGTCTGTGAGCATCTCTTTACCAGAAAGCTTGACTGTTCTTCATCCAGTGGGTGCTTGAGCTCATGTTTCCTGTTTATAGCTGTATTCACTCAAGGGAGGGCTACTGGAAATGAGACTTGGCCTATCTCTTTACTATAATATGAAAGACAGAATAATTTTCATTTTCTTTTTAATGTATATATATTATTTTTCAGATTCTTTTCCCTTATAGGTTATTACAAAATATTGAGTATAGTTCCCTGTGCTATACAGTAGGTCCTTGTTGGTTATCTATTTTATATATAGTAGTGTGTATATGTTAATCCCAATCTCCTAATTTATCCCTCCCCCCTTCCCCTTTGGTGACCATAAATTTGTTTTCTATGTCTGTGGGTCTATGTTTTGTAAATAAATTCATTTATATCATTTTTTTCAGATTCCACATATAGGTGATATCATATGATATTTGTCTTTCTCTGTCTGGCTTACTTCACTTGGTATGATAATCTCTAGGTCCATCCATGTGGCTGCAAATGGCATTATTTCATTCTGTTTTTTTGGCTGAGTAATATCCCATTGTATATATATACACTATATCTTCTTTATCCATTCATCTGTTGATGGACATTTAGGTTGCTTCCATGTCTTGGCTGTTGTAAATAGTGCTGCAATGAACATTGGGGTGCATGTATCTTTTCGAATTAGAGTTTTCATCTTTTCTGGATATATGCCCAGGAGTGAGGTTGCAGGATCATATGGTAACTCTATTTTTAGTTTTTAAAGTAACCTCCATACTGTTCTCCATAGTGGCTGCACCAATTTACATTCCCACCAACAGTGTAGGAGTCTTCCTTTTTCTCCACACCCTCTCCAGCATTTGTTGTTTGTAGACTTTTTGATGATGGCCATTCTGACCGGAGTGAGGTGATGCCTCCTTATAGTTTTGATTTGCATTTCTCTAATAATTACCAATGACCCTATAAACTTCTGCTTGTCTGTGCTAGAAGAGAGAACACTATCTCAATTAGCTTTGCATGGTTTATTCTTGGCAGTGTTAAGGGACAACATTAATTGACTTGAAGACAAAAGGCTCATAGTTCTTCTTAATGAATATTGCCCAAATCTGGAAATACAGAGGTAACAATGCAGTTCTAAAAAGTAGCTTCTTTAGATAGAAAATAACACTTAATAATCAATATGGAACCAGGTTAAAACTCAGATCCAGTCCAAACCAAAAGCATTCACATATTAAGCCCTGAGGAGATGGATTGCAGATCTGCCTTTGAGGGTCAATCTAATACTCCTTATTTTCCCTCAAAGAAATGTAGTGAAAATGTTTTCCCTCTCCAGGTGCTGTGCCAGGCACATGCTGTGCAGGCGCTGTCAAAAGTGGATGTTACTGTAGCTAAACTCATTTCCTGCCTAAATCAGTCCCAAGTTCCCAGTACCTTTCTTCCTAATGTTTACCTTTCCTGCCAATGCCTTGTAGTAACCTCACCCTTCATCTTTCAGAGAAAAGAAAACACTCGATCCCATTTATCAATTATTAAGTAGTAACCAATACTGCTGGCCATTGTTTGCCTTCCTGTGACCGTCCATTCACTCTTCTGGTGACATAGTACTACCTCATTTGCCTCGGACCACACGTCAGGAGCCTTCAGAAGGCGATTAATCATTATTCTGAGGCCACAGACCATGTACAGCAGCCTGAGAAAGTGAAGACAGAAGGGTTCGAGATGAAGTTCAGTTTCATAAGGCCAGCTCCACATAACTAAATTGATGACTGAGTTCTCCCTCTTTCCCCTTTGTCTGCAAGTTGTCTCAGATTTTAAAATTAATGTCTATTGAGGTCTAAGTGAGTAATAGCTACTGCTGATAGCCCAGAACTTTGGGAAAAAGTGCTGATAGGAGCCCTCTGATTTAGAGAAATTAGCTGCTAAAATATGTCAAAACACACAGATACTCACAGTGGATCATCTACAGTGGAATATCAAGAATTCTTAATATCCTTGTGGAAAATATGTTGAATTTCTATAGATAATCAATTTGTATTTACTCATGGTTGTTTATGCAGTCAGTTGGCAAGGATTTATTGAGTGTCTATGTGTCCAGTATGTCAGCAGTTTCAAGGAGAGGGAAAACAAAAGGAACTCTAGTATTATAGCAAGTCAACAAGCTACATGAAAATCCAAAGTTTCTTTTGAGGGAGGTTTCAAGTAGAATTCTAAGCCAGAGAATAATTTTTTTCTTAAGTTATAATTTATATAGGTAATAATGATAATAACTAACACTATTGACAAAAATTAAAGCATTTGGAGGTTTAATAAGTTGCTCAGTCACAAAATGAGCATAGCAAAGAAAGAAAAAACAGTTTAGGGGTTTTAAAGGACTAGAATATTTGCTTTCTCTAGAATCTGGATAAAACGTTTCCAGGAAGTTCGGTTTCCTGCCTTGGTTTCTTCATATGTGAAACAGAAGAACTAAATGAGAAAATGTGTAAGTAGCCCGTAATAGCATAAATAGCACACAGTAAGCCTGTGTAAGTAGATGGTCTCTACTGCAGATGAACAGTTTGCTCCAGGCAGTAGAATAGTTCCTGGAGTCTTAGTAACAGAGGATGATCACACATTACAGGTTAAATTGAGCAAATCAAAGTTTCCACCTTTAAAAATATAAAAACTGAGCTGAGGAATAGCCTGATCGATATACCTAAGCCAGTGGTTCTCCGTTAGGGGCAATGTTGCCCCCCCCACCCCGACCCAGGGACATTTGGAGACATTTTTGGTTGTCACAATTTGGGGGAGATGATACTGGCATCTAACGAGTGGAGGCCTGGGAGGCTGCTGAACATTCTATAAGGTGCAGGTCAGCCCTCATAGCAAAGTATTATTTGGCTTAAAATGTATATAGCACTGAGGCTGAGAAAGCCTAGTCTAAGCTGATGGGCATAAATTAGGATATCAATTTTGCTTATGCTGTAATAGAAGCATTGAGGGTGTTACATGTAGAAGTGGATTTTCCCTAACATAGATTTGATAGAAAAAAAAAGGAGCTGGGTAACATAGCACGTTTCTATGATACAGTATCTCCTTAGAAATTTAAAGAAACATCAAAAGCTAGGAGTGATTTTAGAGCAGCATCTTAGAGGGATAAACATGGAAGGATTTTATCAAACAGAGAATGAGGACTCCATAATGTAACATTAGACAATTTTCTAAGCCTGAATGCAAGACTATGGAGTCATACTGGGATTGGCACTTATAAGAGGACTAAATTTAAAAAGTGTTTCCACAGATGTATCTCTTGGTCATTTAAAATTTAAGAGACAAGAAAAAATTGTCTTAAAACTCAATATATTTGATTAGAGTGAGATTTTAATTAAAGGACAAAAAAGACAAAAAGGCTTTAATCAGGGAATGGTGGCTCTTTTGCATTGTGAAGCTTTTACTTATTTATAGACATGCACACGTACAAAGAGACTAAATACAGAAGGAGAGACGTGTTGTGAGGCCCAAAGAGTAAATATGGCAACTTCAGTGTTTTAGTTAAAGATGGCATGTAGAGACATCCAACTGGTGGTGAAAACTAGAGTAGCTAATAGTCATGTATGAACAAACAAAGATTTTGTTAATTTTACCATTCTGAACAACAACGAAAAAAGATGAAAAATGAAAAGAGAATTGTAACATGCTTTTGCATAGTGTTTTACAATGTACTATGTGCTCTGACATTATCTCCTTTATTTATAGAGTAATGTGGGAAAAATTTATTTTTTTCATAATGACTGTTTACTCCCAGGTGTCCAAAACATTTGGCTTCTGGTAATAGAGCTTAGCTGAACTACTGAGTGAATGTGTGGATTCCAAGAGCTCAAGCGGCAGTAAATCTAAAAACATCTAACTCACTAAGGGTAGTAAGAAGTGGATGGAAGATATAACATACATCTGAAGACAGCCTATCATACCACCAACCTAATGCACTGGAAAATAAGTGGATAACTCTAGCTGCTGAAATTCACAGGGAACCATATAAACCTGATAAATCACTGATAGAGGCTGTAAACTTGCCAACAAATCAATCACAATATCTTTGCAATCCCTTTCTGTTTGTAACTAAAATAACAACACTGGGGATTTGAAAAAGAAGCCATCATTGTTTGCTTAAAATCAGTTCTTGAGGTGGTGAAAGATACCCTGGTCACCATTCATTAGCAAGGCCTTCATTATATCATTTACAGCATGCATTTGGAAAAAGGATTCTTTACATATGAATATGATAATGATAACCCATTATCAGTAGGGCATACATTTTGAGCTGTTTTCCTAGTGGTTAAGACAAGTTTGTATTAAGTAAGTTATATACTCCTGTCTAGCTTCAAGATACAACAGGACTGAGGACATTATTTATGGTACAGGTTATCTTTTCATCATACATAATTAATAAACAGGAGGATAAAACTCTGGCAAATCCCTAGATTTCCTTTTAGCAACTATGATATGCTTAGGACCAATTGGAAAGGATTCCAATTGTTAGATATGTAATACTTGTTAGGATGATAGAATCTTGGAGCTAGGCAAAACCTTAAGAATATCTAGTACCATTCTACATTTGCAAATGAGAAAGCTAAGATTCAGGAAGGTGAAGAGACTCATCTAAGTATACGTAGCTAACGTCGTGGCTTATCGGGGTCTAGAATTCAGAGTTCCAAGCTGCCAATTCAGCGATCTTTCCATCATACCATACTTTCCTAAGATCATACTTGGTTCTACCACTACCTTTGTAACACAAAAATATCTCATGCCAACCCACCAAGAGCCTTAGTACAGAGGTGCTCTGTGAACTTCCTTGAATCAGCCTGGAAGAGATAAGACTTCGAGTTCATGTCAACCACTTACACCATCTCAGAATTACCAGTTCTTTCATCACCACCCAATGAAAGAATGCATGGGGAGCCCCATCATTCAAATTTTTACATCCCCTTGAGTGTCCTGGGGTTGTTCATATTCTCAAACCTGATTCAAAGGTGTAGACTTGGGCAAAAGGCCATCTACTGATCAAATAGCACATAAAGTAATTTTTTAAATTCAGATCTAGAATATCCTTTAATAATCATTTGTCTTTAATTATATTTCCACAAGCTGCTTTCTAGTCCTAAAACAACTTTACAAGATTAAGAATATGCTTCTACTATTTTTTGGCATTTCACTATATAGGACAAAGACGTGAACACGACTGTGAGGTGAACAAACTGAATTTGAGCAGCCTAAATGCAAATTAAGAGAAAAGTTACTCAGAGAAAGTCACCTTTAATAACATCCAAAAGGCATGGCAAACTGAAGTGTGGTTTGGGCAGATATGTGGGTGTAGTTGTGCAAAAGATTCTATTAGTGACCCCAATTCTCCACTTCTACCTGTATCTATACCTTTTGTCATATAACTCTGCAGTCCTTTCCAACAGAGCTGGGACATAATTCCTTACCCCTGGATTTAGTCATGATGACATGCTTTGGCCAATGGGATTAGCAAATGTGATAGAGTCTTAAAAAGTGCTTGCTGGATTTGGCTCACTCATTCTTGTGCTTACACCTTCCCGGTGAGAAGTACATGCCTAACTTTGCTGCTGCCGGGGGGCAGGAAGAAAGACATGCGAATCAGAACTGCTGCAGCTAAGGTATTCTAGATTGTCCAGCCTAGAGCAAAGCCCATCCAACCCCAAGGATGTTTTTGTGTGACTAAATGAATGAATGAATCAGTGCAGGAAACCGAACTCTAAAGCAAGATCAGACTAATGGTTAGTCTAAACAATGAACTGGAGCTGGAAGCTGTGAAAGCCAAGATATGAGTGTGTGTGTAGCGTGGGTAGGGGGCGTGAAATTCAGGCAGCCCCTAGCAAGAGTAGGCACAAACAGGATGAAGTAGTATAACTAGGAGGGTGCAGATCTGCAAGAAAGCACTGTTGATGAGGCTTGTGTGACCGAGTGGCATGAGGGACTGTTTGAGACCTTTTCCTTCTGTAGAGATTTTAGAATAAAGTAGACATTATAGCTGAAATCAAGCCTTATTTGGAACAAAGACAAAATTTCCCAGACTGGATTTAAAAAAGGCTTAGTTTTTGGCTCAAAGATTCCATGCCACCTGGCATTTTCCATAAAGAGAAAAACTAGGGATACCTGAGACGGAAGAGAGCAGTTCTCTTGGAGGTATGCCTAGGGTCCATCTGCAAATGGAAATATGATTACAAACCTTGAGCACTATTCCTGGATCAGTGTTCATGTATTCCTGTGTTCCTCCTGTATTCCTAAAGGGAGATTAACCCTTCACCTCACCTTCCTGAGAAAGAACAGGAGGGGGGTCACTCTTGGTTACTCCCTCAATATTGAGAAAACTAGTCAATATTTGGGTAGGTCTACAAGTGGGAGCTGATATCTTTATCATTGGTCATATTGCTCTGCCTCCTAAGGTACTGGGGAGAGATGGGAAGTGCAAGAGACAGCATCTCTTAAAAAATGCCTGACCATTCAAATTCCCAGTTTTCACTTTCTGAAGCTTATGGAAAGATGGGTACCTCCTGTGCCAACAGGTCCCAGAGACAGGATGCAGAATGGCTAGGATACTGCTCACTTGGAGCAGAGGTGCTCCAGAAAAGTGGTGAATGTGGATGTGGTGGGAGACGCCCAGCTGAGAGTCAGGTAGCAGCTGTGCTAAGTCCCCCAGGGGAGCTGCTTGGAGGTGATTCCTTCATCAGCAGGGCTGTTGGGATCATCACCTGGCCACACCAAGTCTTTTGACAATAGGATGAACGCTCAGTGAAAAATTACACAATGAGCTCAATCAACTTGCCACTGGTGGTCATATAAAGAAATGACTTTTCTCTTTCACTGTTCCTTGTCTCCACACTGGAGGATGTGTAACCTGCTGGGAATAGGGAAGTGGGGTCAAGTAGACTATAGACCATGCCCCTCCTTCAAGCCTGCAGAGCAGTGGATCTCAATTCTATCATACTCGATGCCCTTCCACCCAGGTTTGTTTATTTGTTTGTTTGTGTGTGGTAAAATACACATAACATAAAATGTACCATCTCAACCATTTGTAAGTGCACAGTTCAGTAATGTTAAGTACATTCACATTGTTGTGAAACCAATCTCCAGGATTCTTTTCATCTGACAAAACTGAAACTCCGTACCCATTAAACAATTACTCCTCATTCCTCCTCCCCCAAGCTCCGGGCAACCGTCATTCTACTTTCTGTCTCTATGAATTTGACTATTCTAGGTACCTATATAAGTGGAATCATACAGTATTTGTCTTTTTGTGACTGGCTTATTTCACTTACTTAATATCCTCAAGTTTCATCCATATTGAATCATATGTCAGAATTTCCTTCCTTTTTAGGGTTGAATAATATTTCACCATATGTGTGTGTGTGTGTGATATTATGTATATCACATTTTGCTTATTCATTCATCTGTCAATGGACACTTGGGTTGCATCCACCTTTTGGCTATTGTGAGTAATGCTGCTATGAATATAGGTATACACATATCCATTTGAGACCCTTTCAATTCTTTTGGGTACATGCCCAGATGTGGAATTGCTGGATCACACAGTAATTCATTTTTAAGTATTTTGAAGAATGCTCACTCCATTTTTAAAGAGATATTTTATAATGTGATGATTTAATATATGTATACATTGTGGATGATTATCACAATCAAGTTAATGAACACATCCATTACCTCACATAGTTACCATTTTTGGGTGTGTGTGTAGTGAGAACACTTATGATTCATTCTCTTTGCAAATTTCAACTATACAATACAGTTTATTAACCATAATCACCATGCTGTACATCAGAGCCATCTGATGTACAGAGTACATCAGAGTACATCTGATGCTGTACATCAGAATTTATTCATCTTATAACTGAAAGTTTTTATCCTTTGACCAACGTCTCCTCATTTCTTCCACCCCAGCCTCTGTCAATCACCATTCTAATCTGGTTCTATGAGTTCAACTTTTTTAGATTCACATCACATTGTATGCCTTAAAGAAAATCATGTTGTACAACCTAAACATATATAATTTTTATTTGTCAATCATATCTCAATAAAGCTGTAAAATTTTTAAATAAAATGAAAAAATTAAGAAAAGAAGGAGATTCAGCTGGCCAGTCAGGGTGACAGGCTTTCCGTCCTAGAACCATGGCCCAGTTTGTCCATAACCTCGCGGAGAAGGTCCCGGCGCTGGTCAGCGCTGCTGTGACTCACTCGAAGCCTCGATTGGCCACGTTTTGGCACTACACCAAGGTTGAGCTGGTTCCTCCAATCTCTGCTGAGATCCCTACAGCTATTCAGAGCTTGAAAAAAATTATCAATAGTGCTCAAACTGGTAGCTTCAAACAGCTCACAGTTAAGGAAGCTCTACTGAATGGTTTGGTGGCCACTGAGGTGTGGATGTGGTTTTATGTTGGCGAGATCATAGGCAAGCGTGGCATCATTGGCTATGGTGTTTGAAGACCAATCTTTGCTTTATTATTTGGGTATTCTTGGACCATGTGTGAGCAGACTGCTATTTGAATTAAATAAGGCAATGTGTCAAAAAAAAAGAAAAGAAAAGGAGAAATATTTTATATCATCCTCTGTGCTCTACTGAGATGAAATTCAAGGGTAATATAATCCAACTTCACAGTAAGTTTTAAAAATCTCCATAATATCCTGTGATCTAAAGGAGAAATAAGAGGAAAGTAATTTATAATATAAAATATATTTCAAGTAAATGTTTCAGCACAATCACACTACAAAGAGTCAGATGTTTACTTCTACTTATAATAAATGAAATTGGATTTAAAAGAAATAAGAAATTTTAAATGCATATTACTAAGTGAAAGGAGCCTATCTGAAAAGGCTACATTCAATATGTTTTAGCATTCTAATTCCAACTATATAACGTTTTGGAAAAGGCAAAACCATGGAGACCGTAAAAAGATGAGTGATGGCCAGAGGTTAGAGGGGAGGGAGGGATGAATAGGTGGAAAGAAGGATATTTAGGGCAGTAAAACTATTCTGTACAATACTGTAATGGTGGATACATGTCCTTATACATTTGTCAAAACCCACAGAACAATGTACATCACCATGAATCCTAATATAAACTAAGGATTTAGGGACTTCCCTGGTGGCCCAGTGGTTAAGACTTCACGCTTCCACTGCAGGGGGCACAGGTTCGATCCCTGGTCAGGGAAGTTCTGTGCCACAGGGCGTGGCCAAAAATAAAAAATAAAGAAATAAAAATAAACTAAGGATATAGGGTGATAATGACGTGTCAGTGTAGGTTCACTGATTATAACAAATATACCACACTCTAATGTGGGGTGTTGATAGTGGGGGAGGCTGTGCAGGGGAGGAAGTATATGAGAAATATCTGCATTTCCTGCTCAATTTTACTGTGAACCTGAAGCTGGTCTAAAAAATAACATTGATAGTAATAACAACAACAACAACAATAATAATATCCAAAAGCCCAAACCAGGTCATTTTCAATTTAAAAAAAACCAATAGGACAATATGCAATTGAATATTGTTGAAACTTTAAAAATTTTGGACATTTTGAAATAAAGGCTATATAGTTATGTTCGTGTATATTAGTGGAATCTCCATAGTGGGGACCGGTTCATAATGCAGACTGATTTAGGTGTGTTGTGTTGGCCACTCAAATATGAGTGGCATTGCCATTGATGGCATGATTTTCCAGATTGGTAAACAGTTTCTAATAGAATTTTTAAAAAAATTCACTCTTTCCTCAATGTATATGATAGTGACATTTACATTCCTGGAAAATTCAGTGATTATTAAAACTGTGCAAAATATTTTTTAAATTAAAAAATGGAATTATGCTCTACATTTAATAATTATCAACAGGTTATTGCCATGATGAATGTCCAGTGGGACATTGAAAGTAATGCAGAAGATAATTTTTCATGGGTTAGGTTTGTCCCACACACTGTCTATCAATTCTGACCTCCTCCTACTACATGTCAATAATGCTCCCCCCAAAACAATGGGACCATACACCCACAAATTTCCTTAAGAATAGCAGTTGTCTCAAATGATGTCACTTACAAATAATCAAACTAAAAGTTATTTTAAAACATGATACTTAGATAAAACATTTCCATTTTTAATATTCCTCAGAATGGGGCACATTGAATTAAGCTAAAGGACCAATCAAAAAGTTCCCACACAACAATAGTAAAGAATATTTGTAGTATCCACTGAGTAAGTACATAAACTTGGTCTCTGAAATTGACACCAGTGAATCGTATTTCAAATCCAACAGATTTTAGGTAAATTTTGCATAACTTAAAAGAGGTAATAAGTTTTTTACAGTTCTTTGACACTGTTAAGAATTTTTTGTGTCAATGCTAATAATTTCAGTGCATACCAGATGAAAGCGAGGCAATACAAGACTTTTGAGACAACTGATGCTTAATGCCAAGTATAGAGAATATCTTTTGAAATTTTTTAAAAAACTTTTTATTTGGAAATAATTTCAACCTTACATAAGAGGTTCATAAATAGTATGGAAAATTCCCATGTGCTCTTTATCTAGATTCATTCGTTGTTAATATTCTTCCCCATTTAGTTTATCATTCTCTCTGCCTCTGGATGGATAGATAGATAGATAGATACCGATATATATTTTTCTGAATTACTTCAGTGTAAGTTGCAGAAATCATGCCCCTTTACGCCTAGATATATAAATCTATGTACCCCAAGAACAAGAATATTATCTTACATAATCATATTATCAAAATCAAGAAATTTAACATCGATACAGTACTATTATTAATCTATAATCCACATTTCAGTTTTGCCAATTGAATAATGCCTTTTATAGCAATTCTTTTAAAGTCTAGGATCCTGTCCAAGATCTCATATTACATTTAATTGTCTTATTGCTTTAGTCGCCTTTAATCTGAAACAGTTCTGCTGCCTTTCTTTTTCTTTTTCCCAGTCCTTTGAGCTTTATTTTTTTTAATTTTTTTTTAATTTTTAATTTTATTTTATTTATTTTTTTATACAGCAGGTTCTTATTAGTCATCCATTTTATACACATCAGTGTATACATGTCAATCCCAATTGCCCAGTTCATCACACCACCAGCACCACCTGCCGTGGCTTTCCCCCCTTGGTGTCCATACGTTTGTTCTCTACATCTGTGTCTCAAACTCTGCCCTACAAACCAGTTCATCTGTACCATTTTTCTAGGTTCCACATACATGTGTTAATATACGATATTTGTTTTTCTCTTTCTGACTTACTTCACTCTGTATGACAGTCTCTAGATCCATCCACGTCTCAACAAATGACCCAATTTCGTTCCTTTTTATGGCTGAGTAATATTCCATTGTATATATGTACCACAACTTCTTTATCCATTTGTCTGTCGATGGGCATTTAGGTTGCTTCCATGACCTGGCTGTTGTAAATACTGCTGCAGTGAACATTGGGGTGCATGTGTCTTTTTGAATTATGGTTTTCTCGGTATATGCCCAGTACTGGGATTGCTGGATCATATGGTAATTCTATTTTTAGCTTTTTAAGGAACCTCCATACTGCTCTCCATAGTGGCTGTATCAATGTACATTCCCAGCAACAGCAAGAGGGTTCCCTTTTCTCCACACCCTCTCCAGCATTTGTTGTTTGTAGATTTTCTCATGATGCCCATTCTAACTGGTGTGAGGTGATACCACATTGTAGTTTTGATTTCCATTTCTCTTATAATTAGTGATGTTGAGCAGCTTTTCATGTGTTTCTTGGCCATCTGTATGTCTTCTTTGGAGAAATGTCTATTTAGGTCCTCTGCCCATTTTTGCATTGGGTTGTTTGTTTCTTTAATTTTGAGCTGCATGAACTGTTTATATATTTTGGAGATTAATCCTTTGTCCATTGATTCGTTTGCAAATATTTTCTCCCATTCTGAGGGTTGTCTTTTCGTCTTTTTTATGGTTTCCTTTGCTGTGCAAAAGCTTTTAAGTTTCATTAGGTCCCATTTGTTTATTTTTGTTTTTATTTCCATTACTCTAGGAGGTGGATCAAAAAAGATTTTGCTGTGATTTATGTCAAATGGTGTTAGGGAGTGTTCTCATTTCATTCTTTTACATGTAGCTCTCCAGTTTTCCCAGCACCACTTATTGAAGAGACTGTCTTTTTTCCATTGTATATCCTTGCCTCCTTTGTCATAGATTAGTTGACCATAGGTGCGTTGGTTTATCTCTGGGCTTTCTATCTTGTTCTATCTTGATCTGTTTTTGTGTTTTTATGCCAGTACCATATTGTCTTGATTACTGCAGCTTTGTAGTATAGTCTGAAGTCAGGGAGTCTGATTCCTCCCACTCCATTTTTTTCCCTCAAGACTACTTTGGCTATTCGGGGTCTTTTGTGTCTCCGTACAAATTTTAAGATTTTTTGTTCTAGTTCCGTGAAAAAAGCCATTGGTAATTTGATAGGGATTTCATTGAATCTGTAGATTGCTTTGGGTAGTATAGCCATTTTCACAATATTGATTCTTCCAATCCAAGAATATGGTATATCTCTCCATCTGTTGGTATCATCTTTAATTTCCTTCATCAGTATCTTATAGTTTTCTGCATACAGGTCTTCTGTCTCCCTAGGTAGGTTTTTTCCTAGGTATTTTATTCTTTTTGTTGCAATGGTAACTGGGAGTGTTTCCTTAATTTCTCTTTCAAATTTTTCATCATTAGTGTATAGGAATGCAAAAGATTTCTGTGCATTAATTTTGTATCCTGCTACTTTACCAAATTCATTGATTAGCTCTAGTAGTTTTCTGGTAGCATTTTTAGGATTCTCTATGTATCGTATCATGTCATCTGCAAACAGTGACAGTTTTACTTCTTCTTTTCCAATTTGTATTCCTTTTATTTCTTTTTCTTCTCTGATTGCCATGGCTAGGACTTCCAAAACTATGTTGAATAATAGTGGTGAGAGTGGACATCCTTGTCTTGTTCCTGATCTTAGAGGAAATGCTTTCAGTTTTTCACCATTGAGAATGATGTTTGCTGTGGGCTTGTCATATATGGCCCTTATTATGTTGAGGTAGGTTCCCTCTATGCCCACTTCCTGGAGAGTTTTTATCATAAGATGGGTGTTGAATTTTGTCAAAAGCTTTTTCTGCATCTATTGAGACGATCATATGGTTTTTATTCTTCAACTTGTTAATATGGTGTATCACATTGATTGATTTGCGTATATTGAAGAATCCTTGCATCCCTGGGATAAATCCCACTTGATCATGGTGTATGATCCTTTTAATGTGTTGTTGGATTCTGTTTGCTAGTATTTTGTTGAGGATTTTTGCATCTATATTCATCAGTGATATTGGTCTGTAATTTTCTTTTTTTGTAGTATCTTTGTCTGGTTTTGGTATCAGGGTGATGGTGGCCTCATAGAATGAGTTTGGGAGTGTTCCTTCCTCTGCAATTTTTTGGAAGAGTTGGAGAAGGATGGGTGTTAGCTCTTCTCTAAATGTTTGGTAGAACTCACTTGTGAAGCCATCTGGTCCTGGACTTTTGTTTGTTTGAAGATTTTAATCACAGTTTCAATTTCATTACTTGTGATTGGCATGTTCATATTTTCTATTTCTTCCTGGTTCAGTCTTGGAAGGTTATACCTTTGTAAGAATTTGTCCATTTCTTCCAGGTTGTCCATTTTATTGGCATAGAGTTGCTTGTAGTAGTCTCTTAGGATGCTTTGTATTTCTGCAGTGTCTGTTGTAACTTCTTTTTCATTTCTAATTTTATTGATTTGAGTCCTCTCCCTCTTTTTCTTGATGAGTCTGGCTAATGGTTTATCAATTTTGTTTATCTTCTCAAAGAGCCAGCTTTTAGTTTTATTGATCTTTGCTATTGTTTTCTTTGTTTCTATTTCATTTATTTCTGCTCTGATCTTTATGATTTCTTTCCTTCTGCTAACTTTGGGTTTTGCTTTTTCTTCTTTCTCTAGTTCCTTTAGGTGTAAGTTTAGATTGTTTATCTGAGATTTTTCTTGTTTCTTGAGGTAGGCTTATATAGCTATAAACTTCCCTCTTAGAACTGCTTTTGCTGCATCCCATAGGTTTTGGATCGTCGTGTTTTCATTGTCATTTGTCTCTAGGTATTTTTTGACTTCCTCTTTGATTTCTTCAGTGATCTCTTGGTTATTTAGTAACGTATTGTTTAGCCTCCATGTATTTGTGTTTTTTACGTTTTTTTCCCTGTAATTCATTTCTAATCTCATAGCGTTGTGGTCAGAAAAGATGCTTGATATGATTTCAGTTTTCTTAAATTTACTGAGGCTTGATTTGTGACCCAAGATGTGCTCCATCCTGGAGAATATTCCATGCGCACTTGAGAAGAAAATGTAATCTGCTGTTTTTGGATGGAATGTCCTGTAAATATCAATTAAATCTATCTGGTCTATTGTGTCATTTAAAGCTTGTGTTTCCTTATTTATTTTCATGTTGGATGATCTGTCCATTGGTGTAAGTGAGGTGTTAAAGTCCCCCACTGTTATTGTTTTACTGTCGATTTCCCCTTTTATGGCTGTTAGTATTTGCCTTATGTATTGAGGTTCTCCTGTGTTGGGTGCATAAATATTTACAATTGTTATATCTTGTTCTTGGATTGATCCCTTGATCATTATGTAGTGTCCTTCCTTGTCTCTTGTAACATTCTTTATTTTAACGTTTATTTTATCTGATATGAGTATTGCTACTCCAGCTTTCTTTTGATTTCCATTTGCATGGAATATCTTTTTCCATCACCTCACTTTCAGTCTGTATGTGTCCCTAGGTCTGAAGTGGGTCTCTTGTAGACAGCATATATATGGGTCTTGTTTTTGTATCCATTCAGCAAGCTTGTGTCTTTTGGTTGGAGCATTTAATCCATTCATGTTTAAGGTAATTATCAGTCTGTATGTTCCTATGACCATTTTCTTAATTGTTTTGGGTTTGTTTTTGTAGGTCCTTTTCTTCTCTTGTGTTTCCCCCTTAGAGAAGTCCCTTTAGCATTTGCTGTAGAGCTGGTTTGGTGGTGCTGAATTCTCTTAACTTTTGCTTGTCTGTAAAGCTTTTGATTTCTCCATGGAATCTGAATGAGATCCGTGCTGGGTAGAGTAATCTTGGTGGTAGGTTCTTCCCTTTCCTCACTTTAAGTATATCATGCCACTCCCTTCTGGCTTGTAGAGTTTCTGCTGAGAAATCAGTTGTTAACCTTATGGGAGTTCCCTTTTATGTTATTTGTTGTTTTTCCCTATCTGCTTTCAATAATTATTCTTTGTCTTTAATTTTTGCCAATTTGATTACTGTGTGTCTCAGCATGTTTCTCCTTGGGTTTATCCTGTATGGGACTCTCTGCATTTCCTGGACCTAGGTGGCTATTTCCTTTCCCATGTTAGGGAAGTTTTCGACTATAATCTCTTCAAATATTTTCTCTGGTCCTTTCTCTGTCTCTTCTCCTTTTGGGACCCCTATAATGCAAATGTTGTTGGTTTAATGTTGTCCCAGAGATCTCTTAGGCTGTCTTCATTTCTTTTCATTCTTTTTTCTTTATTCTGTTCTGCAGCAGTGAATTCCACCATTCTGTCTTCCAGGTCACTTATCCGTTCTTCTGCCTCAGTTATTCTGCTATTGATTCCTTCTAGTGTAGTTTTCATTTCAGTTATTGTATTGTTCATCTCTGTTTGTTTGTTCTTTAATTCTTCTAGGTCTTTGTTAAACATTTCTTGCATCTTCTCGATCTTTGCCTCCATTCTTTTTTCGAGGTCCTAGATCATCTTCACTATCATTATTCTGAATTCTTTTTCTGTAAGGTTGCCTATCTCCACTTCATTTAGTTCTTTTTCTGGTTTTTTTTCTTGTTCCTTTATCTGGTAGATAGCCCTCTGCCTTTTCATCTTGTTTGTCTTTCTGTGAATGTGGTTTTTGTTCCACAGGCTTCAGGATTGTTGTTCTTCTTGCTCCTGCTGTTTGACCTCTCTGCTGCCTTTCTTTGTCTTTTATAACATTGACATTTTAAAAGAATTACTGAATGACCCTTCATTTGGATTTGTCTGATGTTTTCTAATGATTATATTCAGATTATGTGTTTTTGACAGTAATACCCAAAAGGTAATGTGTGCCCTTCTCAGTACATCTCATCCAATTTTAAAGTGATTAGAGAATATCTTCACTTGAAAAAAGATCTAGGAAAAGGAAGCTTATTTACCAATAAAATATGCTGCTCAATTTGGTGCTTTTCATACATAAGCAAAAAAAAAATAAGTAGATTTGACCTAAATGCAGTATTTTCTTTGAAAAGCAAAAGTCTGTCCCTAATCAACATAACTTATTGAATATCACCTTTATTGACATGAGCTGAGAGTTTTGAATTCAGGTTTAAATTATGTTGACAATTAATATGCATGATGATGTGTCCTGTCAAAAGCTTAGATGGCAATTGGCTAGTGGTCAAAGGATATTGCTTTACAGTCAGTGTGCTTGGGGATTACGTGCATCAGAAGGAAGGGAGACCACCTCATGAGACTATGTATTGGGTCTTTGTGAAGGGTTAGCTGCAAAGTGCTTTCCTGCAGCTCAATGAAATGAAAAGGATGAGATTCATTTTTCTCTCATTTTGCTTCCATCTGATTCTGTTCTGCTAGCAAAGTACTTGAAGGAAATCATCTATTAATCTTGGAACAACCACTGAATTTAATTACCATGTCTAATGTTAGCTTGTACAAAGTGTTATAGGGATATGTTTTCTTCCATAATAAGTACAGTACAATATGTTCTTCTATTTCAAATCCATTTCACTTAATTCCAGTGCTCTGACAAGAAAAAGCAATACTGTTGCTGACCTTCATATTCAGGCTGCTCTGTCTCACAGAACTACACACCTGAGAAAAATCACATCCTACTTGCCTTCATCTCAACATGCTGCTATATAGAACTATTTCCGTTTGTTCTCTCCCCCTCCCAAAAAAAATCCAGAATGAGGAGAGCATGAATAATTGTCGCATTCCAAGAGACCATGATGAATTTTATTAGTGTACAAAGCATATTGCATGAATTTACCAGGGGTCTTTATTCTGAGCTCACATATGTTCTACAAAGCTGTTATTTTAAACTGCTCATAGAGTGGTGCTGAGTGGCTCATTCCACTTCCTTGTATGGCCATTTGCTTTTGTGGGTGGGGTGGTGGGTGGGTATTAAACTCCACATGCTGTGATGGGAATCTATACAAAGTTTATACTTTTCTGCACATTTTTAGGAGAAGAAAGTAGAAATGAAAACAGAAAGTCATATTGATTCTCTCTGGGAGTTTCTTGAATTAAGAGGCTATTTAAAACTGGAAGGTTATTTGATGATGTTGGGTATTTGGGTACAGGGTCAACATGTACATGGAAAACTATTGACTATTGATGGTTGTGAAATGACAACCTTCCATCTTCCCGAGGGAGTGAAGGAAAGAAAATTAACTATAATCACAATGCTGTGCATTAGATCTCCAGAACTTATTCATCTTCTAACTGCATGTCTGTACCCTTTGACCAACATCTCTGTACCCCCTGGCCTGAGCCAGCTCCAGCTCCTGCTGGCCCACCAAAAGCACCCAGCACACACAGTCTACACAAGGGACACTCCTACACAAGGCCACACCTTCAAGATTTGGAAAGGTAGCTATTTCACCTAATTCATAAAAACAAACACAGAAAATGAAAAAATGAGACAGAGGAATATCTCCAAATGAAAGAATAAGATAAAACCACGAAAAACCCTAAATAAATTACTTACCTGATAAAATTTCAAAGTAATGGTCATAAAGATGCTTACCGAACTCAGGAGAAGAATGGAGGAACACAGAGAGAATTTCAACAAAGAGTTAGAAAATATAAGAAAGAACCCATCAGAGCTGAAGAATATAATAACTGAAACGAAAAATACACCAAAGAGAGTCAGTAGCAGGTTAGATGATACAGAAGACTAGATTAGCCATCTGGAAGACAGAATAATGGAAATCACCCAATCATAACAGCAAAAAGAGAAAAGAGTTTTTAAAAATGAGGATAGTTTAAGGGACCTCTGGGACAGTATCAAGTATACTAGCATTCACGTTATAGGGGTCCCAGAAGGAGAGGAGAGAAAGGGGCAGAAAACTTATTTGAGGAATTAATGGCTGAAAGTTTTCCTAACTCAGGTAAGGAAACAGATATTCAGGTCCAGGAAGTACAGAAAGTCCCTAACAAGATGAACCCAAAGAGATGCACACCAAGACATTTTATAATGAAAATGGCAGTAATTAAAGATAAAGAGAAAATTTTGAAGGCAGCAAGGGAAAAACAACTAGTCTCATACAAGGGAAACTCCATAAGGCTATCAGCTGATTTTTCAGCAGAAAGTATTCAGGCCAGAAGGGAGTGGCATGATATATAATATTTAAATTGCTGAAAGGAACCAAGAATACCTGATTCTACCTGGCGAATATAGCATTCAGAATCGAAAGAGAGATAAAGAGATTTAAGGACAAGCAAAAACTAAAGGAGTTCATCACCCCTAAACCAGCCTTACAAAAAATGTTAAAGGGTCCTCTTTAAGCAGGAAAGAAAGGGTAATAACTAGAAATAAGAAAATATATGAAAGAAATAAATTCAAATGGTAAAGGCAAATATATAGATCAGCTGCTTAAAAAGCTAGTATGAAGGTTAAATGACAAAAGTAGTAAAATCAACTATAGCTACAAGAAATTGTTGAGATACACAGAATTAAAAGGTGTAAAATATGCTGTCAAAAACAAAACGTGGGGTTGGGGAGTAAAAATGTAGTGCTTTTCGAATGCATTCAAACATAAGCGACTATCAGCTTAAAATAAACTGCTATATATATATAGGTCGATATATGTAAACCTCATGTTAACTATAAACCAAAAACCTACAATAGCTACACAAAACATAAAGAGAAAGGAACCCAAACATAACAGTTAAAGGAAATCATCAAACCGCAAGGGAAGAGACCAAGAGAAGAAAGGAGCAAAGAAGAACTACAAAAACAACCACAATACAATTAACAAAATAGCAATAATTACGTACCTATCAAAAATCACTTTAAATGTAAATGAACTAAATGCTCCAATCAAAGCGCATAGAGTGGCTGAATGGATAAAAAATCAAGACCCATCTATGTGCTGGCTCTAAGAGATTCACTTCAGAACTAAAGAAGCACACAGAATGAAAGTAAAGGGATGGAAAAGATATTCCATGCAAATGGAACAACAAGAAAGCTGGGGTAGCAATAGCTATATCAGACAAAATAAACTTTTAAACAAATACTGCAACAAAAGACAAAGAAGAGCATTTCATAACAATAAGAAGGTCAATCCAAGAAGAGGATATAACATTTGTAAATATTTATGCATCCAACACAGGAGCACCTAAATATATAAAGCAAATATTAACAGACATAAAGGGAGAAATTGACAGTAATACAATAATAGTATGGGACTTTAATACCCTACTTACATCAATGGACAGATCATCGAGACAGAAAATCAATAAGGAAAAGGTGGCCCTAAACAACACATTATACCAAATGAACTTAATAGATGTATACAGAATATTCCATTCCAAAACTGCAGAATACGTTCTTTGCAAGCCCACATGGAATATTCTCCAGGACAGGTCACATGTTAGACCACAAAACAAGTCTCAATAAACTTAAGAGTATTAAACTCATATCAATCCTCTTTTTTGACCACAACGATACAAAACTAGAAATTAATTACAAGAAGGAAACTGAAAAAAACCACAAACATGTGAAGAATAAACAACGTGCTACTAAACAGCCAATGGATCAAAGAAAAGAAGAAATCAAAAAATACCATGAGACAAATGAAAATGGAAATAAAACTTTCCAAAATCTATGAGACTCAGCAAAAGTAGTTCTAAGAAGGAAGTTCATAGCAGTATAGGGCTACCTCAAGAAACAGGAAAAATCTCCAATAAACAAACTGTACACCTAAAGGAACTAGAAAAAGAAGAACTTACGAAGCCCAGAGTTAGTAGAAGGAAGGAAATAATAAAGATCAGAGCAAAAATAAATAAACTGGAAAGTAAAAAATAAATAGAAAAGATCAATGAAACTAAGAGCTGAATTTTTGAAAAGATAAACGAAATTGATAAAGCTTTAGCCAGACTCATCAAGAAAGAGAGAAGGGCCAAATAAATCAGAAATGAATGAGAAGTTACAACTGATACCACAGAAGTACAAAAAATCATAAGAGATTACTATGAACAATGATATGCAAACAAATTGGACAACCTAGAAGAAGTGGATTAATTCCTAGAAACTTACAATCTTCAAAGGTTGAACCATAAAGAAATAGAAAATCCGAATAGACAAAATACTAGTAAGGAGAATGAATCAGTAATTAAAACCCTCTCAATGAACAAAAGTCAAGGACCACATGGTTTCACAAGTGAATTCTACCAAACATTTACAGAAGAGTTAATGTCTGTTCTTCTCAAACTATTCCAAAAATTGAGAAGGATGGAATGCTGCCAAGCTCATTCTGTGAGGCCAATATTACCCTGATGCCAGAACCAGACAAAGACACTACAAAAAAAAAAAAGAAAAGAAAATTACAGGCCAATAGCCAATATCCCTAATGAACATAGATGTAAAAATCCTTAACAAAATACTAGCAGATCTAATTCAACAATACATTAAAAGGATCATACATCATGATCAAGTGGGATTTATTCCAAGGATGAAAGAATGGTTCAGTATCTGCAAATCAATCAATGTGATCCACCACATTAATGAAACAAAGGATAAAAATCATATGATCATCTCAATAGATGCAGAAAAAGCATTTGAAAAACTCAACATCCATTTATGTTAAAAACTTTCAACAAAGTAGGTATAGAGGGAACATACCTCAACATAATAAAGGTCATATATGGCAGATCCACAGTGATCATACTCAATGATGAAAAACTGAAAGCTTTTCTTTTAAGATCAAGAACAAGTCAAGGATGCCCACTCCTACAACTTTTATTCATTATAGTACTGGAAGTCCTAGCCACAGCAATCGGTCAAGAAAATGGAGTAAAGGGCATACAAATTGGGAGGAATAAGTAAAACTGTAACCATCTGCAGATGACATGATACTGTATATAGAAAACCCTACCATGTCACCAAAACCTATTAGAACTAATAAATGAATTAAGTTGCAAGATATAAAATCAATATACAGAAATCTGCTGTTTCTATACACTAATAACAAGCTAGCAGTAATAGAAATTAAGAAAACAAACCCATTTACCATTGCATCACAAAGAATAAAATACCTAGCAATAAATTTAACCTAGGAGGTGAAAGACCTGTACCCTGAAAACTATAACACATTAGTGAAAGAAATTGAGGATGACACAAATAAATGGAAAGATATACCATGCTCTTGGATTGGAAGAGTTAATATTTTTAAAATGATCATACTACTTACTCAAAATAATTGACAGATTTAATGCAATCACTATGAAAATTCCAATGGCATTTTTGAAAGAAATAGAACAAATAATCCTAAAATTTGTATGGAACCACAAAAAAACCCTGAAGAGCCAAAGCAATTTTTTTTGATAAATTTTTTTATTTATTTGTTTTTATTTTTGGCTGTGTTAGGTCTTCATTGCTGTGCGCGGGCTTTCTCTAGTTGTAGTGAGTGGGGGCTACTCTTTGTTATGGTGCACGGGCTTCTCATTGCGGTGGCTTCTCTTGTTGCAGAGCACAGACTCTAGGCGTGTGGGCTTGTTGTGTCTTGTGGGCTCTAGAGTGCAGGCTCAGCAATTGTGGCGCATGGGCTTAGTTGCTCCATGGCATGGGGGATCTTCCTGGGCCAGGGCTTGAACCCATATCCCTTGCATTGGCAGGCAGATTCTTAACCACTGTTCCACCAGGGAAGCCCTAGCCAAAGCAATCTTGAGAAAGAAGGACAAAGCTGGAGGTATCACATGCCCTGATTTCAAAGTATACTACAAAGCTATGTAGTCAAAACAGTATGGAATTGGCATAAAACATACATAGTTAAATGAAACAGAATGGAGAACCCAGAAACAAACCCACGCTTATAGCAATTAATCTATAATAAGGAGGCAAGAATATACAGTGGGGGAAATACAGCCTCTTCAATAGATGTTGTTG
Organism: Monodon monoceros; assembly: GCF_005190385.1. NCBI lineage: Eukaryota > Metazoa > Chordata > Mammalia > Artiodactyla > Monodontidae > Monodon > Monodon monoceros. The sequence goes on along the minus strand of NW_021703779.1, from coordinate 18,095,655 downwards.
GGAAAACTGGACAGCTACATGAAAAAGGATGAAACTAGACCACTTTCTTACATCATATACAAAAATAAACTCAAAATGAATTAAAGACTTAAATGTAAGACCTGACACCATAAAACTCCTAGAAGAAAACATAGGCAGTAAGGTCTTTGACCTTGGTCTTGGCAATAATTTTTTGGATCTGTCTCCCTAGGCAAGTGCAACAAAAGCCAAAATAAGCAAATAGGAATACATTAAACTAAGAAGCTTTTGCACAACAAAGGAAACCATCAACAAAATGAAGAGGCAACCTACTGAATGGGAGATGATATTTGCAAATGATATGTCTGATAAAGAGTTAATATCCAAAATACATAAAGAACTCATACAACTCAATATTTAAAAGCAATCTGATTTAAAATATGCAGAGGACCTGAATATGCATTTTTCCAAGACGTACAAATGGCCAACAGGCACAATGAAAGATGCTTAACATCACTAATTATTAGGGAAACACAAATCAAAGCCACAATGAGATATCACCTCACATCTATCAGAATGGCTATTATCAAAAAGACAACAAATAACAAGTGCTGGCAAGGATGTGGAGTAAAGGAATCCCTCATGCACTATTGGTGGGAATGTAAATTGGTACAGGCACTATTGAAGACAGTATGGAGTAAATAGTAAATGTACTGTGGGCAGGCATCGTCTTTTCTTTATCTCCTGACATTCAGTGCAGTGCCTTTTACTTAGTATGCACTCAGCCAGTAAGTGCATGAGTGAATGAAGAATGGATGAATGAACAAACAAAGGAATAAACAAATTAGTTGGAGAGGTTAAAGAACAGGACATCAGTGACACTTATAGTCAGCCGGGAAAGTATAACTAGGAGGAATCATGCCATTCCACTATTTTATTGTAAGAGGATTTTAATATTTGGTCAGTATGACTAATATTGTTATAATTAATTAAGACCAGAGTTTTCTATGATCTAAAAATAAAAACTGATGACTTTTTTGGTGAAGTCTTTCTTTCCCTACACATATAGGGAAAGAGATTATGACTATTTAGGAAATGATAAGAAATAGAAACAATCAAAACCTCTAATACCAAGGACTTCCGAGAGCTTCTATCTGATGCCATACCTGAAATGTATAGCAGTAGAACCAAAATAAATTAGATAATTACCATTTCCCCAAATAGGGGTTGAATATGTACGTTTTCTCTTATTAGCTGCAAATGGTAGTGGGAAATGTGGAGGGAGGGAGGCACGAAGAAGATTTTCTTCCTCCCTAACAAATTTGTCTGTGTTCAAAGTCATGTTACTAGTCTTCCTACCCTTCATGGTTGCCCAGTCATTTGAAAACATGTGAGCAATCTTGCTCTACTTAGCTCTTAAAAATCATGGTCGCTGAAGATATGTATTAACTACAAAGGGAATGATGGCACCCTTATAGTGGAGAAACCCAACAGACACCACTTTAACCAAGTGATCAAGGTTAACATCACCAGTAATGGGACATACTGACATCATGAACCCTTTGATATGAAACACTGAGAAGGACACAACATCACTCGGTGGCATTCTTGCCAAAAATGCTAACCTCAATCTGATCAGGAGAAAGCACCAAACAAACACAAACTGAGGGACATTCTAGAAAATTACTGATCAATACTCTTCAAAAGTGTCAAGGTCATAAAAGAGAAGGAAAGACTGAGGACTGTCACAGATTGGAGGAGACTAAGGAGACATAACAATTTAATGATATATGGGATCCTGGATTGAATCCTAGACCATGAAAAGGACTTTAGTGGAAAAATTGGTGAAATCTGAATGAGGTCTGCAGTTTAGTTAACAGTACTGTAACAATGTTAATTTCCTGGTTTTGATAATTGTACCGTGATTAGGTAAGATGCTAACAATTAAGAAAAGCTGGGTAAGGGTTATGTGGAAACACTCTGCACTAGTTTTGCTAGTAAATCTAAAGTTAGTTTTTCTGAAAATCTAAAATTAGCTCAAAATAAGCTAAAAAAAATCAGATGCCACCTCAACATCAATGGACGTCTTTCAGAGATAAGTAAGTAGAGACACATTGTAGAGTGGCCAAAATAGGAGTAGTCAGGACAATGTGACTTAACATGGAGTCATCTGTAATTTTCCTTTATCCAGTCTTAACTAATGGTATCCATCATTAGTATTACTCCACATATCTATCCTTTCAGTCTGCTAGGTGCTATAGTGCTCACTGTCATTATACCGTCTGATTTTAGTAACTTTAATTGGTTACATTACATGAGTTTGAAAAATGCAAAGAAAAACTCAAAAAGTTTTGAAAGCACTGCCATCTGCTCCTAAGAGTGCTATATTTCCCTTTTTTTCTGATTTTCACTGTCTACCAGACCAAGAATATGTTTGCCATCATCATGTCATTCTAACTTCAGTGGTAAGGAAGCTTACCACTTATTTTTAAAATGCTCCAATATTTTTGGTATTTTAGTGTGAGATATCAGTTGGTCTGACTCCATATACAAACAAACACAAAACACACCTCCTAACCACCCTTCCCCCGGTTTGTCTTATCTCCATTCTCTGGGAATAGAATTTTTAGAAACAATCTTCACCACAATATGGAAAATACTTCTGGTTTCCAATTGTCAGTTGCCAGAGAGTTGAGGGCTTATTCTGTAAGAACCTCCTTAGTTTTTACAAAAGCAATTAGGACTTTTCCAACTTGAGAATAACCTTCTTTGGACTGATTCAGATTCCAAAGCTGAAGGGAAATTCACACTAAGCAAGAAGTGATTTTTATCTGGACTCCTGTTAAATGGAGTTAAATAATAAAATGCATATGAAAATTCATAACTTTTAAAAACTGAAATGTAGGTTGCAGTTGTATATATATTTATATACTATATATGCAGTCAACTACTGTATATATACAGCATATATACAATAGTTGGTTGCAGTTATAAGGAGCCAAACATCAATTTATCTTGCGTAATGTTAGTCTCTGTTTTTTAGTAGGGAATTATACAGCCTTAGTTATGAATCTGTTCACTTGGTTGCCTTTAGTATGTCAGAATTCCTTGAGCCATAACCTAATATATAAGAGTTGGGAAGTGAACGATAGGGTTCATAGGGTTATGAGATATGGAATAAGCATCAAGAGACTTACTTCAATAGGATGAAAGGAATGATATGGCAGAGAGACTAATTGTTCTGGAATGAGGAACTTGCTGATGAATATGGAGGAGCCTTGAAGAGAGGTAACAGGGATGCCCATGGAGAATGAGCCTTCACTCCCCCAGCAAAGTGGCAGAAACCTGTCTCCAAAGTGGAAGGGAGGGAAGAAGTTGAAGGAGGATGAGAATGCAGAGAAAGTGTGAGATGGAATGGAGGAAAGCTGAAGAAGCTAACAATGTATGATTTCTGTTCTTTCCTAACAAAGTCAGATAAGAGTGGTTGTGTTGGGGAGACAGGGGAAGCGAAGAAGGAGGAGTTCAGGGCTTTAGGAGAATGGACTCAGCACCATGGAGATTGGCATTGATACCAGTGATAAGCTTGCTGGAAAACAAAAAATGGCAGCCCACATTAATTTGCAGTAGAATCATTATCTAAGCTTTGAAATTCTCTCTAGCCACCCTAGGCATATTATTTATGATTTTCCTGCAATTCTCTTATTTCCTTTCTAATGAATTTTAAATAAGTTTACATTTACTCTAAGAAATAACCATTGGCATTTCCTCAGCAAAGTCTAAATGCATTTGTTCCAGTCCGGTTTGCAACCTTCCCTATCTTTGTGCCTACTCTAGTTTCACAGCTGTTGGCTATACCTCTCAATTTCTTCCCTGCCAAGAATTGTGTTAAGGCACTATTTCAACCTTGTTCTATTCATTCGTGAAAACAGGGAAGTTTTCTTCTTCCCTATAAACAGCATATAGGCTTTCCTATAATTTTAAAGACTGTGTTTAAAAGTGAATTTTTGTTCATGGAAGACCTGTAATCTGGCAATGAAAGTTGAAGGTGGGGTAGGCTGGGGCAGGGGGATAGATGAATAGTCAGATATAAAGAAATTCAATTTGATTTGGTCTTTCATTTCAATAAGGTCTTTCTATTTAAATTAAGCTTCACTGTAGCTCTTCTCTGGCCCTTTGCTTTACCTCTCCTCATTGAGGTCACCATCCTTGCTGATGACTCTCCTATTACCCTGGTCTCTATTACACTGGTTCCCTAAACCCCAATGACCTCCATCTCCATTGCATTTTAGTCACTCGTTATACTTCTGAAACTGTCATTTCTCAAAAAGTCTCTAAGAACCCAAACTCTCAAATTCCTCCTCTAGCTCTACAATTCCCTCTCCTACATCCTCACATATAATGAGCCTGAGCTTAAATCTTCTTATGACTACTTCCTGGTCGTCCATCCTTTCCAGTTCTTCTATCTTGTCACCCTAACTTTTAGTTAACAACTTTAATTGAGCATGTTCTAGGTGCAAAAACCCCAAATGTATAATGCCTTATTCCTTTAATATCTGTGTTTTCTGCTTTTCCCACTACACTGACTGTATTGCTAAAAGGCTCAACACTTTTCCAGTCGGGTCCACCACAATTCCTGACATTTAGTCTCAGATAGACCTTAACTGCTGTCTAGAAGCTCTTTTATTTTCTGTTCATATGAAAGGTTGGAAAGTGCCTCCACAAAGCTTCCATCCTACCCAATTTCCACTCACACTTGGAATCATACCTTGAGACTACAAAGGCTAATACTTTGGGCACAGCATTCCAACTTCCCCTCTCCCCACTTCAAAGTCTCTCTGTACCTCAACTTCTCTTTTTTCCTGTTTCTGAGGAAGAAACATCTCTGCTTGCTACCACTGTCACAGAGCTCCAGTCCATCACGGAAAAAGATAATCTGCCTAAATTACAACACTAATCCACTGACTTTGGAGTAGAGTCCAAACACGCTAGTCTGCCATTCAAGGCTCTCTACAAGATGATCCAAATTTACCATTCCATAATAGCCTCCTGTCAGCTCCCTACATAACATTCCCTAAACCGCCATTAAACTGAACTAGTTGTTCTTCCCCAAAGGTGCCTTGCGTTCCATGCCTCCATGCCTGGTAGAGTCAAGGTATGATCTTCCATTTATGTAATCTGAGTTTAAATCCTAACTTAGCCTCTTGCCAGCTGGCTAACCTTAATCAGGGATATAGAATCAGTGATCCTCAGTTTCTTCCCTAGCTACTTGTGAGAAGCAAATAAAACAATGACTATTGCAGCACTTGAGAAAGTGCATAATGCTATTAAAATGTAAAGTATTTTTTCATTCAATAAATATTCATTTAGCACCCACTACTTGCCAGGCATTAGAACTGCTGCCATTCACTTCCCAAATTAACGTTACATATTTAAGGACACAGAACCAATCTGCATCCACTGATCAACGTAAACAGAAACAACCAGCAGAATCAAGACATAAAGAAAATGCACATAAGCTTGAGGTTTGGCAATATTGTTGTTGAGAAACATTATTTGTGGACGGGTTGATGGCCAGTTTCAGCCCCAAACCATTTTCCTTTAGATTTTACATCTTTGTTGCTGCTTTTCTGGACACCACAATCAATTCAGATCAATAACCTAAATAATGGAATTGTGAAAGCTTCATAGAAATAGGAGTAGAATCTATTCCTTTCATTCCTCAGAATGCAAATCTCTGGTTTAAAAAAAATATATTGCTTTAAGTAAGCCCATGCCTTGAATCTCTTCATTCCATGCCAGATGGAATGTTCAGGAGCAGATTGTACAAGCAAGCTTGCAAGGGAACGTGGTCTTGTAAATATAGCTTCTCTTGGTGATGGCTGTGACTCTACTTGGTAAAGAGAAGACCTTACTGGAAAGGGTTTTTCACTAAAGTCACCAATACAAAAAGCACACACCAAAAAGTACATTTTCTCCAGTACTGACAGACTTGTTGTACTAGTGCCAATAAAATGATTGTTGATTTCCAGAGTTGGGGGGTAGGGGAAGCGGGTGGACCGAAAGCTACCCAGTGAACAAGCTGTTTCTCTTTCTCTCTCCTCACCCCTCCTTTTTAAAAAATCCAAAATAGAAATTTCAAAGCCTGAAAAACTTCAAGGCAATTTAATTTAAGTTGCTTCCCATGACTTTAAACACTGAATGTTCACACCTACGTCAGTACTACATTGAGAACCTCCCACTCAGAGACTGTATTTAGGAAAGAAAGGATGCTGTGGTCTGAGATGAGGCCTAGATTTGAGGGATCCTGAGTTCTTAGACGAGTTATTCAGCAAGACTCCAGAGTTCAGCAGTTTTAATTCTTACTCCTCAGTGAAGAGTCAGGTCAGTTTCAGGAAGTTTTCCTTTAGTAATTATTAGAGATAAAAATGTTTATTATAAGATAAATACAATAAAATCCCTGTATGACCTGCTTCATCATTCACATATATCCTGCTTCACACAATGGGTTTTTTTCCTAAGTATCTGGATACACATTGAGTTTTAGCCTTCAGGACTCTCCTGATATAATCCTGAAGGATAGACATTGCTACTTCTCGCCACACTTACGTACTGACAACAACCCGTGCTCCATTTTCTTTAACAGTGTTTGTACCTTTATTAGTTGTCAATATATAGTATGGATTTACTGATTATCCCTTTTCTGGGAAAGAAAATTTTGGCTTTAGTGTTTAAGCCAAATTGCATATCTGGCACGTTATTTTACACCCCACCATTTTCATGTTTTTTTAGCTTAAGCCAAGCCAGGTGAGTAGGCGTCATCCAAGATAAAATCTTGCTGACTTTTTTTCTCCAAAGAAAAGCTAGTGAACAGGAGGTGATAAACGCTATGCTTCCTACTCAGACTCTGTCACATAAGATGTCATTTTTTATTTTAATTATATTCTTTGCCAACTCAAAGAGGCAAGTAATTTTACTGCATATTTTCCTACCTTTGTTAGAGTTCCTCACAAGCATCAGTGGAAGGGCTTTCATTTGTTGTGCCAGAGCTGGTCTTAACATCCAATTGCAAACCAATCTCTTAGCATCCTGGAGAAAGAAACAGATTATTTGTTGTCAAAAAAGCAGAGCAAACAATTACTAAAATGTAAGCCAAGTATTAAAAATGAAACAACTTTTCTGAAACAATATAGCAACTGGAGAGAGTTTTTATTTTCTTTTTAAGAACAAAAGCCATACACTTTATTCCTCTCAAGTAGTAGCATTGACCAAAGGGGTTAACACAATACAGGCATCAGCAGAAAGATGCTGGAAACAAAGGAGAAACCAAGAGCTCATAACTCAGTTGGATTTCCAAGAATCAGAGCCTTCCATGAGGATCCTATTGCCAGTTGTGTATTGGGGAGGCACAAGGACCACTGACAGAGTGAAAGGAATATGGGAAAGGAAAGGCAACCCTTTCAAGGAGAAGGTCTATTATTAAGCCAACTACCACAGTGGACAACTGGAGCTTAATCCTGAGAGAAGACTCAGGGAGATGCTATAAAATATATGTCTCAGAATTATCATACCCAGGGGACCAAGGGAGCTGGGGCATTTATACCCCAGCTTCTGGCAGTCATTGGTGGACAGCTACTGAAGTGGATGAGGGGCAGTAGCTATTTCATCAATGTTTCTCATCTGTCTTTCCAGTTTCAGAAAAAGCCCTCAGGCCTAGAGATGCAGACATTGGTAGCCGGAGGTGGGCTGGAGCATGCTAGCCAATTAGGTCCAAAGGAGAGAGCAGCAGACTGACAGCATCTGCTATAGCTCCCCTTCTTACTGAATCATGATACCCTCAGACAGAGGATGTTGTACTGGTCCCTGTCATGGGACCTCCAGCTAAGGTCACCAGATTTAGAAAATAAAAATACAGGATGCCTAGTTTAATTTGAATTTCAGATAAACAACAAGTCATTTGTTAGTATATGCTTTATATTCTTTTATGAGATGGTCAGTCAGGTATGTCTACAAGAGGAGACAGGAGAGGCTCAGGAAAAAACAAAGTCTATTATATTCACAGATCCTAGAGACAGGAGACATTGTACACTGGTCAAGGCCACATAGGAAAGATACCAGAGTGGTCAGGAGGCAGAAGTCAGGGGCAAGGGAAAGGTTTAGGTCACAGCCTTTATTAGGGTTTCCACAGGAAAGGCAAAGCAGGGCAGAGTGAACAGTTTAAGATTGGCTAGGTTGAATAATTTTGTTGCGCTTCAGGCTATAGAGGTAGTACCTAGCTGCCTGGCATCTGACCTGGGATGATTAAGGCAGAGGAATATGGTCTTGTGGTGTGTACAGGCCAGAGAGCGGAGTGATGGCTCTGGATTTGTTAGTTTGCGCTCAAAAACACGCTCTGCCTAGGCCCTTTGCAATGCCTAAGAATTGGCTAGCTCAGGAAGGGGCAACCTCTCCCAAGCCAGAAAGATTTTTTGTAGGATGTCAAAACATCGTAATATACACAAAATTAAAGATATTTACAATACAGTATAAGTATGTCCATGACAACAAATGATTTGTTGTTTATCTAAAATTCAAATTGAACTCATTGTCCTGAATTCTATCTGGCAACTCTACCTACAGAAAGACATGACAGAGAGGGAGAACAAAGTCAGCATGTCTAAGAGTGAGGAGTGGTACACTTGCACTACCCCCCCCTTTCCTGTATCTCCCACTTGTCATTTACTCAGGTGAGACACCTTTGCCTTCTATGTGAAGAATGGAGGTAGTAGGACCCTGTTGAATTTATTTGTGGAGGAATGAGGGACAGGTATTTGGTCCTAGAAGCAAACAGATGTAAGTCTTTTTCATGATGATAAAGACATTTACATACAAAGGCTATAGGCACCAGTAAATAATAAAAGATGCTCACACTTACTGAAACATTTTTTATGTGAGGCACTATTTTACATGATTTACACATATTGTTCAATTAATCTCACAACAATATTTTGAGGTAGGTACTGTTATTATCCCTGATTTTCAGATAAGGAACATAAGACAGAAAAATCAAGTAGCCTGCCTAAAACTATATAGCTATAGAAACTATCTCCAGAAACCATACTTTCTTTTTTTTTTTTTTGGTATGGCCATAGACCAGAAACCATACTCTTAACCACCATGCTAAAGAGAGAAGAAGGGGATAGTTGATGAGAAACAGGATAAGAGATTCACAAAGGAAATGAATGTGAGAAACATTGTAAGGAAAATGGAAAAGGAACTCTGAGCAGTGGATTCAACCTGAGGATTCCAGATCCTTTGAACAAACTAAAGAAGAAGAAAAAAAACCAAGACTAGAAAAAGAAAACTGATAATTATCTAACTCCTTTTCCTGCCACAATAAAAAAGACAAGTTAAGAAGAAAAGCCACGAGGCCAATGGGATCTAAACATGTACTGTAGGTGAGCTAATGTAGATCTAATTGCCATTATTGCTACTGTAAAAATGATAAACGGTGTTTAACACAACACGATAAATATGAATGATAGTTAGCAATGTTTTTTTACTAAACTCACCTTCTTTGGGGGTAATGAATTTGCAAATGCAAACAAGATGTGTACAAAAAGCCAAAAGCACGATGAGGTGAAGCTGGAAAAGATGTAGTTTTATAAGAGAACCCTTGAGGATAATAACATTGTATTTCACCTGTGAACAGAAAATAATTCTGGCTAGAAGCTAATGAAAGTTCCACACCTTCCAAATAGCCAAACTATGTCCTTGAAATATGATGTTCTCTTAGCAACTAGGGATATGGCGTAGTGAGATCGCACAGGGTGTTATTTGGTATCCAGCCCTAGCCTCGATGTGGCATGGGGGCAAATAATAGCAGCAGAAAAAGCCAGCCTGGAAAACAATCATTTAAGTGTTCTCTGGAATCAAAGGTGTCAGAAAGTCTGGAAGAGACAGAGGTTAGATTGCAGATAGCAACATCTTCCAATGGCCAACAGAGAGAAGAGAGCTCACAAAGGAAACAGCATGGGAGGCACAGCTGCAAATCCAGTTCTTCTGGCTCTCCATTGGAATAATGAAAATGGAAATATCAAAATGAATTCGTTATTTTTTGAAAAACTATCTTTTCTGGCTCTGTCCAGTGAAGGAGTCTGGAGACAATGACACTGAGTGGCATTGAACTTACCCGATGATCAGATTTGGTGTCTAAATGCCATTTCTCTCTGAGAGGAAACAGGGTTCTTTAGAGAAATGGCTGGTTATAGGTCTGGGGCAGGGATAGTATGGGAGTGAGACTGAAATATTTTGCTGTGCCAGAAAGCAAGAAAGCACTCAAAGAGTATTGGAAGGACATAAGAGCCAACTTGAAGGAGCTCCTACTGGGTAAATTTGAGATAATTTGAGCATCAAAAAGAATAATGGCCATGAATTATTATAATGCTGAATAAATAAAAATCCATGGGCCCAAGTGATGCTCAAGGAAAAGAAAGGGAGAAGGAAATGCTCTTTTCTGCTGAAGGATGTAAGCTAATAAATATAGAAGGACAGACGAAAAGAGAAAATCATGCTTTTGTAACCATAATGTAATAACCAGTTGGTACAAGAATGTTAAAGCCATTGGGTAAAGGGTTATTGAGGAACAGGATGTTTGGATGGTGTAAAAATATCACTCTTGGATTACTTAGTAATTGCAGAAAATGGTTTTCCTTTTCATTGGAGGGATCTGGTGGACCAAATGAAGCACTCATCTATAAAATGGACATATTAATAGTAGCTACTTCAGAGAGTGTAAAAATTAAATAAACCAATCCATACAAAACACATACCACTGGACCACAGAGTTAGGGCACAATAAGCTAACACTATTATAATAACAATAATTCTTATTCATATTATTTTATCTAAGCTAAAGGCCAACCAAAGGCCTAGAGTCAAAGCAGGTCAAATGGTTTACTTTTCTTTATTTTCTACAAAGACACTAGCCAAATCAAAAACCGTAGTAATTGGATGGCTAATATCAAAAAGTGGCAAACTCAAGAGCATAGATCCAGAAGCAGAGTGCCCCAGTATCTAGAGTGAGCTTGTGTAGACAGTTGACTCCAGACCTTTCCAGAGTGGAGATGCTTTTCAGTTTTTTTCTAGAAAGAGATGCAGACTTTTCACCCTCCTCCCTTCCCTACACCAAAGAGACAAGAAGGAGTAAAGAGATTCAAAGAGAGAAAAAGATGGCTGAGACTTTTCCCACGTGGCAGCATCCTTAGTCCCCTTGACCACTACTCCTCTAAGGAAGAAAATGCTTTTGAAGAACTGAAGTGGGTATCCAAAAAGAATATGGTGGTTGAGATTTCCCCTAAGAGAAATGCAGCCCCAGTTCACTTCTGCCGAGATACCTAGAAGAAGATTATTTTAAAACATTATGGACATATTACTCCAATGCAAGCTAATTTATTTCCCTCCTGCTAAGCCTTCACCCCCTAGAAAATGTGTCTGGATGAGCAATTGTGCCCCTTGAAGTTCATCTGCCCTCAGCACACTTCATTACTTTGGGGGAAGCTGAGGTGATAGTGATGGAGCCAGTAGGAGTTTGCTGTGAGCCTCTCTTGGCTAAAGCCTAGAATAGCAGGTGTTGTTGGGCCTTACACTTGTAGTGAAATCCTGCCTGAATGAATTCCATTACCAGCATCTGCATCTCTTTGCCAGAGAGCTTTCTCTAGCAACTTGGGCCAGCTCTGCCTACTGCACAACAGGTCAGAAGTGCTAGAGAATCAATACCTTTTGAAACAGTCCTCAATCCATGACAAACAGGACTTGGAGTATTTATTCCCCAGATTTCTAACCCCTTGTGTAGGATAACTGTAAGGTATGTATTCTACACTGGTTTCCAGAGTTCTCCAATGGGATCAAGCACTAGTTCCACACAATGATGTCTTACTTGATAAAACACACCTTATTGGCTGCCTTTCCTTCCTTGTCTCACCTCCCCACTCCTTTATTGTTGTCTTCTGGGACCACCTCCCTAATAAGCTATTTGTGCCAGAATCCTTGTCCTTCTGGAAGAACACAAATTATGATGCCTGACTAAACCAAAATGACCACTTCTAGAGTCACAAATGAACTGTGTGACCAAATCAATAATGGAGACTAGTATAAAAAGCTACATTGAAAATGATCATCTATAACCTGAGAGAGGATGGGGAACCTTCGGAGAAGTGTCTTGGAGCTTCTTGTTGCTATATATGCTTACATGAGTGGCTAAGGGTGGTTCATAGTCTATCTCGAGCAACGTAAATATCCTTATATGGGACAATACTCAAAACATGTGCCAACTGCAATAACATAAACCCTGGAATAGGGTCCTGAAAGATGTCAGGAACAGTGGGGACCAGAGCAGTTGTAGAGGGAGCAACTGCTCAGAGTTGGTTTCTGAGCCATGGGCATTTACTAACCAGTAGGGTAATATTTCACTATTTTAACAACCAGTACAGCCCTACTAGTGAATACTGACTGAATATCAGTCCTATCCTAAGGTACTGAGATAATTTTTATGACATTGGTTAAATGATAGATTCCCAAGGTTTAAAAAAAAGTAGGATCCTTATTATCAGCTCCTCAAGAATAACTGCAAATGATACTGCAGTACAATCTCTGGCTAGTGTGTGGTTTGAGAATTAAGAGTTTGGGCATAATAATCACTTCATGGGCTATATATTTTAAAAGAATTATCCTACAGCAAAATACACTGAGTACTAACACCAAAATAACACGTTTTGGTTTTTTTCTTCAAAATGACCTAAGGGTCATTATTACAAATATAAATTGCACTGTTTCATAGATATGTTGGAAAAACAACTGTAGAACAGATGACAGCATACTATATACCCCATTTTTTTACAAAATAATTATAATAAAACATCTGTATAACTTAGAAAGGCATTTTTGAGTACATTTCCTTTCCCTAGAATAGTTGCAACCATAAGGGAATTTTTTTTCAAATCTGAAAGAGGTATTTTAAACACATCTCTTACAGGGTTAACAATAAATGTATAAATTCAGCTAGAGATGCTGTTTCTGTTATAGGGTAATGTCAGAGTGCAGGATATAGGATAAACCTGATCCAGACTATATGAGGGATTATTTTATGAATGCTTGGTCTATATGGAAGAAGCCTCAAAAAGCATACCTACAGCTTCAGGTAACAATTAGGTCCTAATGAATCCTTTTAAAGTAAATCAATTTTCAAAAATAATAATAATGATAATAAGGTTAAAAAGTAAAGGCTGTCTTCCAATCCTTTCCTTTAAAACTGAATATGATGGGTATTCAGGGCAAAAATACCAATAAACATCAAATAACTATAATAATTATATAACTATACAAATGTTCTAGAGATAGTATGAGATTAAAAAATATTTTTTAAAAGAATAAGGTTGCATCAGAGATTTTCACCAAAAGCAGGCTCTGCTTCCAGAAAAGATGGTGACATAAGCTTTAGTGTCTAATCCTTCTTTTTGTTTCCTATATGTTCCATATATCTTATGTTTTTTCCTCTCTTTCTTGCCTTCTTTTATGTTGAGTATTTTTATTTTCTTTCTTTTATTGCTCTTTAGCAGTGCATTAATCTCATACTCTATTAGTGTTTATCCTAGAAATTACAACATCCTTGACTTATTAAAGTCTAATGAAAAGTGGTACCACTTCCCAGAAGATACCCCTTTCCCACCTTTTGTGTTGTTATATATTTTATTTCTAATTATATTTTAAATCACATCAAACATTATGCTTTCATGGATTTTGGTTTTCAGCAGTTTTACTATTATATGCCTCAATATGATTTCTTTGTACTTTTCCTGCTTTGGACTTCTAGAGTTTCTTGAATGTACAGCCTGATGCCTTTTATCCATTTTCAAATGTCACTTCTGCTCTGTCTTCTCTCTTCTCTCCTCCTGGAACTTCAGTCATATTTATTGGTTGAAAATGAAATCAATGAAAAGTCAAACTATTTCATCATGTCCCATATGTCTCTTATGCTCTTGTCTATTTTTCATCCTTCTGTTCTATGTGCTTCAGTCTAGATATTTTCTTCTCTATCTTACAGTTTATTATTCTCTTTTCAGCTGTGTCTAATATGCTATTAAATCCATATCTTAATTTCAGAGATTTCAATTACTTGAATTTCCATTTGATGATATTTTACATTTTCCAGTTCCCTGTTAAAATTCATGTTGCCATTTAAATTCTTGAAAATATTAATCACAGCTATTTTAATGTCCATGCCTGGTAACTACTTTTTCCAATTTTCCTTTGTGTTTATGTTTCTATTATTCTTTGGTCAATTTATGTTTTGTGCATGACTGATTATTTTTCATTGAATGCTAGACATTATGTATGAAAAATTTAGAGATAATTTGAGGCTCTAGATGATGTTATATTTCTCCAGAGAGGATTTAGTCTTGCTTCTGGTAGTCTAAAAAGACCACTTTAATCCAATCAAAGATTCAGCTGATTCAAAGGTGAACTTCTGACTTTGTGAGAGCTGCTCTATTTCTGACGTATCCTAACTCTGAGGCAGCCCTTTGGGATCAGAACTTAAGACCAAGAGTGTTTAGCTGGGCTATGCCTCCACTGCCTTTCCTAAACTCTAGTTTTTGTCCCCCAAACTACCACAACCTCTATTTCCCCTGTCCAGCCTTCTTTTCTCTCTGGTATCTTAGCTCTGCATGTCCTTTCTGTCTTGGTGCCTCAGGTGCCTTCAAAAAAATGTTTCTCATTTTTCATCCAGTTTTGCCAGCTCTTCTCTTCAGGTTGCTTGTTCTGAAACAAGCTAGTAAATTATTTCTGGAAACAGAACTCCTCCCAATTGGCTTTTTAGTCTCTCATCTTGAAAATGAGTAGACAGTAAAAATATACCCAATTCTGAAAAGAATTTGAATATGGAAATAAAAACATCAAGTTATACATCTTAAATATATACAATTTTAATTTATCAATTATACTTCAATAAAGCTGAAAAGATGTGCTAGGGACGTTTAATATCCACATGGAAAAATAATAAAATTGGATCTGCTGTCCACAGTCAGTTCCAGATAGCTTAAGAATTTAAAACTGAAAGACCAAACTTTTACAGGAAAGAATAAAAGAATATTTAAAAAAAATAAAATAGAATTTGAATATGGAAAAGAGAGACCAAAACGAACAAAGAGAAAAAAATGCAACCAAAAAAAAAAAAACCCAAAACAACCCCATACACTATGCAAATAGAAGTTCAATAAACCATCATAATATCCTAGAGAAATAAGAGAAGATTGTATACCCATGAAATAAGAAAGAATGATACAAAAATTATTTATAAAAGAGTCAAATTATAAAAGACCAACTCACAGAGTGAGAAGATTTTAAAGGAAGTAAACTCACTTGCAGTAATTTTTCAAATCAAGCATTTTGGAAACCCTAAAAATAGCAGAGTCAAATGCATGTATATGGTCTGGAAGTCGTCTAACTTAAAGAAAATATTCACCTTGTATTGGTCTTTACAGTCTTAGAGGGAGAATCAGGATAAAAACTAAGCAACGGATTTCAGTGACTAACGATTAGTGATTAAGATATCAAAACTTGTTCAGATATAAATTTATGATAAATGAATACTTTATTAAATATTAACCCCTTGCTATTTGGATTTTAGAAACTATATTTTTATAAAAGACACAAATATATAAAATGTATGATCTAATATAGCAATCTAGATACCAAGGTAATTGAAAATCTGACCCTTTGAACATTGCTATACTAGAGGGATATTACTTCTTATGAAAACTTGTCCAAATTTTGGTCATTCTGGTATCTAAGAAAATATAACAGCAGCATAAATAGTAACCTTTAGAGCCCTAACCTATAAAATAAAGAGAAATTCCCAAAACTGTACTAATGATCTGTATTCAGCCAGATAGTTTTCAATCTAATACTGCTTTGATCACAGGCAAACAAAATGTAAGCTTCTAGTCTCAAAATCTCATAAGAGACTTTAAGAACAATATTTTCCTTTTCCTTTTCAGCTTTGACTATTAATCACAGAACCTGTAGTGTTCAGAAACAATGCAGGGAAACTACTATTTGAAACATATCCTTAACATATAACATTGTAAAACCATATGACATAATATGATAATTAGTAAATGTATATTCTGAGCTCTTTAGCAAATCCATGCTCAAGAATTAAATTATTTCAAATTTATGTGCCATACAATATATAATATGTTCCTTTTCTCACAAATGCAAAAGGGAAGAGGAATTTTGTTGTCATCTTCATCTACTGCCACCCTCAACAGCCTGTACTAAGCTTTGAGACTCTCCTCCTCCTTTACTACAGAGCAATGAGTCACCTAGAGCTACATAACACTCACTTCCTAGGAATCCCTCATTTTCTCCTTAATCTCAAAAGTGCTTATTGCTTAAAGCAAAAAAGTTTTAAGGAAATATTCAAGACACAGCAAAAAGAAGGGGGAATGCACTTGTTCAAAGGAATGAGTGAGCTCTGTATGTATCAATGTGGAAAGACCTCTGAGATCTGTCATTATGTGAAAACATCAAGGAGCACAACAGTTATTTTAGTATGCTCCAATTTATTATTTTTTTTCAAAAAATAAAGACTGTTTTACTAATTTTTCCATAAAATATCTCTAGAAGGAAACACACAATAAATCTGGTGATAGCTGTTGCTTCTTGAGAAGGGAACTGAGCTGGAAAATATGGTTTTAGAGAGACTTCCTTTTCATTTTATCCTTTTGAATTTTATTTTTATTTTTTGGCCGTGCCACGCAGCACATGGGATCTTAGTTCCCCAATCAGGGATGGAACCCACGCCCCCTGCAGTGGAGGCATGGAGTCTCAACCACTGGACTGCCAGGGAAGCCCCCACTGCCCCACTTTTGAACTTCTAAATATCGTTTCATATGTGTGTATTACCTATTCAAAATTACGAAAACAAATAAAATGAAAGCTTTTCGTTGTATTTAACAAAAAGGAGATGGCAAATAACCTTAGTATTGGCTGCTTTAGAGATATGGTAGGCATAGGAACCATATTGCAGTGGACTAAGGAGTAACACTGAAGTAAACAGAGACATTCTAGTGAGGATAACTTTTAAAGCACTTTGGTCCTGGACGGGAGAAGAGTAATAGGACAGTAGCCAGAGGTGGACTTAAGGTCATGAAATTGAGGGGCTAAACATCCACATGGATATTGAGGTCACTCAACAGAGTAGAATACAGTGGGTAACTTATGTAAATAATCTCTAACCTTTATGCTTCTCCATCTAAATAAAGGCTAAGGGCATACCCAGTGCTCTGCAGGATCCAAGAATCATTGTTAATAGCTTCTTTACTGGAATCGGACAACCTGGCTTCTGTCTCTGCTAAACTGTGTAAGCTTAGGGAATTATTTCATTTCCCTGTAGCTCATTTTCCTCATGTGCCCATTTCATACAGATGCTGTGAGGATTAAATGAGTTAATAGAGGTAAATCACTTAGAACCATGACTGGCACATAGTAAATACTGTGTATACAAAATACCAAACACCATATGGCTTAAATGACAGAATATATTTTTTCACAGTCCTGGAAGCTAGAAGTCTGAGGTCAAATTGTAACAAGGATTGGCTTCTGCTGACGCTTTGCTCCTTGGCTTGTGAATGGCCATCTCCGCTCTGTGTCTTCACATGATTTGCTCTCTATGTATGTCTGTGTCCTAATCTGCTCTTATCATAAGGATACCAGTCATATTGGATTAGGGTTCACCATAATGACCTCATTTAACCTTAATTACCTCTTTAAAGACCCTATTTTCAAATACAGTCACATTGTGAGGTACTAGGGGTTAAGACTTTAACATGAATTTAGGGTGAACACAGTTCAGCCTGTAGCACTGCATGTTTGTGGCTGATGTAGTATTCAGTATAATGGCAGATACTTGGGTACACAGGAAATCAGTCATAATTGTATTAATATCTTAAAAGGAGGACCAGGAGTTTGGTAGATAATAGCAATGAGGAAAGGAAAAGAGTGGTTTAGCCTTTGGAAATTAAAAGGAATAATTATTACATTAACTTGATTCAGCCTGTATAAAATTATACATGGGCTCAAAGTTCATAATGGGAAACTTTAAATAAAAAAGCTGTGGACACAAGTAGTTTGTGCAGACAATGCACTAAGTGAGCCATTAGCTTTTATTTAGACAGAGAAGAATAAAGGCTGGGGAAGAGTTACATACCAGCTAGCATAAAATTTGAGTCAAATCGATATTTATGCAGTATATTCTCATCATGAATTTAAATTTCTGTCTAGTTCTAATTACTAAAAAAGGCAGAGAAGTTTCCTATAACACTGAGAGATTTAAAAATAACAGTTCTAAGAACAGTAGACTTGTAACCTTGAGACAATCAATGTTTATTATCAAAAACTACATTTGTTAAGATGTTTGCACAGAAAGCAGGATTTGTTCCCTCAAGGTTGTGAACTTGGGAGGTTGAATTGCTGTAAACTATGGAAGGTACATTTAACATTGAATAACCACTGCAGGCTGAATTTACTCATCATCCTTGGAATAATCAACCTGCTTACTATGACTGCATTGATCTAGCTTTACTTACTTAGCCAGTATAAAAGTCTATGCAGATCCTTCCAACAGAGCATTAAAAGGATCATACACTATGATTAAGTGGGGTTTATCCCAGGAATGCAAGGATTCTTCAATATACGCAAATCAATCAGTGTGATACACCATATTAACAAATTGAAGGAGAAAAACCATATGATCATCTCAATAGATGCAGAGAAAGCTTTCGACAAAATTCAACACCCATTTATGATAAAAACCCTGCAGAAAGTAGGCATAGAGGGAACTTGCCTCAACATAATAAAGGCCATATATGACAAACCCACAGCCAACATCGTCCTCAATGGTGAAAAACTGAAACCATTTCCACTGAGATCAGAAACAAGACAAGGTTGCCCACTCTCACCACTCTTATTCAACATAGTTTTGGAAGTTTTAGCCACAGCAATCAGAGAAGAAAAAGAAATAAAAGGAATCCAAATCAGAAAAGAAGAAGTAAAGCTGTCACTGTTTGCAGATGACATGATACGATACATAGAGAATCCTAAAGATGCTACCAGAAAACTACTAGAGCTAATCAATGAATTTGGTAAAGTAGCAGGATACAAAATTAATGCACAGAAATCTCTTGCATTCCTATACAGTAATGATGAAAACTCTGAAAGTGAAGTTAAGAAAACACTCCCATTTACCATTGCAACAACAAGAAAAAAATATGTAGGAATAAACCTACCTAAGGAGACAAAGGACCTGTATGCAGAAAATTATAAGACACTGATGAAAGAAATTAAAGATGATACAAATAGATGGAGAGATATACCATGTTCTTGGATTGGAAGAATCAACATTGTGAAAATGACTCTACTAGCCAAAGCAACCTACAGATTCAATGCAATCCCTATCAAACTACCAATGGCATTTTTCACAGAACTAGAACAAAAAATTTCACAATTTGTATGGAAACACAAAAGACCGTGAATAGCCAAAGCAATCTTGAGAAAGAAAAACGGAGCTGGAGGAATC
>NW_021703779.1:18026086-18075685 GCF_005190385.1 Monodon monoceros | reverse complement strand
ACATATGGTCACCTTATCTTTGAGAAAGGAGGCAAGAATATACAGTGGAGAAAAGACAGCCTCTTCAATAAGTGGTGCTGGGAAAACTGGACAGCTACATGTAAAAGAATGAAATTAGAACACTCCCTAACACCATACACAAAAATAAACTCAAAATGGATTAAAGACCTAAATGTAAGGCCAGACACCATCAAACTCTTAGAGGAAAACATAGGCAGAACACTCTATAACATAAATCACAGCAAGATCCTTTTTGACCCACCTTGTAGAGAAATGGAAATAAAAACAAAAATAAACAAATGGGACCTAATGAAACTGAAAAGCTTTTGCACAGCAAAGGAAACCATAAACAAGACCAAAACACAACCCTCAGAATGGGAGAAAATATTTGCAAATGAAGCAACTGACAAAGGATTAATCTCCAAAATTTATAAGCAGCTCATGCAGCTCAATAACAAAAAAACAAGCAACCCAGTCCAAAAATGGGCAGAAGACCTAAACAGACATTTCTCTAAAGAAGATATACAGACTGCCAAGAAACACATGAAAGAATGCTCAACATCATTAATCATTAGACAAATGCAAATCAAAACTACAATGAGATATCATCTCACACCAGTCAGAATGGCCATCATCAAAAAATCTACAAACAATAAATGCTGGAGAGGGTGTGGAGAAAAGGGAACACTCTTGCACTGCTGGTGGGAATGTGAATTGGTACAGCCACTATGGAGAACAGTATGGAGGTTCCTTAAAAATCTAAAAATAGAACTACCATATGACCCAGCAATCCGACTACTGGGCATATACCCCGAGAAAACCATAATTCAAAAAGAGTCATGGGGCTTCCCTGGTGGCGCAGTGGTTGAGAGTCCGCCTGCCGATGCAGGGGATACGGGTTCGTGCCCCGGTCCGGGAAGATCCCACATGCCGTGGAGCGGCTGGGCCCATGAGCCATGGCCGCTGAGCCTGCGCATTCGGAGCCTGTGCTCCACAACGGGAGAGGCCACAACGGTGAGAGGCCCACGTACGGCAAAAAACAAACAAACAAACAAAAAGAGTCATGTACCAAAATGTTCATTGCAGCTGTATTTACAATAGCCAGGACATGGAAGCAACCTAAGTGTCCATCAACAGATGAATGGATAAAGAAGATGTGGCACACATATACAATGGAATATTACTCAGCCATAAAAAGGAACGAAATTGAGTTATTTGTAGTGAGGTGGATGGACCTAGAGACTGTCATACAGAGTGAAGTAAGTCAGAAAGAGAAAAATACCGTATGCTAACACATATATATGGAATCTAAAAAAGAAAAAAAATGGTCAGAAATTCAATTATCTGAAATATATAATAAAAAATAATTAGTCCTCGAGTGGCATTGATATATATACATTACCAAATGTAAAATAGATAGCTAGTGGGAAGCAGCCGCATAGCACAGGGAGATCAGCTCGGTGCTTTGTGACCACCTAGAGGGGTGGGATAGGGAGGGAGGGAGGGAGTGAAATGCAAGAGGGAAGAAATATGGGGACATATGTATATGTGTAACTGATTCACTTTGTTATAAAGCAGAAACTAACACACCATTGTAAAGCAATTATACTCCAATAAAGATGTTAAAAAAATATTACACTGAAATACAGATATCAAAAAATTTTTTTAGAAAAAAAAAGTCTATGCGGATTCTCTTAGAACTAGGAACATGTCTAAAGAGTGTGTGTTATTTTCTATGTAGAATAAATAAGTAGGTATACAGAATAACTGAAAACAAGGCTGAATTTCATTCAGTATTCCATATAATGAGCCGATGGCATGAACATCAGTGGGATGTTTTTCTCCAAGAAGATGGAAAAACAATGTCCTGAAAGCAGCAGGGGAAACTGAAGAGGTGTGGGAAAAAGAGTAACCCCCACTTGAGAGGGTTTTTGGTGAAGCTGAGTTTTATGTGAGATCCCTTGCTCTCAGTTTCAACAAGGAGATGGAGGGAATGTCTAAGAAGAGGATGTGATTATGGAAAGGTTGTAACTGAGAAATAAAATATTGCCTGCTGTATCAGTTAAGCAAAGGATGTCACAGTCATCAGTGTGGAGCCAGTGAGCCCTGAGGGAATTCAGGAAGGAAACAAAGAATACCTGCCATTTAGTAGCCATCAGGAACTGCAGCCACTCCCTACGGTAAGCCCTGAGGGAACTCAGGATGTGAAAACACAGGATACTGGCCCCAGATAGCTGAGGCGCATATCAAAGGAATGGTTTCAGTGAGCCCAGACTCTTGCATCTTCCCATACATAGAAAAGCCCTAAATTCCTTAACTTGAGGTACCTAGTTTTCATTTATTAACAGTACTCTTTTGTTTCTACTACCTGCCCTTTGTTGCAAAGCTCCTCCTATATATCGTAGCTCCCCCCTCGCCTCCTCAGAGCAGTTTTTTCAGGGTTACCTGAGATGCTGCCTCCTGGGCTTGAAGTCCTCAGTATGCCCACCGAATAAAACATAACTCTCGACTTTTAGGTTGTGCATATATTTTTTAGTCGACATAACCATAGAAAAGCGAATTCCTGAAGGCTAAGGGGAAAGTTTTTGAAGGGTGAGGATCAGTGGGAGTTTGGAATAGACGTGAGAAGGCACAGAAAATTCTCGAAATGTGAATGGGGCAGAGGATGGTCAGAAGATTTAAGGCTTCATATATTGGGGAGGTGACCAAGGATAATAGAGATAAAGAGGTATGTGGATGTAGCTATCCATAATTCTGCCAAGTGAATCATTCCACTGGGTGATGGGATGGGCACCCAGGCATCAACCAAGATCCAGATGGATTGCATTTTCAAGACAACTCAAGTTAATGGGGAAGATTTCAGCTTTTGGAGGGTTAAGCTGAGTCTGCATTGATTATGAAGAGGATAGGAGAGGATCTGGGCTCCAGGCTGTTGGAAATAGGCTCCTTGGGAGTGGGTAGAAGCCAAGTGGATGAATCGGAGGGCCTATGAGTTGAGGGATGCTTATGATCTAACTCAAGTCCAGTATCTTCTCATTAGCCTTGAATACTCCTGGTATGCCATGTACAGATGCAGGGCCTTATTTACCAGTGTAGGGAGAAGGGTGTAGTTAGATGAAATATGAAAAGATGAGAGAAAATAAGTTTCGGAAAGAACAAATTGTTGATTTATGAGTATGTTGAGTTTGGGAGCAAATGTGGCCCACTCAGGTGTAGCTGAGCAGCAGGCCATTGTAAGTGTAGCCTAGAGAGAAAAAAGGAGGGTAGGGAAATTGGAAAGCTTGCTGAGAAAAAGAGCTTCCACTTGTATTGATCCATAATGTGCCTGGAATGTTGGGTGCAGGTTGTATGTTGGTTTTTGTATTCTTTCTTCTGCTTCCTGCCTCACTTAGTTCTATTTATCCTTTCTTCAGTTTCTGTCTTCTTTTCCATTTGACCCTTTCCTTTATCCATCAAACATGCTTACGTTTTCATTTCCTAAATAAATCTTCCCAAGTTCTGGTTCTTCTGCAAGCTACTGCCCCACCCACCCACCCATTCTTATTTCAGAGTAAGAGGTGTATTTGATGCCTACATTTTATCTATGCTTCTACTTTTCAGCTCCCTGCAGTGTGGCTTCCATAACTCTGTGGGAAGTGATCCTTGATTCTCTCTAACGACATCCTCATTTCCGAATCTCATAGCCACTTCCAAGTATTCATCCTCCTGACCTCTTGGCAGCATTCAGTGTTGCTGAGCACACTCTTTATTGATGTTCTTTCCTAGCCCTTGGCATCTCTTCTTTCTTCATTCCTCATTTTTCTCCCACCTCTTCTCTTTAAGCTTCACTGGAGCCTCTTCCCTCGTTTTATCTTAAAGTTAGCTGTTCTGTATGTTCTGTCTGTTAGATGCTGCTTCAACCCAAATCTGTGGGGAGGGGGGCTGCCTGAAAGCCTTGGGGAGCTCAGGGACACATTCAGCCATTGCCACCATGAATGCCACTTTAAGGACTCACTAACACCAACTGCTGCCACGACTATCAGTTGAAAGAGAAGCAGGAAAATTTTTATGTGGGTTTTTGCCTGATATTCAAATGACTAATAACATATCACTAAAATACAAAAGTTACAGAATGCTACCTGCCACTTAGCATTCTGCAACTCTCAGCTTCAAGCTCCCAAAGTTGGTTAAATGTGCCACTTTTACTGCCCTGTATTGTGATCTCTACTACATTCCTTCAAACCAAAGGTGGCTCCTGACAGGGTGTTGAAAATTGGCACCAATTAGTTATCATCAAACCTACCCTCCTTTGTCCCTCTTATGTGTTATCAGTGATAAGTAGCAGGCAAGTCTGTAGGACTAAGACAGGAGGGCATTTGTGAAAGGGAACAGGTCATATTTTTAGCGTTTAGAAGCTTTACACATTTTCTCTGAACTCTCAAGCTTGGTACAAGCTATCAGTTCTGAGTTCCCAGGTGTTGCAGTGCCTTTAGCACATTTTTTTCTCCCACTCTGCTTATTTTCTCAGGCCACCTAATCTTCATCTCCAGCTCTGATTCCAGTCCTGGTCCCTCTACTGTGTTCCATATCCACACCCCCAAGTGCTGATTGGAAAACTCTGCACAGTTGTCCTGCAGGCAGCTTGACCTCATCTATAACTGAACCTATTTCCTGCCCCCTTGACCCTTCATTCTCTTTCCCCAATAAAAACACACTTATGGTCTTTACCTTGGCAAATGGCAACCATCTTCAACTCCTGCTTATCTCTCTCCAACCCCACCACACATTTCCAGTGATACTGACTCTTGGATGTTTCTCTCATCTGTTAACTTTCTCACACCCACTTCCACTGCCCTAGTTTCATGCCCCATCACTTACTGCCTGGACTTGCAATAGCCTCCAGATACTCCCCTCTCCAATCTGTCTTTTACACATTTATCAGAAATGTGTTCTTTAAAAAATAAATATATTCAGTCCCTGGGTAAAAATCTCTATTGAAGGCCTGTTGCATGCAGAATAAAGTCTAATGTCGTTAACCTGGCTTGCAAGATTGATCGTTATCTGGCCCCAAAATAATTTTCCCTTAGAGATTTTTTTTAAATTGGGGTAAAATTTACATACAGTGAAATGCACATATATTAATGGTACAATTTGATTAGTTTTGACAAAGGTACACACCCATGTAACCAATGCCTCAATCAAACTACAGAACATTTCTATCACTTTAGAAAATTCCCTTATGCCCCCTCTCAATGAATTTCCATATTCCCATAGATAAGCACTGTTCTAATTTTTATCATTATTTATTAATTTGATCTGTTAGCAACATAAAGTATGTATTCTTTTTTCAGTCAACATAATGGTTTTGAGATTCATGCTGTTTTATGTATTAGTAGTTCACTATTTTTTATTGCTGAGGAATATTCCATTGTATGATGATACCACCAACTGGAAGTGTTTCCAGTTTGAGGCCTTGATGAATAAAGCAGCTATAAACATTTTTGTACAAATGTTTTTGTGGAGTTATGTTTTCATTTCTGTCAGTTACGAGTGGGAGTGGGATTGCTGGGTCGCATAGTAGATGTATAGTATGAAAGTTTATTAAACAGTCCTCCGAAAAGTGATTGTATCATTTTCCACTTCACCAGCAATATATGAGTTGCTCCATATCCTCAACAAAATTTGGTGTTGTCCGTCATTTTACTTTTAGTCATTCTAGTGGTTGAATTGTGATGTGAATCGCTCACTGTGGTTTTGGTTTCTATTTCTTTGATAATTAATAAATTTGAGCACTTTCCTCTGTGCTTATTGGGCATTTGTGTATCCTTTCTTAAGTGTCTGTTCAAGTATTTTCACCATTTTAACTGAGTGGATTGCCTTTAATTGTTGCATTAAAAGCATTCTTTGTATACCTTTTCTGCAAACCCTTTGTCAGATATCTGTATTGTGAATACTTTCTGCCAGTCTCTGGCTTGCCTTTACATTTTCTCAACTGTCTACTTTAACAAGCAGAAGTTTTAAATTTTGATGAATTCTATCAATTTTTTTATGTTTATTGATTTCTGTGCCCTATTTAAAAATCTTTGCCTATCCTTAGATAACAAAATATTCCCTAGTAACATTTTTCTACACATTTTATTGTTTTAGCTTTTGCGTTCACATCTGTGACACAACTTGAGTTGCTGTTTGCATATGACCTAATTATTGATGAGGTTTGGATGAGCCTACCATCTTGCTATTTGTTTTCTAATTGTCCAACCTGCTTTTTGTTTCTCTATTCCTCCCTTTCTGACTTCTTTTGGATTAACAAATATCTTTCATAATTCCATTTTAATTCCTGTATAATATCTCTTTGCATTTTTTTGAGTGCTTGTTTTAGAGCAGGATTTCTCAACCTCAGCACTATTGACATTTTGGGTCAAATAATTTTCTGTTGTGGGGACGGTCCTGTGCATTGTAGGATGTTTAGCAGCATCCCTAGCCTCTACTTATTATACGCCTGAGGAGGTTTGGTGGTGGGGGGGTTGTATGCTGGATATTGTAAATGATAAATTATATAGAGTCTAGATTACGTCATCTTATTTTAAAGGACATTGAGTGTTGTTCTGAAAATCTCTTTAATTACTAGTGGAATCTCTAGGTCCTGTTGGACTTAGTTTTATTCTGTTAGAGTGGGTCTTAACTTCCTGTCCCTTATTCTAGGACCTGGTCCTTTCTCCTGAGGTGTGGGCTTGTCAACTGAATGCCTGAAGTGCTCAGTGGGATCTCTCCTCTCTGGCTAGGCCAGAATGCCACTGTCTTTTAGCAGTGCATAACCTCTGGTATCTCCACTTAGCATTCAACCCAATAACATACAGTCTCTGATAAGCCTAGTGGACTAAAGCCCTGCCTATGTGCAGCCCAGCCCAGAACCTACGGCCATGTAAACTTCTGATGTCACCCTTCTTAACAGCTCCATTTTCTCTGGTATTCAGTCCCACACATTTCAGTCTCTTCAGCAGCCCAGAACCCCAGTTTCTGGCTCTTTAAGGAAGATGTTCTGCTTGGGCTCCACCTTCCAGTATGAGGCAAAAAAGTATTCTTAGGGAAAAAGCTGGGATTGTGGGATTCATCTTGTGTATTTTCTTTCTCTCAAGGATTACGGTATTGCATGGCCTGTTATTCATTGCCTGAAAATAGTTGCCACACAATATTTTGTCTAATGTTTATCTGCCATTGACAGGAAAGTAAGTCAAGGATCAATTACTCTGTAATGGCCTGAAGTGGAAGTTTTATAGTTTTTTACTGTTTAATTAAAATTGAAAACATATTTTTCTCTTGACATTAGTAACTGAACTAAAGTCATTATATTGGGGAAAATGGAAAGGATGGTATGATCTTGAAATTATGTTGACAAGACTGATTTAATAGATAAAATTAATTCTGAACCTGAAGATTCTAGTTCCAAATTTGTAGTTATTTGGAATTTAATGGACAAGACACAGCAATTATCAGAGAGGGATCTCCTTGTCTATCTCCTGCCTCTGATCTCTTCTTACCTATCATCATTTACACCTTAAAACTGCCAGTGGTTCTTTTGAGGCTCTTTGAATGAATGCAAACATCAGGTAGTTGCATACAGCCTGCCCCCATGGAAGTGCCTCATTAGCTGGCTGCTCTTTGCTGCAATAAAGTCTTCTTTCTTCCTGCCCCTGGCCTCTAGTTCTCTTCTTTTTCTGAACTTCTGCACAGGATATCAGTATACAAAGCAGGATCTTTCTTTTTTGTGTGTCTGCAGTGCTATATTTGAGGGCCCATCCTGTCCAGAAAGTATTTTTCCTGAACAGTTCTATCCATTTCCCAAGATGTCTATTTATGTCTTCTTCCTTTAGCCTCAGCTGCTGAAAAGTCTGAGACCCAAATAATAAAGGTTTTTTTATTACATTCTATTCCCTGATTCTATCAGGCTTACCTATTTCACACTTTTTACATGTCCTGCACACCTCCATAGCTGTTTCTTCTGGGATGACTATCTCAGGATGCATTCCAGGCCACTGCCCCTGGGCAATGTTGCCAAGGTCTATTACTGTTCTCTAAAAAAAAAATCTCCAAGTTCAAGTCACACTTTGATTTCTGCAGTGTCTTCTTTTGACGAAATTAAAGAATGCACAGTTTAATGTTGAGGAAGCTTTCAGCAATGGCCCTACTCAGGAAGAAACCAGAGTTGTCCCTAAGCAGCAAATGCCCGGACATTGTGAGTAGAACACATTCCTTAGATATTCTGAAGAGTCTCTCTGCAGGAACAACATGTCAGTTACTGCCTCCTGGGGAATTTCTTGATCTAAATAAATGCTGGGTGTGTGTAGAGATGTGGCTAACAAAACCCCCTTGTGATTTTCGTGCTTAGGAAACCTCATGGAGATTGTGCCCCTATGTTATACCTCGAGAACCCCAGGATTCCCCAAGGTAAAGATATAAACTGGACTTAAAAATGATTGTTGGTTGCGTGTTTAAATCTGTGTTTCTGTGTTTTTATGTATGTATTTTGAAAATTACCTTCTGTCTACTACATTGCAATTTCCTTGAGGACAGTGATTGAATTTATTCTTTGACTAACAGGTTTCTGTCCTCCCTGTCAGCCTAAGCCCCTAATGTAAAGTTATACACCTGAGGCAATGAAACTTGCCGAACTCTGAACTGAATGATTTCTCTACAATTATTGTAAACCATTAGAAAAGCAACACAGTCATTCAAATCGGCTTTCTAGACCAAAAATGGTTTTTAAATTGAAAACATGGCCTGCAGAACTATATTCTTTAGGATTACATCCATCATTATAAAAGGGAACCTAAAGTTCTCTAAGAAATATAGATCTCAGGAGGAAAAATGTTTCCAGTGATTAACTGACGGTGGAGTAGAAATGGGCGTTCAAGCACAGGGGTAGGATTTAACTATTCCCATGCAGGTTTGAATCCCAGGTTTATCTCTTATTAGCTAGGTGCCATTGGGAATGATAAGAAGGTCTGGAACCTCTCCATTTCCCCATCCTCAAAATGAGGACAATAATACTTAATTTTCAGGTTTGTTTTGAGGTCTAAATAAGATGTGCTTCAAATATAGTACATAATCTTAAGCCTCTAAGAGAGTGTGTTACCTACAATCAACTGATTCAGCTAGCTGGCATTAGAAAATGTGAACTAGAGGCATTATTTGGAGAAAAGTGGAGAGGATGGTATGTCTGCAAGACTGGTTTAATAGATAAAATTAATTCTGAACCTGAAGATTCTAGGAATTGGACATACCTTTGATTTAAAAATCATTCACGAGTTCTAGTTTTTAAATTAGGAAAGAGATTAATAGAATAGCTAAGTGGATTTAAAAGGTAACTGTAGAAAATTGTGCTTCTTCAAGGTTTGTAAAGCTAAATTCCTTTTTTTAAAAAAAATTCAGATTTCAAGGTTCGGAGCTCACACTTACCTTCCTTATCAATTTAGTGTTACCAAGTGCAATTTCTGTCTTCTTGCCAAATGAATCCAGCAATCATGAAGAGTTATCATTGCAGTGGCATTGTGTAAAGAAATTCAAATTTCTGGGCTGAAACCAACTGTAAAACATCAGACAGAGAAGATAAACCTCTGAAGCCTTGATAAAGAACATAGTAATTTGTAAATGTTTTTATGACTATACATTTTATTATTCCACTCAAGGAGAGCTGCATTAACACAATTACCTTCAATGTTCAAAAGATGGAAAATTAACACTCAGAGGCTTCACTCTAAAATAGGATTCTCGGAGTTGAACTAAAACAATGAAAGTTGTTTTAACCTCTGTGTATATTAGCATTTCTGAGCTGAGAGGAATACATAAAATTCAACAAATTCTAAGTCTGTTGTGTAAATCCCATCTCCTGAGTTCTTAATTTCAGTGTTTATATTTTTCAGTTTTAAAATTTCTGATTGATTTTTACAGCTTCCAGTTTTCTGCTGAAATTCCTCTTCTTGTCATGTAATTTACTGAACATATTAATTAGTTATTTTAAAGTATATGGCTAATAACTCAATATCTGGACCTCTAGTATGTCTGTTTCTATTTCCTGTTTTTTTACCTTTTTATTTTTTAATAAATTGTTGCCTTTTGTCATACTTAGTTGTAGTTTTACTAATTGAACACTGAATATTGTATTTTTATATGCCTTTATTTTTATTTTAGTTTTAAATTTTTATTGGAGTATAGTTGATTTACATGAACATTGTATTTTTTAAATAGTAGAAGATATTTTGAGGCTTTGAAAATGTTATCTTCCTCCAGAGATGACCCCCTTTTGCTTCTGGCAGGAAGTTAGGGTAGGGGCAGATTGTCTTAATTTTTGTCTGGGATTGAGCCGATTTGAAGCTTGGTTTAAATTTTTGTGAAAGCTGACCCATTAACAGTTTACCCTTTTTTTATTGTGGCAAAATACATGTAATATAAAACTTACTATATTAACTATTCTAAAATATATGGTTCAGTGGTATTAAGTGCATTCATACTGTTGTGCAACCATCACCACCATCCATCTCCAGAACTCTTTGCATCTTACAAAAATGAAACTCTATACCCATTAAACAATAGCTCCCCATGACTCCTTCTCCACAGCTCCTGGCAATCACCATTTTACGTCTACTTTCTTTTTTCTTTTTAAAAAAATCTCCCCTTTTCCCACATGACCCATCCTCTGGTAACCACCATTCTACTGTCTGTACTATGAATCTTTTAAAAATTCCATACAATATTTGTCTTTCTTTGTCTGCCTTATTTCGCTTATCATAATGTCCTACAGGTTCATGCATATTGTCACAAATGGCAGGATGAGTGTGTTTGTGTGTGTGTGTGTGTGTATCACACTTCCTTTATCCATTCATTTGTTGACAGACATTTAGGTTGTTTCCATATCTTGCCTATTTGTGAATAATGCTACAATGAACATGGGAGTGCAAATATCTCTTCAAGATAGGGATTTTATTTCCTTTGGACACATCCTCAGGAGCACTTGTTATCTTCTGACTTTTTGATAATAGCCTTTCTAACAGGTATGAGATGATATCTCATTGTGGTTTTAATTTTCATTTCCCTGATGATTAGTGATGTTTAGCAACTTTTCATGTACCTATTGGCCATTTGTATGTCTTCTTTGGAAAAATGTCAGTTCAAGTCCTTTGCCCATTTTTTAATTAGACTCTTTGCTTTTTGCTACTGAGTTGTATGAGTTCCTTATACATTGCGGATATTAACCCCTTATCAGATAGATGGTTTACAAATATTTTTTCCTATTTTGTAAGTTGCTTTTTCATGTTTAAAATTGTTTCTTTTGTTTTGTGGAAGCTTTATAGATTGATGTGCTCCTACTTATTTATTTTTGCTTTTGTCACTTGTGCTTTTGGTGTAACAGCCAAAAAATCATTGCCAAGACCAATGTCAAGGAATTTTACCTTGTTTTTTTCCTAGAAGTTTTACAGTTTCAGGTCTTACATTTAAGTCTTTAATTTATTTCAAGTTAATTTTTGTGAGTGGTACAAGACAGGAGTCCAACTTCCCTCTTCTACATGTGATTATCCAGTTTTCCCAGCACCATTTATTGAAGAAACTATCTTTTCCACATTAAGTATTCTTGGTTCCACTGTGAAATATTAGTTGACTGTATATGCATGGGTTCATTTCTGGGCTGCTGATTCTATTCCATTGGTCTATATATCTGTTTTTATGCCAATACCATACTGTTTTGATTATTATAGCTTTGAAATATAATTTGAAAGCAGGAAGTCTGATGCCTCCAGCTCTGCTCTTCTTGTTCATGATTGCTTTAGCTATTCAGGGCCTTTTGTGGGTCCATATGAATTTTTAGATTTTTTTTTTATTTCTGTGAAAAATGCCATTGGAATTTTGCTAGGGATCACATTGAATCTATATATTGCTTTGGGTAGTATGGCCATTTTAACATATTAATTCCTCCAGTTCATGAACATGGGATATCCTTCCATTTATTTATGTCTTCTTTAATTTCTTTCATCCATGTTTTATAGTTTTCAGTGTACAGATCTTTCACCTCCTTGGTTAAATTTATTCCTAACTATTTTATTCTTTTTGATGCTATTGAAAATGGGATTCTTTTTCTTAATTTCATCTTTGGACAGTTTATTGTGAGTCTATAGAAACACAACTGATTTTTGTACGTTGATTTCATGTCCTGTAACTTACTGAATTCATGTATCAGTTCTAACGGTGTTTTGGTGGAGTCTTCGGCATCTCCTATATATAAAATTGTGTCATCTGCAAAAAGAGACAATTTTAGTTCTTCCTTTTAGTTGTGCCTTTTTAAAATAAGTTTATTTTATTTATTTATTTATTTTTGGCTGTGTTGGGTCTTCATTGCTGCGCGCGGGCTTTCTCTAGTTGCAGTGAGCGGGGGCTACTCTTCGTTGAGGTGTGCGGGCTTCTCATTGCGGTGGCTTCTCTTGTTGTAGAGCACAGGCTCTAGGCACGTGGGCTTCAGTAGCTGTGGCTCGCGAGCTCAGTAGTTGTGGCTCACAGGCTCTAGAGCGCAGGCTCAGTAGTTGTGGCACAGAGGCTCAGTTGCTCCACGGCATGTGGGATCTTCCTGGATCAGGGCTCGAACCCATGTCCCCTGAATTGGCAGGTGGATTCCTAACCACTACACCACCAGGGAAGCCCCTAGTTGTGCCTTTTATTTCTTTTTCTTGTCTAATTGTTCTGGCTAGGACTTCCAGTACTATATTGAATAAAAGTGGTGAGAGTGTGCACCCTTGTCTTGCTCCTGGTCTTAAATGAAAAGCTTTCGGCTTTTCACCACTGAATATTATGTTAGCTCTGGGCTTGTCATATATGGCCTTTTGCATATTGAGATTCATTCCTTCTGTACCTAAATTGTTGAGAGTTTTTATAATGAAAGGATGATGAATTTTGTCAAATGCTTTTTCTGTGTCTATTGAGATGCTCATGTGATTTTTATTCTTCATTTTGTTAATGTGGTGTAACACTTTGATTGATTTCTGTATGTTGAATCATCCTTGCTTTCCAGGGATTAATCCTACTTGATCATGGTGTGTTGTTTAATGTGCTGTTGAATTTGGTTTGCTAATATTTTGTTAGGGAATGTTGCTACTGTGTTCATCAGGGATATTGACCTGCAGTTTTCTTTCTTATAGTGTCCTTGTTTGGCTTTGGTACCAGGGTAATACTGACCTAGTAAAATGAGTTTGGAAGAGTTCCTTCCTCTTCAATATTTTGGGAGAGTTTGAGAAAAATTGATATTAGTTCTTCTTCAAATGTTTGGTGTATTTTACCATCTGGTCCTGAACTTTTCTTTTTTGGGAGATTTTTTACTACTGATTCAATCTTACTCATAATTGGTGTGTTTAGATTTTGTATTTCTTCGTGATTCAGCCTTGGTAGGTTGTATGTTTCTAGAAATTTATCCATTTCTTCTAGGTTATCCAATTTGTTATCATATAATTGTTCATAGTAGTCTTTTATGATCCTTTGTATTTCTGTGGTATCAGTTGTAATGTCTCCTTTTCATTTATGATTTTATTTGTCTTCTCTTTTTTTTAGTCTAGTTAAAGGTTTGACAATTTTATTTAAAAAAACTTAATTTTCTTAATCTTTTCTATTGGCTTTCTAGTCTCTATTTTATTTATATCTGCTCTGATCATTATTATTTCCTACCTTCTACTAACTTTGGGCTTAGTTTGTTCTTTTTCTAGTTCCTTGAGGTGCAAAGTTAGATTGTTTATTTGAGATCATTCTTTTTTCATAATGTAGGCTTTTATCACCATAAAATTCTCTTTTAGCAGTGCTTTTGGTGTATCCCATAAGTTTTGGTATGTTGTGTTTCCATTTTCATTTGTCTCAGTATATTTTTTTATTTCCCTTTTGCTTTCTTCTTTGACCTATTGGTTGTTCAGGAGTGTGTAGTTTAATTTCCACATATTCATGAATTTTCCAGCTTTTCTCCTCTTGCTGATTTCTAGTTTCATACTATTATGGTCAGAAAAGATGCGTAATATGATTTCAGTATTAAATATATAATGAGAAGAACATGTATTCTGCTGCCATTGGATGGAATGTTTCATACATGCCTGTTAGGTCCATTTGATTTAAAGTGTAGTTCTAATCCTGTATTTTCTTATTGATTTTTCTGTCTGGATGATCTATCCATTGTTGAAAATGGGGTTCTGAAGTTCCCTACTGTTGTATTGCTGTCTATTTCTCCTTTCAGATGTGTTTTACTTGCTTTATATATTTAAGTGCTCTAATGTTGGGTGCATAAACATTTACAATTGCTATATCCTCTTGATGAAGTGACCCCTCTATCATTATATAATGACCTTCTTTGCCTCTTGTAACAGTTTTTGATTTAAAGTTTATTTCATCTGATATATGTATAGCTACCCTTGCTCTCTGTTGGTTTTCATTTGCATGGAATATCTTTTTCATTCCTTTGTTTTCAATCTATACGTGTCCTTAAAGCTGAAGTGAGTCTGTTGTAGGCAGCATATAGTTAGGTCTTATTTTTTTTAATCTATTCACCACTTTGGGTCTTTTGAGAATTTAATTTATTTACATTTAGTGATTATTGATTGTTAAGGGCTTACTATTGCTCTTTTGTTCCTTGTTTTCTGGGTGTTTTATAGATGCTTGTTTTCTTCCCATCTTGCTGTATTCCTTTTTATTTTATTTATTTCTCCTTTGATTTCTTTTCTATTTATCTTTTGTGTATCTATAATAGGTTTTTGCGTTATATTGATAGTTACCATGAGGCTTACATAAAACATCTTATAACAGTCTATTTTAAGCTGTTAACAACTTAACTTCCATTGCATACAACAACTCTACATTTTTGCTCCCCCCACTGCATTTTGTTTTTGCTGTCACAATTTTCACCTTTCTATATTATGTATCCATTAATAAATTATTGTACCTATAGTTATTTTTAATACTTTTTTCTTTTAACTTTTATACTAGAGTTATAAGTATGTTACACACCCCCATTACAATATTAGAGTATTCTGAATTTGACCATATGTTTACCTTCACCAGTGAGTTTTATACTTTTATATGTTTTCATGCTGTTATTTAGTGGCCTTTTGTTTCAGCTTAAATAACTCCCTTTAACATTTCTTGTAAGACTGGTCTAGTGGTGATGAACTCTTACAGCTTTTGTTTGTCTGAGAATATATTTATCTCTCCTTCAACTCTGAAAAACAACTTTGCTGGGCAAAGCATTCTTGGTTGGCAGTTTTTTTTCTTTCAGCACTTTGAATATAGCATCCCACTCCTTTCCGGACTGCAAAGTTTCTGCTGAAAACTGCTTATAGTCTTATGGGAGTTTCCTTGTACATAACAAGTTGCTTTTCTCTTGCTCGTTTCAAAATTCTCTCTTTGTCTTTAACTTTTGACAGTTTGATTTTAATGTGTCTTGGTGTGTGGCTCTTTGGATTAATCTTTTCTGGTGTTCTCTGAGCCTCCTGGATCTGGATGTCTATTTCTGTCCCTAGATTTAGGGATTTTTCCACCATTATTTCTTTGAAAAAGCTTTCTGCCCCTTCTCCCTTTCTTCTCCTTCTGGGACTCCCATCATGTATATATTATCCATTTGATGGTGTCCCATAAGTCCCTTAAGCTTCCTTAATGTTTTAATTTTTTTTCTTTTTCCTTTTTTCTTTTTTGCTCCTCTGATTAGATAATTTCCACTGACCTATCTTTGAGTTCAGTAATCTTTTTTCCATTTGATCTAGTCTGCTGTTGAACCCCTCTATTGAATTTTTTAGTTCAGTTGTCATATTCTTTAGATCTATTATTTCTATTTGGTGCCTTTTAATATTTTCTCTTTACTAAAATTGTCCTTTGTTCATGAATTGTTTTCCTGACCTCGGTAAGCATCTTTATGGCCATTATTTTGAATTCTCTGTTGAGTAAATCACTTAACTCTCTTTCATTATGGTCAGTGTCTGTAGATTTACTTTGTTCTTTTGTTTGGGACATATTCCCTTGTTTCTTCAT
This sequence comes from Monodon monoceros, assembly GCF_005190385.1. NCBI lineage: Eukaryota > Metazoa > Chordata > Mammalia > Artiodactyla > Monodontidae > Monodon > Monodon monoceros. The sequence continues at coordinate 18,059,668 of NW_021703779.1, read as the reverse complement.
TTTCCTTGATTCTCTATATTGGTTTCTGCACATTAGATAAACTAGTCACCTCTCCCAGTCTTAGCAGACTGGTCTTGTGTAGGAGATGAACTTTACCAATCAACCCAGCCCAAAATTCTGAGTGCCATCAAACCCTTCTGCTTGTCAAACCCATACCACCATCTTTGTTCTTAGTGCTTCCATGAGATTATGGGGTGCCAAGTCTCATCACTTTCCCCAAAGTGGGGGGAATGCCCACATGCCTGTTGAGGCTCCTGGAGGACTATTAATTGCTTGCCTGGTCAGCTCCCAGATGCATGCTAATTGGAAGCTGGACCCTCAGGCAGCTGATGAGAAGGAATGTTAGATATGCAGTCTAGCCCACATCAGGGAGATAAGGGAAGATAAGGAGCAGAGTGGTCTTGCCTACTCACTCTGTACTGATCCAGGGGGAATAGCTGCTGGAAGTACTTGTACGCCCATATAAAACCAGCTTTTTGTTCTCTGTGGTCCTGCGGGACTCGGGAATGCTGAGCCCTGTCAGCTCCCGGAGCTAGGTAATTTAGGAGACAGTCCTCAGATAAAAGTTGCAAAGATTGGGGTGCTAGATGTATAAACAAGTTCCTTCCAGGGAAAAGCTAGAGACTTGGTTTTACTGTTGGAGCAAGGGGACTAAGGTAGAAGATGTGCCCAAACATCCTTTCAGGCTCCAGGAGGAGCCTAGCCAGCTCCCAGATGTAGATTGATTAAAAACCTGACCCTCGGGCTTCCCTGGTGGCGCAGTGGTTGAGAATCTGCCTGCCAATGCAGGGCACACGGGTTTGAGCCCTGGTCTGGGAAGATCCCACATGCTGCAGAGGGACTAGGCCCATGAGCCACAACTACTGAGCCTGCGCATCTGGAGCCTGTGCTCCACAACAAGAGAGGCCGCGATAGTGAGAGGCCCGCGCAATGCGATGAAGAGTGGCCCCCGCTTGCCGCAACTAGAGAAAGCCCTCGCACAGAAACGAGGACCCAACACAGATAAAAATAAATAAATAAATAAATAAATATTAAAAAAACAAAACAAAACAAAAACCTGACCCTCAGCAGCAGATGGGAAAAAAAAAAGTAAGCAGTCAAACCTCTTTCAGGGAGAAACTGGAAGCTGGGCATTTTTGCCTGCTCCCTCTGCACTGAGCCCAAGGGGATAGCTGTGGAAAGTGCCTGTACACTCATTTAAGAACTGCCTCTTTGTTTTCTGTGGTCCTGGAGGACATGTGAATGCCAAGCCCCTTTGGCTCTCTGAGCTAGGTGATTTGGGAGCCTGTCCCTTGGGTTGAAGCTGTAAAAGTTAGGGCATTAGATATGTAAAATATCTCCTCCCAGGCAGAAGCTGGAGACTTGATTTTATTGTTGCAGTGAGCTAGGGGGAGAAGGCAGGGGAAGTGCCCACAGGCCCTTTCAAGCTCCAGGAAGAGCATAGTCAGCTCCCAGATGCAGGCTAATTAGAAGCCTGAATCTTGGGAGCAGCTGGAGCAGTTGCAGTCAAACCCCTTCTAGGGAGAAACTGAGAACTGTGCTGTTTTGCCTGCTCCCTCTGTGCTGAGCCCAGGGGGATACCTGTGAGAAGTGCTCATGCACCCATTTAAAAAGCACTTCTTTGTTTGCTGTGGTGATGGGGGACTTGTGAATGCCAAGCCCCTTTGGCTCTTCAAGCTAGGTTATCTGGGAGCCAGTCCCTCAGGTGGCAACTATAAAAGTTGGAATGCTAGCTGTGTGGTCAAAACCCTTCTCTCCTCAGAGAGAAGCTGGGAGTTGGGGGTTCCCTCCCAATTGTAAGGCACTGTGCCAAGAGTGGGGTTTATGGCATGAATATCTCAGCTGTTCCTGCTCGTTTCGATATGGGTATTTTCTCAGTCCTCTGATGGGTAGGAGTCACTGAACTAGCTTCTGGATTTCTCTCAGAGTGAATCGATCCATCTGTAGCTATATATTCAGTGCATCCATGGGAGGAGGGAAACTTAGGAGCCTCTTATTCCACCATCTTGCTGATGTACCAGTTCACTCTTATACCTAAGCTATAGTCTTTCAAGAGTTCCAAATGAAACTCTTCAGTATCTACAAGGACTCCTCCTCCTTGTAGAGCTCTGAACTCCAGCTTTTGTTCCCCAAACCCATGAGGTTCCTAAAGCCTCTGTTCAGTTTCTCAGCCTCTTAACTCTTGCCTTCAAATTGGCAAATGCTTTAGAGGCTCTTGATGAGTACTTTAACCTTTCTGAACCATAGTTCCTTGCCTGTAAAATGGGACTAATACTACAGGCCTTGCAATGTTGTTGGAACACTTGAATGAAACAACTTTTGGAAAACAAATGATGCAATGCTTCGTACTTAATAGCTGCTCAATTCATGTCATTTTTCTTTCATCTTTTGTGGATCTAACCCTTTCTTTCAAAATGTTCAAGGAAAACCTATAATGACAGCCATATGGCAGTTGTTCTAGACAGGATATGAAGGGAAGGAAAGCATTATTTCAACTGTCTTTTCACAGCATCTGAGCACATGTACCTTATGCCCATCTTGTATGTGGAATCCAGCAACACTGTTCATCTTTTTTTCAAAATAAGCCATAAAAAAACACAAGTTATTTAGAGTAAAGTACCTAATTCAGAATGCAATATTTGTGAGCTAATTTGAATTTCATATGAGGAAGAATTCTAGCATTTTGCTTACCCTTGGAAAAATAAAAAAGTGTAGCATATGCGTAAATATTATTAGAGGTCAAAGGACACACAAGGGCTTAGTGACACTTGTAATCAGTTCTTCTCCCTCACGTGCACGGAAAAAGGTATAAAAATGCAAACACTTGGCACTACTTTACAGAACCATGGATCACATCACAGAGAATGCCTGTTTTGTTTTCTTGTTTACTTTGAGAGGTAAGCCTTTCTCCCCCTTCAGAAGCTGGAGACTTCTTTGCAGCAGGTATGTGAAAAGGAATGCCATAATGCAAAGAACTTTCCTTCTTAACTCAGTAAAATTGGCAACCTCAGCCTGCATGAGGGTAGCACTGGCCCTGCCACAGTTTACCATCATCACAGATTGGGATATAATGTCAATGCTGGGCTCCTGGAGATGCTTTTTTTAAAAAACAGCTCTATTGAGTTATTATTTACATGCAATAAACCACACCCATTTAAAGTGTACATTCCCATGAAGTTTTGTATATGTGTGAAGAAACCACCATAATAAAGATATAGAACATTTCCACTTCCCTACCCAGAGATTCTTTGTGCCCCTTTGCAGTCTCCTTTTACCCTCAGTCTCAGGCACCCACTGATATGCTTTCTGTCTCAATAGATCAATTTGCATTTCTATATTAGTTCATATTTTCTAGAATTTTATATAAATGTAATCATACAGTGTAACTCTTTTTTGTCTAGCTTGTCTCACTCACCATAATGTATTTGAGGTTCATCATATTATTGCATGTATCAGTAGTTCATTCTTTTGTATTACTGAGTAGTATTCCGTTATATGGGTACACTACAATTTGTTTATCTTTTCACCTATTGATGGACATTTGCATTGTTTCCAACTTTTTACTATTACAAACAAAAGTGCTACTAACATTTGCATACAAGTCTTTTGTGGATATGTGTTTTCATTTCTCTTGGGTAAATACCTAGGAGTGGAATAGCTAGATCATATGGTAGGTTTATGTTTAACTTTATTAGAAACTGACAAATCATTTTCCAAAGTGGCTGTACTACCTTACATCCCCACCAGCAATGTGTGAGAGTTCCAGTTTGGGGGATACTCCTTAACATCATTTTATTTACTTAAAGAAATTAATTCAGAACAATTAGCCTATAGTAAGTATATAGTAAGGCTTGGCATTGAGTTCTTCATTTATCCTCTATGAGTCTGTTTCTGCATCTGATAAATAAGAATAATAATGGAACCTACCTCACTAGATTGTTTTGATGTTCAAATGAGATATAGGTATAAAGATCTTAGCATATGGTAAGTTCTCAATAAATGTTATCTCATTATTATTATCTATATGTTATTAAGGCTATATGCCAGGGACTTACTAAGAGTTTTACATTTCTTGTCTTATTTCATCCTCCCAAGACCTTGAAATGTAGGCATTCATTATATAGACTTTACAGAGGAAGAAAGTGTAATTCAGAAAAGTTAAATGACTTGCTCAAAAATCACACAACAGAGTGACTATCTGGAATTCAAACTCAGACAATGTAATTAGAAAGCTCAAGCATTTAAGCATTATGTTAGCTGGTCTTGCATTCTAATAGGATTAAGAGTGAATATGGTTGCATCGATATCATCATTCCATGTAGGTTGTCACAATACATACTTTATCACTTGCTTTTAGGTAGACCACTGAACAGATAGAGTACTTCTTTGCCCTGTGTTTCAGCAGCTTGAGTCCCATTCTGTTTTGTAAATTTATGGCACCTAAACACAAGTCATGGGGAGAAATAACTCCCTGTATCCAGTATCTCATCTGTCCCCTCTGTTTCTTGAGATTACTCCATCCTACTGTCTAAACCTTCTCCAGAACAGCCTTCTACCTGAAATGCTGCTTGAAGAGGTAGGTGCCTACCAAATTGGAAAACTGCCTGAGAGTGCCTCCTACTCAAGCTGTACATATGCCTGTCCCATCAGCCAGCAATTCCACTCCTAGATGCTTAACAGAAAAGAATACATATATTCACCAAAAGAAGTGTGTTAGAGTATTCATAGCAGCACTACTTGTAATAGCCCCAAATGGGGAAAAAACCCAAAAGACCATCAGCAGTGTAGAAGTACATTGTGTGGTAGTCATACAAAAAATAATACACAGCATTGGAAGATTGGGATTGACACATACACACTACTATGTATAGAATAGGTAACTAATAAGGACCTACTGTATAGCACAGGGAACTCTACTTAATACTCTGTAATGACCTATATGGGAAATGAAGTTTAAAAAGAGTTGGTATATGTATGTGTATAACAGATTCACTTTGCTGTACACCTGAAACTAACACAACATTGCAAATCAGTTATACCCCAAGAAAAATTTTAAAAAAATACACAGCAATGAAAATGAACAAATTGTGACTATATGCAAAAGTACATACCACATATGTATAAAAGAACATAAACATAACATTGAGCAAAAGAAACCAGACCTAGAAGAATATATACAGCATGATTCCATTTATATAGTTTTAAAACAGGCAAAAATAGTCTATGGTATTTATAGTCAGCTAAATGGTTATCCTTGTTGGTGGGCATAGCGGGGTGTGGCGGGGTATAAGTGACTGACTGGAAGGGGACATGAGCAAGGCCTCTGGGAGTACTGGTAATGTTCTGTTTATATAGATGTTGGATAAATTATTAGTGTTCAATTTGTGAAAATTCCTTAAGCTGCATACTTATTTTTTATTGCACTTTTGTATGTCATACTTCAATTTCAAAATTCAAAAGAAATTAACCCCTTACTCTGTCCCATCCCCTCACCCCCAAATCCAAAACCCTCTGCAAGGCTGCTGATAGCACAGTTTTCTTTCATTGACCATTCTCTCAAGCATCTACTTAAAGTTTACTTCATGAGAAACTGGGATAAAACCAGTTTTTCCAACAATAAGAATGTAACAAAATTCCCTCTCCCGCAACCAAATGTGTATCTCCCTTCCTCCTTGTTGCTCCATATGAAGACAGAAAAAAAAAATTGAAAATATAAATGAGAGACTTGCACTCGACAGTGTCTTTAGGTAGAAATGAGTACCTCTGGCAACTAATCGTAAGGGGTGGTCTTGGAGAATGAGTCACTCAGCAAGTCATGCAGTTGGCATAAAACAAAGAAGCAAGCAATGTGGGTACTAAAAGGATTTTTGTTTTATACTTCAGTTTGCTAAGGAAAAATATCATCGATCTTGGCCTGCCTCTGCTAGTAGGTAGTACTCTCCATACTGAACTACAGCTTGCAAAACCCAGCAGCCACCACAGCCGTCAGAACTGCCCGTGAATTTAGACACACTGACACTAGGGACCACATGCTTAAAATAGTTTGATATGTGTTGGTCTTTGAGTACATGTTCATACTTATTAATAAAGCAACTTAAATCATAAGACAGGAGATTAGCCTGCTGAAGTTTTTCTCTTTGGATGCTTTCGGCAATTGATTTCTTTAATGACAACGACTTAGATGGCAAAGCTGTCTCTTATGGGATTGTAACCCACCCATCATTGTTTATCATTCAGTTTTACTACTGGCTGAATTTCCTGGGTATGGAAAAAGCTGCAGAAATCTGTGAAATTCCTTTGGTTATGCTTATCAGAAGAAATACATCTATTGTTTTTGTCTCCTTTAAACATATATGAAGTCTGCCTCTAAAGTGAGCTATCTGATCTTGAAGCAGAGAGTAATTGGGTATTAACAGAGGAAGTACTTAGCGCCTGGCTAACCAAAGTATGATTCTTGGATAGCAAAGTTGGCATTGCCCAGGAGGTTGTCAGAAATGCAGACTCTCAGGCCCTGCCCACATCTAGAATCTGCATTTTAAACAGGTCCCCAGCTGATGCCTATACATGTTTATGTCTGATAAGCACTGCTGCAGGGTATATAGAAAACACTGACTTTGAGCAGTAGATACAATTTTTCCGATTTTGTATTAAGCATAGCACGTTCTTTCTTATAGCATGAAAAATAGGTACCAATTTTGAGATTGTGGCCCAAGTTTCATAATATGAGTAGAAAAAGCCTGTTAAAGTTCCCTATGTGGCTGGGAGCCTTATCTGTTTAGATCCGTGTTTATGTCAGAAGGACAAAATGAATTGCTTAGAGGGAAACTAGAGGTGCTGGGACTTGTGGATACGGATGGTCAGTATAGCCCATAAGCCCATGGCAGTAGATGCTGCCAGAAGCGCACATGATGCTGACCGCATGTCTGTCTGTAGGAGACCTGTGCTCTGTGGGCAGGGCAACCACTGTGATGCTTTAGGGAATCACACTATTCCTCCTTGTGGCAAAGACTGCTTATCATCCCCCAGGATCCATTATCCCTTTCTTCCTTTTGATAATAACCTCCCTGCACACACATGGAGTTTTATCAGAACATATAGCTGTCTAGCTAGAGACTACATTTATCATCCTGCCTTACAGGTAAGTGTGGCCATGATACTAAATTATCCCAATGGAATGTGAGCAAGAAGATGTATATACCTCTCATCGTTAAAAGGAAACTGTTTGGCCTACCCTCCTCTTTGCTCTCTTTCCCAGCAGATGTGGTGCTGTGAAAACAGCTTTGACCATCTCTATGATGGCAACACTCCAGTGCAGAAAGCTGCAACTAAGTGTCTGCAAAGAAAAATGCCAACAAGAAACAAGCTAATTTCCCCTATATAACCCCAGAAAGGCTGAGAAATACGGGGCACAAATACTTCAGAATGTAGAGTGAGATATAGGAAAACTGACTGAAAGTGTATTAAGGAAAGTTACACCCCCAGTTTCTCTCTGTAACCATTCCCGCCCAGCCACTAAGCAACCCAACATAGACAGGAGACTTCATCCCTGGGATGATTCAGCCTGAGAGGCTCCAGAGTCTGGCACACTAGAGGGTATGGAAGAGAAGCAGGTGAAATTTTAAAATTTCTTTTCCTTTTTTGACTTCTAGAACCCGTAGTCAGGCTTCTAATCCTCCAGGTAGGATTTTGGAAGAGTCTTTTCTGAAGAAACAATCCCAAGAGAAAAAATCTTATAGATGCTCAAATTTGAGGGTTCCCCAACAAAATAGCTGGGCCACACCCAATCACACAGAGCTTTTAGTTAGCTTTTCAGTGTTTTATACTGTACTTGGCATTTGGTATGTCCTTGCATTCTGGAAATTCATTTTCTTAATTTCTGGGAAATGTTCTGTCATTACCGCTTTTATGGTTTCTTTACCTCCTTTTACCAGTTTTTTGAAAACAAGAGCTACACATGAGCAAAGCACATCATTTTAAATGCTAGACTAACAGGGATAAAGAGGAAACCCCTAAAAACTCCCAAAGGAGAAATAAAGTTTGCTCACAAAGAATTAGGAATCAATTTATAGTCATATTTCCCAGCAGTAGCACTGGAAGCTGGAGCAATGCCCATAACATATTGATTAAAGATTATTTTCATTCTGGAATTCTATATCCAGCCAAACTAACATTCAAGAATGAAAGGATGGGAGATTGGGATTGACAAATACACACTACTATATATAAAATAGATAACTAATAAGAACTAATAAGAATAATAACTAATAAGAACCTGCTGTATAGCACGGGGAACTCTACTCAATACTCTGTAATGGCCTATATGGGAAAAGAGTCTAAATTCACTGATTCACTTTGCTGTACACCTGAAACTACTACAACATTGTAAATCAACTATACTCCAGTAAAATTTTTTTAAAAAATAAATTATACCTAAAACAAACAAACAAAAAAGGGTGAAAGGAAAAGAACATTTTCAGGCATGAAAAAATTCTAAAATGTATTTCCAGAAAGCTACTCCAGGATGTGCTTCACTAACACAAGGGAATAAACATACAAAGTGGAAGACTTAGGATCCAGGGACTTCAACACAGAGAAGAGAAAGGAGAATTCCTTTATTAACAGAGGAAATTGTGACAGAACAGCCATGCAGCTGGTCTAAAGAACAACCAGTACAGACTGAATCAGGATAACAGGAGATTCTATGACAGATGTCTTGTGGGGGAAGGGAGAGGAGATGGAACTGATAGATTACTGGATATGTTTGACAGTATTGAGAAGCATCTGTAACTCTATGGAAGAGTGGGGAAATAATTAGCAATTGTTGCACATAAAACTAAGCAAACAAAGAAAAGGCAATTATTACCTAGAGAAAAAAATGTACAATAAAGGAACTAGAATTATTGTATACTATATGCCTCAACTGTGAACAATTTCACATGGTCATAATAATGTTAACACAGGGTATTCATTTAACCAAAAGTTATGATACAACTATATTGGAAAGATGAGGAGAGGGACAGTATGGGTGTGTGTGAGGGTACCAAATTCTGATCTTCCATTACAGGAAGTAAATAGATAATGTACAAAATAGATAAATAAGAAATCATATTATAAATATAAAACTTTGTGTATGAAGGTAAATAGAAGAAATCGCTAAAAGAGTTAACAGTAGTTTTCTCTGAGGAGTGGTTCTTGGGCATAGGGAGGAGTGGACCAGTAGCTATATTTTCTTACAAGATTTTTAGTACTAATTTTGCTTTTTAAAATTAAGTACATCTATTAATTTGGTAAAAAATAAAAATATAGGCAAGTCAGCAACAATCTACTTCTCTGGGAAGTATTCGTCTATAATTTGAATTCTCTGTCTGTCTGTCTGTCTCTCTCTAATTGTGGCATGAAAGGACTTATTTCTTGTTAAGAAATGTCAGGCGTCAGGAAGCAAGTGAGCACTATATATTTGTGGTGATCCCAGTATCCCTGAGATCACATCACAGCATTCCACTCATATGAGGACTGGCCCTAGTGGACCATTAGTATGTGCATCTGGTTACATTGCAACTGTAATTTCTAAATAAGGTCAGCATTCTTGAGCAAACAGATATGACAGCATGATTAAATGATGAAAATCAAACCCAAGGGCATTTTAACAGGAGTCATAGTCCTGAAAGTAAAATGAGGATCAGAAGGCCTGGATAAAGGAGTGTCAGATATGGACTTAGGCCTCAGTGTCCTAATCATTCAGGAATTTTGCTTTCTTAGCCAAGAATCATCATCAGTTTCATCTGACATGAGAGTCAGTCTTCCTCCCGGCAATGCCAGATAGATGAGGCAGAATGGCCCAGATTCAGAGCAGAGCCACACAGGGCCAGCAGCCGCCTGGGCATAAGGGAAACCAGGCTGAAAAGAGCCCTTCAGTTTTTACTACTCATTATCCTAACTTAGTGCCTCTTCAGCCATCTTTGTGACAGCCAGAAGCAGTGACCAGTGGAGCATTCAGTCAACAAATGTTATCATCACTGAAATAATAATCATGTTATCACCCATCATAATGATGTTTGTTCTGAGAGAAGACTCAGAAGGCTTGGGGTTTCCATCTGGGAAAAACCAAGAAGAGAAAGGTGATGTAAGCAGGACAGGTATGCCAACAGGGGTGGAATACGAGAGGGCATGTGGAATTGAGAATGGAGTAAAGGGATAAAAGACAAGCGGCAGTGAGGAAAGTGGCACAATAAGAGCTACCCGATAAGAGCTAGAAATGAACTGGTTTCACAATAGTGTTGAGAGCAAGAGACAGATATTTTCTGCCACAGTCACATTATATCCACCCTGCAGTGTGTTCATTAGTCAGATATACCATTGGTAATATTTTCAATTATATAGGAGATGCTGTCAGTGCTCCTCCCACATCCTCTTTGATCTCCTCCCCATGCCCATGCATACCAGCCTGACCACCAATGGCTGGTACAAGCATCTTTGCCAGAAGGCTGACCTGGGGCTGCTGGAATCAACTTTGCCCACACACACAATAGTGTCTGGGAAACAGTATTCCTCTAGGGGCAGCCTTGAACCAATGTCTGATGTGTATGGAGGTATACATGCCTCAGATACCTAGTTCCTTGGGTGAGTTATGCTGAGATGTCTGTTTTCCATTTCCAAAGTTTCCCAGCGGGAATAAACTTTAGTTGTCCTCAGTGGTAGCTGGGTTTTTAAAACACCTTTTATTAACTGTCTTCCCTTCCCTGTATCACCTCCCCACTCCCAGCCAGTGTTCCAGTACCTCCTTAAAACACTACGTACATTCAGTTCTTGTCTGACATTCTACCTCTGGAGAAAACCCAACCAGAACAAACATGGGCAGCATCAAAGGTAGATCTGTAGAGTTTTACGCCTGCTACTGCAATATGGTCAATAGCATCCCAGAGAACAGACAAAGGATGACTAGTAACTACAGTTCCTTCCCCAGCTGCACGTCTGCCATGGAAAGAATCTTCTTCTATCTAATGGGGCCAATCAGCCCAAGGGTAAATAGTGGTGGAAATTTAGTCCAAAGAAGAGGATCTTTAGATATAATATGTCCAAGGCAGACTGTGTATTTATGAGTCTTAGGCTGGAAGGGGCAATGACAGTTCATTTTTAAATGTAAGATTATATTCCTCTCGCACAGTTCAAAGCAATGTGCTGCATGCCAACCAGGGTATGGTTTTTATCACGTTACTTGTGGGAACAGTTATAGGAATAAGACTGGCCCTACTCTATGGAAGATAAACATCATAATTTATATTAAGAAGACCTGTAATATAAATTTATTTGTAATATATAGTTAATATCATAGGTCTATGACATATCACTATCATGTAGGTAGTCTCATTAATGTCTGAAGTTGCAGCAGAGAGGGCCACTTGCAAGTCTTTGTCTGAGTGCCTGAAGATCTTAACGGCAAGACTATGGTTGGAAAGTAGAAACTGGTGAACAGTTCCCCCTCCTGCAAAGGTACCAGAGACCAAGAACAATCCCTTAAGCCCCCAGACTGCGGTTTTTCCAGAAGGAAAACAATCTAACCCTGATGAAAGAGAGTTCAAGTATGTCCTTGGCCCAAGAACAGTGGTTGTAGCCACATGGAAAGAGAGGTTGGGTGTCGCCTAGCCAACTAACCCTCAGAATACCTCCTAGATCAGATCCCCCATTGGGGACCAGACCAGGATTCCATGCAAAGGACACTTTAAAGGATTGTGACTAAGACAGGAGGGTTGATTCTCTGATGTGATTCTAAAACCTTCAGAGAACAATGCAGAGCTCTATTAAGACATAATAAAAATATAGCCTAGGTGAGGGACAGTACTTGCTCCCATTTCAGCTCAATGAGTGAGTAAATGCAGGAGTGACTATAGCCACACCAGACAGACAGCAGGGGATTTAGTCCCTCAAATAATTCAATAAATACTTATTGTACATATATATATGTGTATATATATGTGTGTGTGTGTATATATATATATATATATATATGACAGCATGTAAAGATATAGTGTTCAATAATGAAAAGGATGACTTCTCTCATGGTGCTTACAATGTGCCAGGCACTATTCTACTCTGTAAGATTCTTATAACACGCCTATAAGATAGGTATCCTTGTCATCCCCCTTTTAGAGATGGGGACAGAGGTTAAGTGACTTGCCCACAGCCATACAAATCATTAGTGCTAGAGCTGGGATTTGAACCCTACAGTGTGCTGCCCCCCAGGTAGTTCTAGCCTCTGTTGCTCTATTGCCTTGGAGTTTACATTCTGGTCAGCAAAAAAGACCTTATATAAGATATTAATCATATTTGCAATCATTTAATTTCAATCTTAATCTAGACCTTGTAGGAGGTGTTACATACAGAGTGCCTTGAGCATGTTCACCAGCTTATTCACTCCATAAAAACATACTGATTGCCTACTCTGTGCCAGGTTCTGTGGGAGATACTGAGAATTTAATGAGAGCAAACGGATACCTCCTCTACTGTCTTGTGGAGGGAGAGCGGTCAGACATTATTTGAATGACACACATTTATATGTGATTGCAAAGGTGGTTAATGCTTTGAAGGAAAGTACTGAGAAGATTAAGAACATACAATATGAGGACTTGACATTTAAAATGAGATCTGAAGGATAAGTAACAGTTTACCGTGGTAAGGAGAAGAGGAAAATACATTTCAGGGAGGTATGTACCAAAGCTCTGAGGTAAGAAAAAGAAAAATCTAAGGCACTGAGAGAAAACCAGTGAGGCTGTAGCCCAGTGAGTGAGAGGGAGAGTGGAATGCAATGAGGTAGGTCTGGTGGGGAGGGGTCACATGACTTAGCCAATTAGGTTACTTTTGAAAGTGAAAAAGATGCTGATAATAATTAAACCAGGGCAACGGGCATAAACAGGTTTTGAATTGGGTAAACTGGGACAGACGGTGACTCTAATTTAGGCCTTGTAAAGGTTTTATTCTCTATCCTAAGAACAGTAAGAAGCTGTCACATGATTTTAAATGAGGGGTGGGGACATGTATAATCATATTTTATCATGATTATTTTTAACAACACTCTAGCCGTAACGTGGAGAATAGATAAGACAGCGATAGCAAATTCAGGGAGACAAATAAGGACATTATAACAGGAATCCAAGTAAGAAATGATGGTGCTTTGGACCAGAGTGAAAGTAATGGAGATGGAAAGAGGGAGATGGAGCCTAGTGACCACGACTAGTAAAATCAATATAACTTGAAGACTGATTGGTTTTGAGGAAGAGAGGATGACATAGGAGCAACCTGGAAACTGCTTCATGAGGTCAGGAGAAGTGAGAAAGAACTGGACAAATTAAGAATGAAGAATGAAAGAAATGATCAAACAAATGGCTGCTATGGCCATTTACTCCCCAGGAGGAATTTGAAGGGTCTAAGAAACTGCCATCCCAGCATTGGGGGCTACTTCTCATAGCCCCATTGTTCTCCACCATGGCTCATGGATACAAACCAATTCTTGCTGTCTGAACACATATGCACAATTAGAGAATGCAGGTATATCTGAGAGACCTAGAACTGAGCTAGTGACAGAAGCAGAGAGATGGTGTTCAAGGATGGCAATGTGATTTCAGAAAGGAAATATATCTTGAAAAAGATTTGGAAGAGAAGGAAGGAACCTGGCTTGTAAAAGAAATAGGTATTCCAGATAGAAGAAAAGGCACATGAAGGAATCCTATTAGGTTGTGTGTTAAGAGTATGTTAGTGACTTTCCAAAATTATCATTTAATGTTTGAAGGGGTCTTTTTTTCTTTTTACAATAGAAGTAGAAAATAAGGAACAAACCCAAAGTAGTTTCCCTTCCAAATGAATCACTTTCCCTTTTCTAAACCACTGTCAGATGCCATCTGATTCTGTCCCAACTGAAACAACCAAATTGGGAGGGAAAATCCCTTCAAGGGAATTGTTGTACAAAGCACACTGATTTTCCTTGTGGATAAGTGAAGTCAGAACATCAGTTCTCTTAGCTAACTTATCTTTTTGGTTGTTGTTAATTTACTTATGTCTGAGGCTGATCAAAGTAAACTGGGTTTAAAATAGCTCTCAATCAAATTAAAGTTCCTCTTACATTATTGATTTTAATCAAAATGGAAATAATGTGTAGTTTGTTATCCTTTCCAAAATTATAAGCCTCACTCTCGTTTGATGTGGCGATAAGAGTGCAAGCATAACCAGAAATTCTAATTTTTACTGATATTTCTATAATGTTTCCATTTTCATATTCAACTGCATTGTGTAAGGCTGATGTTTCACTCTTTCTACCAAAGTCCTGAAGGAAAAAAAAAAGACAGTGATGCTTCGTAACAGTCTTTACCTGGTAACAAACAAATAATTCAAAGTTAAAGACTTTTAGTCTTGGAATGAAATCTAGAGGTTAGGTCGTCCTATTCCCTTATTTTGAAGACTTAGAAAGCGTAGGTCAGAAATTGCTTACCCAAAATTGCGTGATGGAGTCAGAACAAGAACTCAGCTTGCCGATGCCCAGGCCCTATTCTTTCTACCATATTCCATAATCCTAAAGCTTTGTTGGGCTTCAAGCCTCATGGAGTTTCTAACAAGCTAATAGTGTAAGGAGAAATAATGATTTATTTAATTAGTATTTTCCAGAAGGAAAATGTTCATCGCTTTTAATATCAGTGTTCAATTTCTTTTGACATAAACGTTCAATCAGTGTTCTTCTCTCTTAACATGATGCCAACTATAACTTCTTTTGGCAATTATACTGTATTGAGAAAGACTTCTCTGTGGTAGAATAAAGCTAATTTGATAAAAACCTCACAAATTCAATCTTGGGTTGCATTCTCATTTAACCTTCATTCAGAGGAATCAACTTTCCCTGAAGCAGTAGAAAATAATAAACAGGGTGTTTATTTGAGGTTTTTTTTCAAGTATAAAGACAACCAAAGAAATGGTAAGATTAATTTGTACTTGATTTTGTTTAAAGCTTTTGAAGAGGAATTTGTTGTGCTTGTTCAAATAAATATCTTTCTGGCACCTCAGTCCTTCATTGCCAAAAAACAGATATGGAGTTCTGTAAAGGTTGAAAGATGGAAATGTTTTAATTCAAGACTTCTTTCACATAGAAAATAAACAATAACCACATCTGGTTTAAAATGTTCTGATACTTGTATTTTATAAGAGAACACAAATTATTGAAGACACAAATTACTTCATCTCGAGACTCAATCAGTTCCCCTTATTCCTTGGTATTCAGATAAGTTAAAGTTTTCATTTTTATAATCAGCTAATATTTATAAAACATGATTTTAACTGTCCTAAAAAATCTTTCAGCTATCTTACTACAACCTTAAGCTACCATCCTATATCATTTATTTTTGAACATCAATCCTATCTTCTTCCCTTGGCTTCTACCTCTTTACCAGTCAATTTTCAACCCCTACCTCCATTGAAACTGCCCTTTTAAAGGTCACTCATGAATGGCTGGCCTTCCTCTGCCGCTAACAAAATCTTTTGGTCTTTATTCAGCCATCATTCTTACTGACATTTACCCACAACGTTTGACATGGTTGATGTTGATATGGTCCCTTGTCATCTAAAATGCTAAACTATCCTGGTTTCTTCATCCTATTGCATCAACAGCACTGCTGATCAGAGTATGGAGCCATGGGAGCCCCTCATTTTGGAGGAGAAAACATCATTGTTAGTTAGAGACAAAATAAGATAAAACAATACATTTTGGGGGAAAGTATTTTGGTGAGTGAGTTGTTGAGGACAGACAGACAAACCAAAGAAAGAAAAACAGTGGGAGTTTAACCAAGTAGAGCTGAGGTCCCAGTGGAAGCCCAGATGCCCTGGCAGTAGAGCCACCCCCCTTTTAGTGGTGCCATCATGTTGATTTTTTCAAGTGAAAATAGCATAATAATTAGAGGTAAATCCATCAGTGGTCTGGAAGGAGTTTGGGAAGGGTTTGTGCCTTCAGACAAAGGATGAGGTCACAAGGGAAAAAAATCTGGGTTAAGCGCATAAAAATTTCCCTGGACTTGCACACTTAATACCTTCTGAGGCCAGCACACACCTGCTGTTTCTCCCTCTATATTGGTAAAGTCTGTGTTGGTAAAGATCATCTGATTGCATTTTCGTCTGTTCTGCTCATTGGCCTAGCTGCCTATAAGGAATCTCAGTCTGGACAAAAAGACAGAAGAGCACTTTCCCAGACTGGGATCAGAACAACTGAAGGACCTGCTCCTCAAATTTCTTCCCCTGCCCTGCAAACCACCTGCTGGGTTGGCTCAGCCAGAGTTGGGGGTGGAAGAAGAACAGGCATTCAACACCTTCTTTCCTCCCTCCTCTCTCCCACCCTCCTTCCATCCTTCAGTAACATGTACAGAGTACCTAATGAATGCCAATTACTCTGTTACACACTGAGGGCACAAAAATTAATAAGACTGGTTCCCAAACTGAAGTAGTTTATGGTCTTAAGGGAAAATGTATAGCTTACAAGCACCTTTAAGTCAATATTTTTTTAAAAAAATCATGTATTCTAATCCTTACATTGCTCCCAACTCCTACCCATCCTAGCCCCTCTTCCTGATTTCTCTATTTCTATTACAGGTAATCAAAGGTTACTCAAGCTTAAAACTCTAGATTTATCACTCAGTTTCTAAAATAAGCATCCCTCCCTTCCTTTTCTACTGCTATGCCCTTGGTTCAGATGCTTATTAATTTTCTACTGCACTAACATGCTTGCTAACCTCCCTGTTTCTAGTTTCTCCCCAGTTCAATTTATTCTGCTCAAGGCCACCAAATTAATTTTCTTCAAACACGGCACTGAGTATATCAATATCCTAGGCAAAATAATCATGGACTCCACAAAATGTCTATTCAAAGTACCTACCAGCTGACCCCAACTTATCTTTACAGCACATTTTCCACCATTCCAAATGCATACTTTATTCTCCAATTATATTAGTGTGGTAGGCTGAATAATGGCTCCCAAAATGTCTGCGTCCTAATCCCCAGAACCCCTGAATATGTTACCTTACATAGTAAAAGGAACTTTGCAGATATGACCAAGTTAAGGATCTTGAGATGGGAAGATTATCATAAATTATTCAGGAGGGTCCAGTGTAATCACAAGGGTTCTTATAAGAGGGAGACAGGAGGTCAGGGACAGGAGAAGGCAATGTGACAACAGAAGCAGAGATTAGAGTGATGTAGCCATGAATCAAGGAATGCCAACAGTCTCTAGGAGCTGGAAGAGGCAAAGAACAGATTTTTCCCTAGAGCTTCCAGAAGGAACCAGTCCTGCTGACATCTTGATTTTAGCCCCATACGACACATCTTGGACTTCTGATCTCCAAAACTCTAAAACAATTAATTTGAATTGTTTTCATTTACTAAGATTGTGGCACTTGTTATGGCAGTAATAGGAATCTAACACAATTCATTAGCTATTGCTCCATAAATAACTACCAAATCTCATTTGCATACAAACATAAGCATTTTACTTCTGACTCACAGGTCTATAGGTCAGCTGCACTTTGCTGATATTGCATGGGTTCTGCTGGCTCCCCACTCTTGGTTCAGTTCACCTCTACTCTGTGTATCTCTCATTCTTCTGGAAATAGCAAGTTGCATAGAAATTATCCTTCTCTAACTCGGCAAGTACATTTCAAGCATTTGCTCATATCATATCTGCTAACATTCCATTGATCGAAGCAGGTTACCTGGACGAACCCAAGATCAATGGGGCAGTAAAATATCTCCTGTCTCTAGTGGGAGGAACTTCAGGGTCTCAGGGCAAAGCGCATAGATTTAGGGAGTTTGAAGTAATAGGAATAATAATGCAATATGCCCAGTGGTGTGCTGGTACATCAGTTTTCAAAAACAAACAAGCAAGTAGAAAACACACAAAAGAACGCTGATTTATAGAATTTGTAAATATTCCCACTTTGGTTGATTTCAAGCTACCAACATGACATCACTGAACATGAAATTGGGAAGAGATGCACACAATGGGCTCTCGTAGCCAATACCAGTCAGTTTCAGCATAGCATTGGATCTGCAAATCAATCAAACCAGGCTCATGCCATTCTTTCCTACTGAAATTCCTCCACCTTTCAAATGCCACCTTTTGCACAAAGCTGCTCTGTTTTCCTAACTAGAAGTGATTACTCCCTTCTTGGCATTTTCAAAGCACTTTCTTGTGGATATTTTTCATTCATTTTTCTGGGATACCTAGTGTGCATATAGACTTATGTCCACTGGTTTTCAAGGTACTAGAAGGTAGGGACTGTGTCTAACCTATTGAGATCCTGCAGCACTTTGCACACAGTAGGTATTAATAGCTATCTAGTAGATGAATAAATGAATGAAGGAGACACATAAAACGATAAAAATGTTAGATTATTTGGACAAGTGTTATTCCAGCAGAAAAAAGTCATCTGAAAGAAATAGGCCAACTAAGAATTCCAAGTAACCTAATCCCAGAGAACACAAGAGTCCTGAGCAAGTGCAGTGGGTGAGAAATTTTGTCTTCCTAACCTTTTCAAAGCTGAGAATTTGAAAACCGCCACAGAAGTTAATTCTGACAAAACAAAACATTCTCTTCTTCACCATTAGGAAACAGAAGCTCCAACACCCACAGAGAATTTGGAAGCCCTCAATGACTGAAGCAGTGGAAAATGAGTCTGCTTCATAATCCATAGCAGTTTTGCAGAAATCCTCCATTTTTATTGTCAGGAGGAAGCCACAGTTCTTACCACCTGGCAGCTGTCGAGACCGGGGATTCAAACTGGTAGAACCAAACTGGTTTCCTGTGTAAATACCTTTTTCAATCCTATCATCAAACTCATCCCTGTGGATGAGGTGCTCTTCCAACCTCAGTGCAAGGCAATTCTGTTTGGAATAGAGATTGTTACTGAGGCAATTTTTAGGGTTTGTGATTCAAGCACATTCATTGATAGGGTAAGAAAGTGTAGAGGCACTGTGGCTGTCCCCTGTTGAGTTCATGAAATGAAAAATAAGACTTTATTTCATTGCTATTGCTTCTGGTCTTTTTAAAGCCCTTGAATACTAAGAGAAAGGGGTTTTTAAAAACTGAAATGCAGATAGAGTTCTTTTTCTCTCAAACAAAGCATCTCTGGTACAGATAGCAAAGCCTTGGTGCATAAAAAATACACAAGGGCCATCTTCCCTTCCTTCATTAAGAATCAGGGATAACTTTACATGTGTAAGGAGAAAACTTACAGATCTAGACAATATTCTTTCTGGAGTGAGGCAAATATATGTTGTGGAAAAATATACCCCTTCCTTGATCTGCCATGTCAACAATCTCCCTTCCTGCATAGCATGAAATGTCCACAATTACAGTGGCTTCTCTGGGTTAAATAATAGGCTAAACATTGATTCAAATGGCTCCAATTAAAACATACTCATTTGTTCATTCAATTAACCATTTATTGTATAACTACTATGTTCCTGACACAGTGTTTGACACTAAGGATTCCAAGATTAATTTTTTAAAATGAAACAAGATGGGGCTTTCCTGGTGGCTCAGTGGTTAAGAATCCACCTGCCAATGCAGGGGACACAGGTTCGAGCCCTGGTCCAGGAAGATCCCACATGCCGCAGAGCAACTAAGCCCGTGCGCCACAACTACTGAGCCTGTGCTCTAGAGC
The DNA here is from genome assembly GCF_005190385.1 of Monodon monoceros. Lineage (NCBI taxonomy): Eukaryota > Metazoa > Chordata > Mammalia > Artiodactyla > Monodontidae > Monodon > Monodon monoceros. Next base: position 18,039,983 of record NW_021703779.1, on the reverse strand, counting down.
CCTTGAGCCACAACTACTGAGCCTGCACGTTACAACTACTGAAGCCCGCGCGCCTAGAGCCCGTGCTCCGCAACAAGAGAAGCCACCGCAGTGAGAAGCCCACGAAGCCCGTGCACCACAACGAAGAGTAGCCCCGGCTCGCCGCAACTAGAGAAAGCATGCACGCGGCAATGAAGACCCAATGCAACCAAAAATAAATAAATTTATAAAAAAAAAGAAACGAAAAAAAGAGAATCCCTATTCTTAAGGAGTTAAGAGTCAAATAGGGAAAATAGACATAAATAGTTGGAGGTTAGATGTCCTCATGTCTGATCAGACACATAGATTTGAAAACCTGTTATTAAAGAGTGAAGCCAGTGTTCAAAGGGAGCCATATTAACAGTGGCACAGATTCCATTAGATCTTACTCCCCACATACTCTTTGAAAACCTCAGACTTTTTTGAGGTGTGCCTTGAAGATCTCTGGTAGTTCCCATGGAGTGCTTCACATGTACTCATAAAGATATGCAGTCTAACCAAGAACCTTTGTGTCCTGGCCCAATGGGCTGCAGTTCTCATGAGAGGTGCTCAGCAGTACATCCCTTCTGTATAACATTCAGTTGGGTGGGATCCTGGGTTCTCCAATATCTTACAGATATTTAAGGATTCTATTTTTTAATTGTCACACGAACTCTCTTCTCCCTATGGGCCTATACTAGTGCAAGGGATAAATCTGAATGGCAAACACCATGCTATACTCAAAATCCCCATGCCCTTGGAATTCCTAAGCTATAACTTATTGAACCACCCTTACTGGGCCTGCCTTTTTCTTCCTTCAGGGTGATTTGGCTCACAAAAGGGCCTCTCCACTGGTTGAGAAGTCATGATTAGGCATATCTGCAAAGTTCTAAGACTCAGGCTGGGACCATTGCTACTCTTGTAATATTTAAGCAGTTTGACTGATGCAGCCTAGTGGAAAAAACAGAGAAAGCACCCTATAGGAAGTCACACACAGGCTGAGGGCTAAAGGATGAATCAAGAGTTTCCCAAGTAAAGATGAGGAATGAAAATGTCAGCAATGAGGTAGAATAAGCAAAGGACTCCATTTCATTTGAACACTGAATTGTATAAGCTAGTATTGTCTTGTAGTGCACATAGTGGGTGTATGTCCCATTTCTAGTGTTACATATCAACACATCACTGATCTAGTCAGTGTCAGTGGATTGATATAAATAGTTTGAACACACCAATGTATCATTGTAATGCTTCTTTAACTGTTTTATGCAGACATCACAAGTTACAGTAATACCTATGTAAATCATAAATGGTAATTAAATTGAAATACTTATTTTCATTATAATTAAATTACTCTTTTAGTTGAAAAAAATAGTATGGAAAAAATTTTCTTATTAAAATGAAGGCATCCAGTTGATACAGAATTGAGAGGAGATGCAGAAGCTGGTGCTATGACCAGAACAGGAAAGAAACAAATTGGGATAAAGTATGCAACAAATTTCACAATGAATGGCAATTGCAATTTGCTACAACAGAATAAAACAAAAAAGCTATTTGTGTGTAAAACACTTTAGAAGAAAATAAACTGGAAAACATTAAGAAAATATTAAAAATAAAATTTATTTCAACCAATACATAGTGAATTTGATAAGAAGTTTTGCATCAACAGTCAAAAAAAAAATCAGTGAAATGGGTCACCTGGAATCAGAATGAAATTTCTAACAAAACACTTTTTAATAATTTATAACTTTGGCCAGCTATCTAATGGCTTGGATTCTTGCACAAAAAGAAAACCATATTTAGACAGAGAAACAGTGAAAGATTTTTCATTTCCATTGTGGAAATTGTGTTAGAAAATTATAAGATAAAGATTTAAAATGATACTTTACGAAAAGTGAATGATTCTGTATTATGCCACCAAACAATTACCTGTGGAATACAAGACGTTTCTAACAATTTCAAAGATCAGTTGGCTCAAAATTTGAAAAATTGCATGTACTTTTCTCTAGCTTTAGATGAGTCATGCAGTGTAAGTGACATTGCCCAATAATACTCTGGGTACATTTTGTCTCAAAGGACTTACAAATGTATAAAGAAATGATGTCAATTAGGGGCCTAAAAATCAAATTTATGGTTTAGATATTTTTTAATCTTTTATATCTGTCAAAGAAGAATTTCAGCTAGATATGAAAAAATTCATTTCTATAATAACAGATGATGCTTCAGCTATATTAGTTTCAAAAATATGGATTTATTGAATTTTTAAACAAAAGACTGATGTTTTTCTTTTTGCTTTGTTCCACTGTATAATACATATTGAAAATATTTGTGCTCAGTTTCCTGAAGCAAACTTAAGAAAAGTGTCATGGATACAGTTATTAAAATTGTTCAGTACACATGCAAATGCTATGAATCATTGCCAGTTTATGGAACTGCTGACAGAAATAGAAGACAATGATCGTCTGTTCTTTGCCAATGCTTATTGGCTGACTTGTAGAAGAGCTTTGCAAAGATTTATTGTACATTACTTTTAAATAAAATTCAAGATTTTCTTAAAGCAAAAGGAATACTTGCCAAGTAGTCAATAACCAAAGATAAAAATGGCAGTGGGATTTACATTTTTTCACTGATATCAAATTGCACATGAATAAACTAAACTTTTATACCAGCTTTATTGAAATATAACTCACGTACCATACAATCCACCCATTTAAATGGTACAGTTCAATGAATTTTTAGCATATTCACAGAACTGTGTAGCCATTACCACAATGTAATTTTAGAACATTTTCGTCACCCCAAAAGAAATCCCATACCCATTAGCTGTCATTCCCCATTTCCCCCTAGCTTCCCCCCTTTCCCTTGCCCCTGGCAGCCACCAATTTACTTTCTGACTGTGGATTTGCCTATTCTAGACATTTCATATAAATGGAATCATACAATACGTGGTCCTTTGTGACAGGCTTCTTTCGACTATCACAATGATTTCAAGGTACACTCATGTTGTACCATGTATCTACTGATACATTTATATTTTCATTTCTTTGTATTGCTGAATAATATTCCATTATATGAATATGTAACATTTTATTTATCCATTCATCAGTTGATAATATTTGTATTGTTTCAACATTTTGGCTATTATAAATAATGCTGCTATGGACATTTGTGTACCAGTTTTTGTGTAGATATATGTTTTCATTTCTCTTGCACATATACTTAGAAGTGGAATTGCTACCATATACCTAGGTCATATGGTAACTTTATGTTAACTTTGTGAGGAACTGCAAAACTGTTTTTCAAAGTGGCTGCACCATTTTAAATTCTCTCCAGCAGAATATGAGGGGCCCAATTTTTCCACATCCTTGCCGACACTGCTATTACCTGTCTTTTTGATTATAGCCATCCTAGTGAGTGTGAAATGGTATCTCATTGTGCTTTTGATTTGCATTTCCCTGATGCCTAATGATGCTGAGGAATGAGCTCATTCTGAAAGTCCAAGGAAAGGAAAAGCTTATTTGTGAGCTAGACAGGTATTGAAACTTTTCATAATAGAAATCACTGGTAATGATTTTCACATTTTTCTAACATGAAACAATATGCAGAGGATTTAAACTGTAATTGACAGCATTATGTAAGTTGGCTACAAAAAAAACTACAAGAAAAATTTAAAGAATCTTTTTTTGATAAATTGAGTTGTTTTTCAATTTATACAATACCCCTTTGAACTTATTCATCATACTGAGTTGACACAAGATTTAGTGAATTTATTTAACTCGGACAGATGTAGTTTGAAACTGATATGCTTTTTATTCAAAGTCAAATCAGTTCTAAAAACAATAAACTGGCTTTGTCAATATGGATGCAAATGTTAAAAGAAGATGATTTTTTGGTACTTGCTTGATTTCAGCTCCTGGAAAGCTTTTAAGTATGCTTGGAAAAACTTAGGCATGTGAATCTACTTTTTTAACTGAAAATTATATGAAATCTAAATTCAGTTCAAGTATTCCCAATGCAAATTTAACATGCAAATTGAAAGCTACTGTAAGTATGAAACACAGGCCAATTTTCAAAGATTCAATATGAAAAAAATAATATAAAATATCTCAATAATATATTTTTCATTTTGATTATTTGCGGAAATCATAATATTTGCATATATTGGGTTTAGTAAATTTTGCCATTTAAATTAATTTGACCTGCTTCCTCTTTGTAATAATTAATTTCAAAGGTTGATCTATATTGTTAAGGGTGATACTGGGAGTAAAATTCTGTGTATAAAGAGCAACAGTGAACTAAAAGAGGAGGGCAGGCATGTTATCATGAAGATAAGTTGCCAGAACTGGAACTTACCTGCCAAATCACTATTTGCATAGGTCCAGTGCATCCCCAAAGAGAGAAATCTTCATGAAGATTAGAAGTAGGTACAATCTTGAACAATGGGAGAGGATTTAAGACCAATTTAAGTTATGATGCTTTGGTGCTTTTGAAAACTCTCATCTATCTACATATTTCTTGATTCTCTGGGATAGCAGATAATGGCTGGGATATGCAGACAATTATTGAAGCAAATCTATAAAAGCAACTAAGGAATACATATGAACAGTATGTAGGATTATTTTCACTTTGCAGCCAGTTAGATGTAACCAGAAGGGCTAAGTAGGAATAATACTTACTACAGAGAACAATTTAGAGATTTTAGTACAGAAGTGAGCAAATTGTTAAATGGAAGATTACAAAAGAAACAGCAAAAAATTATTTTTATATTATACATATGCTACCTTTAAGTATATATATATATATATTTAAAGTATATATTTTAAAGTATGTGTATATGTGTCAAAATATACATATATATGCATATGGAATGATATATAACACAACATTCACTGTATTAGCATTGGTTATCTCTGGGAAGCAGAATTACAGGTGATTTGTATTCCTTTCTTTTTGCTTGACTGTGTTTTATAAATTATCTGCAATGAACATGTATCCCTTTTGGACTAAGAAAAAAGTCTTTTAAAAAGTAATCTAAGACCTCCTACCTATGTAATTGAAAGCTGCAGTCTTCTGAGCAGAGCATAACCAGAAGTGGAAGACATTACAAAGACTAAACAATCATCACCTCCCCTCAACACACAGCATAAAGATGAAAAGACCTTCCAACAAATTAAGTCTCAGTGAAATTCTCCAACAGCCACTTTTGGCTCAGCAGAAGGGCACACATTTTTTTCTCTGTTGCTTGGCTTAAGATGTCTGGTCACAAGCTCACTGGAGTGAGGTGATACCAGGCAGCCTCTCCCAAGCTCATGCAGACACGGTTTTCTATGCGGTGCAGCGTAGCGGGTAAGGCTAAACTTTGTGGGACACCCCCCACTGACTCTGCTCCCCAGAACACATGAAAACCCCATGAACAAATTCTTAGTTTCCTACTGGGTGGTGATTTTGCACATTGCTCTCATTCTCTTGGAACGCAAACATGATGGATTTCTTTCACAGAGAAATGTGAACAGAAAATGCCTTAAGGTCATGGGGTGAGAGGTGGGATTCAGTACAAGTGTCTGGAAAGTTTAGATTTCCATGGTCAACTGCACACTAGGGAATTTTCCCAAGTGACTCTCTTGGTTATAAAGCTTTTCCCTCTCAGCTCCAAACCTGCCTTGCCTTGCTTTGTTCTTTTCTCCGAGGCAGGGTCTGGGACTCTGCCAGCTACTTTTCGCCTTAGCCAGCTGCTCCCTGTTGGACTCTGCCAATAGGGGGGCGCACAAGGGAGTCCGTGAGGGTGGAGGAGGGAGAAGGGACTTGCTCATCCCCGTTTGCTCACTGTTTCTGTCAGAATCACTCCAGTAAGGTTTCTTCACCCAGGCAGTGACGTTTGCTCCCTCAGAGACATCTACACCAGCTGAGAAGCTCCCCTCCTCGGAGTTACTCAGTTCTAACAATCGCAACCTCTGCCTTGTGTTCTCCAGTCCTAGAGGTAGAAGCAACTTTCTGTAGCTACAACCTTGCAATATTTCAGTCTTCCCCTTTTGCCTTTCCAGATCTCTAATACCTGGTTAACAATTTGTTATATTAAATTCTCTCTGTTAAAACAGCTAATGTGCTTTCTGTTACCTGACTAAACCTGCCGGATACAGTCGGAGAGTAGAATTTCAAAAAAGGTGAAGGGCACATTATTAATAGAACATATTAGGTAACTTTCTTCTGTTCTAACAGTTGGGCTTATAATTGATAAACAAATAAATGAAACCATATGTAATTATAATATAATAATTATATTACTAATGGCAGCTATACAGACATTTTAAGAATTGGGACCAGCTGTGGCTGGAATAATCTAAGCCATGTAATTGGTTCAAGAAAACTTCAAGAAGGAAATGAATTTTAGGGATGAGTGATACAATCTCTCAGAGAGGAGAAGAAAGGTCATTCTGGTATGGGCAATGGCATTTGCATAGGCTCGAATGGGAAAACAAATGAGTCACTTGTACAAGGAAACTAGGATAGTCCTTCATCATCAACCTCCTTCCCAGCACTTAGCACAGAGCCTGAAACATTGGAGATGATCAATGAATATTTGCTTAAGTATTGAATGCAATGATCGAGCTGGTTTGTTTTGTTGGTGTGGAGAGTTTGGGTAATCTTGTCCTCAGAAGTCTTACCTGTGTGTAGCAATTCAGAATCATAGCAGGTTCATAATAATAGGAGCCAGAATTCTGGAAGAAGATATCTTGGAAGTACAGTAGGAAAATGGGAAGTTTTGAGACAGCCAGAAATTATCACCTGAGTAGTGCAGAAACAACCCCTGGACTTCAGCACCCATGACAGAAATGGTAAGGAAATGGAAGAAGGGGAAAGAAGGAGGAAGAATTTTCAGTATCTGGAGATCAATGTAAGGATAAAGGAGAAGAAAAAGAGCCATCGCGCCAGTGTTATGAATCTAAGAAAACAGAAGACCTGCATAGGATTTGGGGAACAAATAGAACTATCTGAGCTAAGTGTGTAAATTAACATGTTTATGGAATATCCAAATGGAGATTGCCTGTGGGCAGAAGGGGAAAATGATACTAAAAGAAAGGAGAAATTTTCAGACCTGGAAATGAAGATGTGCAACCCATATATACAAATAAATTGTGACTGAGTGGATAGCTAGCAATGTAAAACGAGAGGGGGCTCCAAAAGCAGAAGAAACAACTCACGTACCTGGAGGATTTTTATATAATTTACAATGACCAGTTGTTCTGCTTGTAGACTAGAAACAAACAAACAAACAAAAATATAGGTTTAAACTAGAACTTGAAGGATTTAGATTAAATTCAGTATTTCCTGACAGTGAGAGAAGGTTACAAAATCTTCTCTAGACTTTTTTTTTTAGTGAAATTGATTATTATTTGTCTGGGGGAGGTGTGACTGTGGACCTGCATAAACTTAGTGGAATAAAATTTATTGCTTGATTTCCCTTCCATTCTTATGATTTCCTAGAAGGACTTTTAGTGGTTGGTTAATTCACTCAAGGTCATGTACAATGAGAGCCAAGTAGAAATCAATTTGCCAAGTCTGAAGTAGGTTTTCATCTCAAATGGTTGTGTCGTATCTATCCCCTTCAAAGAAATAATAAACGGAAAGAGTGCAGCCTCTTGGATGTCTGGTGATTACCACCATGACACCCTAGACGGAACTCTGTCCCCAGCAATCCCTTACTATTCTTACTGACTCAGAGCAGCAGAAAGGGTGGGCAGTTAGGATTGAGGAGAGAGATGCCAACGAACTTACTGTTCTCAAAGTGACTAAAACTTTGGTACTTTCTGCAATATTCAGTCAAAGAAATGCAAATTCTCAACAGCAAAAATAATAACAGCATTTCTGACCTGTGGCACTCCAATGATAGGATGTTTCAGAAATCATTTTAAACAATGAGGTAAATACTATCTGTTACAGGTTCAATTGTGTCCCCCTCAAAAATTCACGTGCAGAAGTCCTCACCACCATTACTTCAGAATGTGACCTTATATGGAAATAGGGTTGTTGCAGGTTAAAGTTTAGATGAGTCATGCTGGAGTATGTTGGGGCCCTAAACCAATATGACTTGTGTCCTTATAAAAAGAACACCATATGAAGAGACAGAGAGAACACCATGTAAAGAGTGGAGTTACGCTGCCACAAGCCAAGGAACTACCTGAAGCTAGGAGAGAGACCTGGAACAGATCCTTCCTTAGCACCTTCAGAGGGAATTTGTCTCTGCTGACACCTTGATCTTGGACTTCTAGCCTCCAAATCTGAGACAATAAGTTTCTATTGTTTCAGACACTCAGTTTGTAGTACTTTGTTAGAGCAGCCATAGCAAACTAATATACTATCATTATCTCTATGTTATGGATGAGAAAAATAAGGAAGTGGTAGCTAGTAATGTGGCTTCAGAGCCTGAGCTTTAAGAGCCTGTATGACCACTCTCCCTGATATCATTCAATATGACAGTAGTGATAAGTGAGGGTTGTACTGAAAAACTGATAGTAGTAATAGCTCTGTAATTCCTTGACCATATCTTGAATTAACAAGGGTAAGAAAGTATTCTTGTAGATGTCTCACACACACACACACACACACACACACACACACACACACACACGAAGTCTAGACTTTAATTACTGCGTCCCTGATCACTTACTGAAAACTGTGGTTTTTTGAACCCCAGATGTACACTGAAGACTTGTGAATTTCAAGTCTCAGCACCAACACTAACCAGGAGCTTTTCATTCACCCCAGCCTCAGTTTCCTCATATGTAGTGGGTGGTGAAAACTTCCTAGGGTTGCGGGAATTACATGAAAATGTAGAGGAATGCACTTTGAAAACCATATAGTGCTGGGCAAACACAGCTAGAATTTGAGTTGCATCTAACCCAGAAAGAACATACCGAAGTGGAAGTGTTAGCAATTATTCTGGTAGGGAAGAGCGTGAATTTTTTTTCAGTGATAAGAAAAATTTCCCTACCTTATTTCTTTCATTTCCAGCGGGGTACAGTTACTATAATGACAAAATCATGGGGCTCCACCACCACTATCTCCTACATATACACCCAAAACTTGGCTTTGAGTATGTTAGCTGGTAGGTCTAATAGGAAATCACTGCTACTGTATTTGGTAAGAGATTAATTTAGCTTTGTAGTCAAGAAAACAAAGGCTTTGTTTTGGATTCTTTGGGAAGCTAGGTTTCAGACTCATTTTCACTGCTTTCCACTGACCAGCCAGCCTAGAACTGAACTGGACCTCCCACTGCCTCATACACATCTGGTGTTTTCTAACGCAGAGAGGAAGGCAAGGAAAACTGGTCTTTTGTTAATAAAGGCAGAGGAGGTTTTCCGTTTTCATTGAAGAGCCAATGAGCAGCGGCCAACAGGAGAGAGATGCACCTGTTTGTGACAATCCAGTGAATGTCAAGGCTGCTGGTATTTGACTGGAAACAGAATTCCCTTTGAGAAGTACTTTGAGATCTCGCAGGGGTGAAGAGAAATGAGAATCCAGGCTGGCTTGCAATGCACAGCTTAGAAAAGTGCATTGATATTATCTTGTTGGACATATCAGGGAATCAAGATTAGGGGTACTTGCAACCTTATTCAAAGGAGTACATCTTGAACAAAACAAATCTTCTCTCATATTGCCATGTTTCAAAGATCCCTTAGCCCCACCCTGCACCAACCCCAGAACAACAGAATTATTAGGAAGAGTGTCAACTTACCACCCCCTAAGCCAGAGATGCTTGTTCTCTGGGGCCTCTTCTTGTCTTCTGCTCATGAGCTCTTGATATCTGCTATGGACTACATGTGTCTCCCCAAAATTCGTATGTTAAAGCCCTAATCCCCACTGTGATAGTACTTGGATGTGGGGCCTTTGGGAGGTAATTAGGTCATATGGGTAGAGCCCTCATGAATAGGATTAGTGTCCTTATAAGAAGAGACACAAGAGAGATGATCTCTCCACCATCTGAGGACACAGCAAAGACAGCCATCTGTGAACCAGGAACAGGGCCTTCACCAGAATCTGACCATGCTGGCATCCTGATCTCAGAATTCCCAGCCTCCAGAACTGTGGAACAGTTTCTGTTGTTTAAGCCATTCAGTCTATGGTATTTTGTTAAAAACAGCCTAAACTGACCAAGACGACACCCTACAACATTTAGAACCCAAAACATACCCAGCACATAAGCAGGGAAGAGTCTGGCTATAATTCAGGATTTTGATACTAAAGATTTCATGTCCATCCCTCCCCATCAGCATATGGACATCAGTATATTGGATAATATACAAAATTCATACATAATATACTAATGGTGGGAGGAGTAGGGTAAAAGAGCAAGTTTTCCTGAGTGTACTTATTTAACTGATCTATTAGTAAAGGTAACACTATAACAAATAAATCCTAAAATTTCAGTGGCTTAATATCCTAAACATTTACTTCTCATTGACATAGCAGTCTAATATGGTTGTTCCTCCTAGGCAGCAAGGGGCTATTCCATGCAGTCACCCGGAAAGCAGGCTACCATAGACTCTGATACATTTTACATATGGCTTTCATGGTCTCCCTGAATATTAACATGCAGACAAGGAAAAAGAGAGAGAGAGTGAGTGAGAGAGAGACACTTGGGAGGTTTCGATGATCAGGCCTAGTAGACTTGAACTCATCTCATGGCAATACCCAACTGCAAAGGAGGATAGGAAATGTAGTATTTGTGCTCAAAAAATAAAATAGGAGGGAGGGAGGGAGAGAGAGAGAGAGAACAAAGCTGATAATCAAGGAGCAGTCTGTGCCACAATTGATTTAAGAAACCCACAACACTGCAGTATGGTAGGCGTGTCTAAAGCAGGAAAGCGAAATGGAACGAAAATTAACCATTGCACACTGACTCAAAATCCACACTCCCAAAACGCAGAGTCTAAAGCATCTCTCCTGTATCAGTTACCTGTTGCTGCATAATACACCCAAGTGAGTGGCTTAAAGACAATATTTATTTATTATTACAGCTCACATGAAAATGGGTGAGCCGGGGTCATCTGACCTTGACTTGACTTGCCCATGAATCTGTATCTGCAAGTTGGTGGGTCAGTTCACATGTCTACAGGTCATCTGGGAGCTCTGTGCTATGGTGCACTAAGCTGAGCACCTTAGGCGGCAGCTTGCTCCACATGTCTCTCATCCTCCTCTTGGGACTATCAGATGGCCTGAGTATGTCCTTTTTTTTTTTTTTAGGATCTTTATTGGAGTGTAATTGCTTTACAATGGTGTGTTAGTTTCTGTTTTATAACAAAGTGGATCAGCTGTATGTATACATATATCCCCATATCTCTTCCCTCTTGCGTCTCCCTCCCACCCTCCCTATCCCTGGCAGAGGGGCAAGAGAGCTACCAGAAACACACAAAACCTCTTGAAGTCTTGGCTCAGAACTGGTGCAAAATCACTCCTACTTCATTGTATTAGCCAAGGCAAGTCACATGGCTGAGCTCAAATTGAAAGGGTGGGGAAATTGACTCTTTAATGGGAGGGGCAGGAAATGTGCAGGGCAAAAGACATGCATACAGATAAGGGTGAAGAATAGAGTCATTACTGTAATCTACCGCATCCCCCCAATTCCAGCTGAAGTTACCCTAACAGTGATTATGCTCAGAAGAAACACTGATGGTTATATTTCTTTTTCCCCCGGTTTTACTGAGATATAATTGACACAGAGAACTGTATAAGTTTAAGGTGTATAACATAATGATTTGATTTATATATTGTGAAATAATTACCACAATAAGTTTCATTAACTTCCATCATCTCACATATATAGATACAAAAACAGAAAAAGAAAAAAAATGTTTTTCCCTTGTGAGGACAACTCTTAGAATCTACTCTCTTAACAGGTTTCAAATAGACCTTACCAAAGTGTTAACTATAGCCATCATGTTGTATACTACATCCCTAGTACTTATTTGTCTTATAAACTGGAAGTTTGTAACTTTTGACCACCTTCATACAATTTCCCTCTCCCCTCCTTCTGCTTCTGGTAACCACAAATCTGATCTCTTTTTCTGTGAGTTTGGTTGGTCTCTTGTTTTCTGTTTTTTTAGATTCCATATGTAAGTGAGATTATACAGTATTTTTCTTTCTCTGTCTGATTTATTTCACTTAGCACAATGCCCTCAAGGTCCTTCCATTTTGTCACAAATGGCAAAATTTCCTTCTTTTTCTGTGGCTGAAAAAAAAATATATATGTATGTGTGTGTGTGTATATATATATATATATATATATATATCACAACTTCTTTATCCATACATCCATCATTGGACACTTAGGTTGTTTCCATGTCTTGGCTATTGTAAATAATGCTGCTGTGAACATGAGGGTGCAGATATCTCTTCAACATAGTGTTTTCACTCCCCTTCAGATATATTCCCAGAAGTGGAAATGCTAGATCATGTGGTAGTTCTATTTTGAATTTTTTGAGGAACCTCCCTACTGTTTCCATAGTGGCTGTACCACTTTACAATCTCACCAGTAGTGTGCAAGACTTACTTTTTGTCCACATCCTTGCTAGCATTTATTATCTCTTTTTTTTTAACCGTATAATTATAATTTTATTTACCTTTCCTGAATTTTGTGTTATCATTGTCATATATGTTACTTCAACATGTTATGAACCCCATAATACATTGACAGTACTATTGTTTTAAACAGCAAATAGTCTTTTTTTTTCATCTTTATTGGAGTATAATTGCTTTACAATGGTGTGTTAGTTTCTGCTCCATAACAAGGCGAATCAGCCATACATATACACATGTGGCATATATATACAATGGAATATTACTCAGCCATAAAAAGAAATGAAATTGAGCTGTTTGTAATGAGGTGGATAGACCTAGAGTCTGTCATACAGAGTGAAGTAAGTCAGAAAGAGAAAGACAAATACCATATGCTAACACATATATATGGAATTTAAGGGAAAAAAATCTCTTGTTTTTTTATGATAGCCATTCTAACAGGCAGGAGATGATATCTCATTGTGGTTTTTTTTTTTTTAAACATCTTTATTGGGGTATAATTGCTTTACAATGGTGTGTTAGTTTCTGCTTTATAACAAAGTGAATCAGCCATACATATACATATGTTCCCATATGTCTTCCCTCTTGCGTCTCCCTCCCTCCCACTCTCCCTATCCCACCCCTCCAGGCTGTCACAAAGCACCGAGCTAATATCCCTGTGCCATGCGGCTGCTTCCCACTAGCTATCTACCTTACTACGTTTGTTAGTGTGTATATGTCCATGACTCTCTCTCGCCCTGTCAAAGCTCACCCCCTTCCCCCTCCCCTTATCCTCAAGTCTGTTCTCCAGTAGGTCTGCATCTTTATTCCTGTCTTACCCCTAGGTTCTTCATGACATTTTTTTTCTTAAATTCCATATATATGTGTTAGCATATGGTATTTGTCTTTTTCTTTCTGACTTACTTCACTCTGTATGACAGACTCTAGATCTATCCATCTCATTACAAATAACTCAATTTCGTTTCTTTTTAAGGCTGAGTAATATTCCATTGTATATATGTGCCATACCTTCTTTATCCATTCATCTGATGATGGGCACTTAGGTTGTTTCCATCTCCGGGCTATTGTAAATAGAGCTGCAATGAACATTTTGGTACATGACTCTTTTTGAATTTTGGTTTTCTCAGGGTATATGCCCAGTAGTGGGATTGCTGGGTCATATGGTAATTCTATTTGTAGTTTTTTAAGGAACCTCCATACTGTTCTCCATAGTGGCTGAACCAATTCACATTCCCACCAGCAGTGCAAGAGTGTTCCCTTTTCTCCACACCCTTTCCAGCATTTATTGTTTCTAGATTTTTTGATGATGGCCATTCTGACTGGTGTGAGA
>NW_021703779.1:17951920-18021086 GCF_005190385.1 Monodon monoceros | reverse complement strand
TCTTCTCTGATTGCTGTGGCTAAAACTTCCAAAACTATGTTGAATAAGAGTGGTGAGAGTGGGCAACCTTGTCTTGTTCCAGATCTTAGTGGAAATGCTTTCAGTTTTTCACCATTGAGGATGATGTTGGCTGTGGGCTTGTCATATATGGCCTTTATTATGTTGAGGAAAGTTCCCTCTATGCCTACTTTCTGCAGGGTTTTTATCATAAATGGGTGTTGAATTTTGTCAAAAGCTTTCTCTGCATCTATTGAGATGATCCTATGGTTTTTCTCCTTCAGTGTGTTAATATGGTTTATCACATTGATAGATTTGCGTATATTGAAGAATCCTTGCATTCCTGGAATAAACCCCACTTGCTCATGGTGTATGATCCTTTTAATGTGCTGTTGGATTCTGTTTGCTAGTATTTTGTTGAGGATTTTTGCATCTATGTTCATCAGTGATATTGGCCTGTAGTTTTCTTTCTTTGTGACATCCTTGTCTGGTTTTGGTATCAAGGTGATGGTGGCCTCGTAGAAGGAATTTGGGAGTGTTCCTCCCTCTGCTATATTTTGGAAGAGTTTGAGAAGGACAGGTGTTAGCTCTTCTCTAAACGTTTGATAGAATTCACCTGTGAAGCCATCTGGTCCTGGGCTTTTGTTTGTTGGAAGATTTTTAATCACAGTTTCAATTTCAGTGCTTGTGATTGGTCTGTTCATATTTTCTATTTCTTCCTGATTCAGTCTTGGCAGGTTGTGCATTTCTAAGAATTTGTCCATTTCTTCCAGATTGTCCATTTTTTTGCCATAGAGTTGCTTGTAGTAATCTCTCATGATTTTTTTTATTTCTGCAGTGTCAGTTGTTACTTCTCCTTTTTCATTTCTAATTCTATTGATTTGAGTCTTCTCCCTTTTTTTCTTGATGAGTCTGGCTAGTGGTTTATCTATTTTGTTTATCTTCTCAAAGAACCAGCTTTTAGTTTTATTGATCTTTGCTATCGTTTCCTTCATTTCTTTTTCATTTATTTCTGATCTGATTTTTATGATTTCTTTCCTTCTGCTAGCTTTGGGGCTTTTTTGTTCTTCTTTCTCTAATTGCTTGAGGTGCAAGGTTAGGTTGTTTATTCGAGATGTTTCCTGCTTCTTAAGGTGGGCTTGTATTGCTATAAACTTCCCCCTTAGAACTGCTTTTGCTGCATCCCATAGGTTTTGGGTCGTTGTGTCTCCACTGTCATTTGTTTCTAGGTATTTTTTTATTTCCTCTTTGATTTCTTCAGTGATCACTTCATTATTAAGTAGTGTATTGTTTAGCCTCCATGTGTTTGTATTTTTTACAGATCTTTTCCTGTAATTGATATCTAGTCTCATGGCGTTGTGGTCAGAAAAGATACTTGATACAATTTCAATTTTCTTAAATTTACCAAGCTTGATTTGTGACCCAAGATATGATCTATCCTGGAGAATGTTCCATGAGCACTTGAGAAAAATGTGTATTCTGTTGTTTTTGGATGGAGTGTCCTATAAATATCAATTAAGTCCATCTTGTTTAATGTATCATTTAAAGCTTGTGTTTCCTTATTTATTTTCATTTTGGACGATCTGTCCATGGGTGAAAGTGGGGTGTTAAAGTCCCCTACTATGAATGTGTTACTGTCGATCTCCCCTTTTATGACTGTTAGTATTTGCCTTATGTATTGAGGTGCTCCTATGTTGGGTGCATAAATATTTACAATTGTTATATCTTCTTCTTGGATCGATCCCTTGATCATTATGTAGTGTGCTTCTTTGTCTCTTTTAATAGTCCTTATTTTAAAGTCTATTTTGTCTGATATGAGAATTGCTACTCCAGCTTTCTTTTGGTTTCCATTTGCATGGAATACCTTTTTCCATCCCCTTACTTTCAGTCTGTATATGTCTCTAGGTCTGAAGTGGGTCTCTTGTAGACAGCATATATAAGGGTCTTGTTTTTGTATCCATTCAGCCAATCTGTGTCTTTTGGTGGGAGCATTTAGTCCATTTACATTTAAGGTAATTATTGATATGTATGTTCCTATTCCCATTTTCTAAATTGTTTTGGGTTCGTTATTATAGGTCTTTTCCTTCTCTTGTGTTTCTTGTCTAGAGAAGTTCCTTTAGCATTTGTTGTAAAGCTGGTTTGGTGGTGCTGAACTCTCTCAGCTTTTGCTTGTCTGTAAAGGTTTTAATTTCTCCATCAAATCTGAATGAGATCCTTGCTGGGTAGAGTAGTCTTGGTTGCAGGTTTTTCTCCTTCCTCACTTTCAGTATGTCCTGCCACTCCCTTCTGGCTTGTAGGGTTTCTGCTGAGAGATCAGCTGTTAACCTTATGGGGATTCCCTTGTGTGTTATCTGTTGTTTTTCCCTTGCTGCTTTTAATATGCTTTCTTTGTATTTAATTTTTGACAGTTTGATTAATATGTGTCTTGGCGTATTTCTCCTTGTATTTATCCTGTATGGGACTCTCTGTGCTTCCTGGACTTGATTAACTATTTCCTTTCCCATATTAGGGAAGTTTTCAACTATAATCTCTTCAAATATTTTCTCAGTCCCTTTCTTTTCCTCTTCTTCTTCTGGAACCCCTATAATTCGAATGTTGGTGCGTTTAATGTTGTCCCAGAGGTCTCTGAGACCGTCCGCAGTTCTTTTCATTCTTTTTTCTTTATTCTGCTCTGCAGTAGTTATTTCCACTACTTTATCTTCCAGGTCACTTATCCGTTCTTCTGCCTCAGGTATTGATCCCTTCTAGAGTATTTTTAATTTCATTTATTGCATTGTTCATCGTTGCTTGTTTCATCTTTATTTCTTCTAGGTCCTTGTTAACTGTTTCTTGCATTTTGTCCATTCTACTTCCAAGATTTCGGATCATCCTTACTATCATTATTCTGAATTCTTTTTCAGGTAGACTGCCTATTTCCTCTTCATTTGTTTGGTCTGGTGGGTTTTTACCTTGTCCCCTAATCTTCTGTGTGTTTCTCTGTCTTCTCATTTTGCTTCACTGCTGCGTTTGGGGTCTCCTTTTCGCAGTCTGCAGGTTCATAGTTCCCATTGTTTTTGGTGACTGTCCCCAGTGGCTAAGGTTGGTTCAGTGGGTTGTGTAGGCTTCCTGGTGGAGGGGACTA
Source organism: Monodon monoceros (assembly GCF_005190385.1). Classification (NCBI taxonomy): domain Eukaryota; kingdom Metazoa; phylum Chordata; class Mammalia; order Artiodactyla; family Monodontidae; genus Monodon; species Monodon monoceros. The sequence continues at coordinate 18,017,968 of NW_021703779.1, read as the reverse complement.
GTGCCTGTGTTGTGGTGGATGAGGCTGGATCTTGTCTCTCTAGTGGGCAGGTTCACGTCTGGTGGTGTGTTTTGGGGTGTCTGTGGCCTTATTATGATTTTAGGCCGCCTCTCTGCTAATGGGTGGGGTTGTGTTCCTGTTTTGCTAGTTGTTTGGCATAGGTTGTCCAGCACTGTGGCTTGCTGGTCGTTGAGTGAAGCTGGGTGCTGGTGTTAAGATGGAGGTCTCTGGGAGATTTCCGCTGTTTAATATTATGTGGAGCTGCGAGGTCTCTTGTTGACCAGTGACCTGAAGTTGGCTCTCCTACCTCAGAGGCAGAGTCCTGACTCCTGGCTGGAGCACCAAGAGCCTTTCATCCACACGGCTCAGAATAAAAGGGAGAAAAAGTAGAGAGAATTAGTAGAAGTATGAGGAAAGAAAGAAGGAAAGGAAGGAAGGAAGAACGAAGCAAAGAAGGAAAGAAAGGAGGGAGGGAGGGAGGGAGGAAGGAAGGAAGGAAGGAGGGAAAGAAGGAAAAAAGACAGAAAGAAAGAAGATACAGTAAAAATAAAATAAAGTATAATATAGTTATTGAATTAAAAAATATTTAGAAAAAAAAAAGGGATGGATAGAACCTTAGGACAAATGTTGGAAGCAAAGCTATACAGAGAAAATCTTACACAGAAGCATACACATACACCCTCACAAAAAGAGGTAAAGGGGGAAAAATCATAAATCTTGCTCTCAGAGACCACCTCCTCAATTTGGGGTGATTCGTTGTCTAAAGGAGGGAAGGAAGGAAGGAAAGAAAGAAAGAAAGAATGAAGGTAAAGTATAATAAAGTTATTACAATTAAAATTAATTATTAAGAAAAAAAATTTTTTTAAAAACCAGAGCCCTAGGACAAATGGTGGAAGCAAGACTATACAGACAAGATCTCACACAGAAGCATACACGTACACATTCACAAAAAGAGGAAAAGGGAAAAAAATCATAGATCTCGCTCCTAAAGTCCACCTCTTCAATTTGGGATCATTCCTTGTCTATTCAGGTATTCCACAGATGCAGGGTATATCAAGTTGATTGTGGAGCTTTAATCCGCTGCTTCTGAGGCTGCTGGGAGAGATTTCCCTTTCTCTTCTTTGTTCTCACAGCTCACAGGAGCTCAGCTTTGGATTTGGCCCTGCCTCTGCGTGTAGGTTGCTGGAGGGCGTCTGTTTTTTTGCTCAGACAGGACGGGGTTAAAGGAGCCGCTGATTCGGGGGCTCCGGCTCACTCAGGCTTGGGGTGCGGGGGGGGAGGGGCACTGCGTGCAGGGCGGGCCTGCGGCGGCAGAGGCCGGCGTGACGTTGCTCCAGCCTGAGGCCCGCCGTGCGTTCTCCCGGGGAAGTTGTCCCTGGATCCCGGGAACCTGGCAGTGGCGGGCTGCACAGGCTCCGTGGAAGAGGGGTGTGGAGAGTGACCTGTGCTCGCACACAGGCCCCTTGGTGGCGGCAGCAGCAGCCTTAGCGTCTCCCGCCCGTCTCTGGGGTCCGCGCTTTTAGCCGCGGCTCGCGCCCGTCTCTGGGGTTTGCGCTTTTAGCCGCGGCTCGCGCCCGTCTCTGGGGTTCGCGCTTGTAGCCGCGGCTCGCGCCCGTCTCTGGAGTTCCTTTAAGCAGCGCTCTTAAACCCCTCTCCTCGCGCACCAGGAAACAAAGAGGTAAGAAAAAGTCTCTTGCCTCTTCGGCAGGTGCAGACTTTTCCCCGGACTCCCTCCCGGCTAGCCGTGGTGCACTAATCCCTTCAGGCTATGTTCAAGCCGCCAACCCCAGTCCTCTCCCTGCGCTCCGTCTGAAACCGAAACCCGAGCCTCAGCTCGCAGCCCCGCCCGTCCCGGCGGGTGAGCAGACAAGCCTCTCAGGCTGGTGAGTGCCGGTCGGCACCGATCCTCTGTGCGGGAATCTCCCCGCTTTGCCCTCCGCACCCGTCGCTGTGCACTCCTCCGCGGTTTCGAAGCTCCCCCCTCCGCCTCCCACAGTCTCCGCCCGCGAAGGGGCTTCCTAGTGTGTGGAAACTTTTCCTCCTTCACAGCTCCCTCCCACTAGTGCAGGTGCCGTCCTTATTCTTTTGTCTCTGTTTTTTCTTTTTTTCTTTTGCCCTACCCAGGTACGTGGGGAGTTTCTTGCCTTTTGGGAGGTCTGAGATCTTCTGCCAGCCTTCAGTAGGTGTTCTGTAGGAGTTGTTCCACGTGTAGATGTATTTCTGGTGTATCCGTTGGGAGGAAGGCGATCTCCGCGTATTACTCTTCCGCCATCTTCAAGCCGCCCCCCTCATTGTGGTTTTGATTTGACTTTCCCTTATGATTAGTGATGTTGTGCATCGTTTTGAGTACCTATTGGCCATTTGTATACCTTCTTTGGAAAAAATGCCTAGTTAGGTCCTTTGCCCATTTTGTAAATTGGATTTTTTGTGCTTTTTCTATTGAGTTTTATGAGTTCTTTATATATTTTGGATATTAACCCATTATCAGCTATACAGTTTGCAAATATTTTTTCCCATTCTGTAGGTTGTCATTTCATTTTGTTGATTGTTTCTTTTGATGTGCAGAGCTTTTTTACTTTGATGTAACCCCACTTGTTTATTTTTATTCAGTTGTTTGTGCTTTAGGTGTCATATCTAAAAAATTATTGCTAAGACCCATGTAAGGGAGCTTTCTTTGTATATTTTCTTCTGGGAGTTTTATGGTTTCTGATCTTACATTTAAGTCTCTATTGTGAGATAATTTTGGAGGGCTCTAAGACAGGTGTCTAGTTTCATTCTTTTGCATGTGAATATCCAATTTTCCCAGCACCATTTATTGAAGAGACTGTCCTTTCTCCATTGAGTATTCTTGGCTCCCTTTTCAAATATTACTTGATCATATAAGTATGGGTTTATTTTGAGGCTCTTGACTGTATTCCATTAGTCTATGTGACTATTTTTTATGCCAGTACCATACTGTTTTGATTACTATAGCTCTATAATATAGCTTGAAATCAGGACGTTTGATGCCTCCCACTTTGTTCTTTTTTCTCAGAATTGCTTTGGCTATTTGGGGTCTTTTGTGGTTTCATATACATTTTAGGATTGTTTTATTACTTTTGTAAAAAATGCCATTCAAATCTTGATAGATATTGCATTGAATCTATAGATGGCTTTTAGTAGTATTCACATTTTAACAATGTTAATTCTTCCAATCCATGAACGGGGGATACCTTTCCATTTATTTGTGTCTTCTCTGATTTCTTTCATCAGTGTCTTGTAGTTTTCAGTGTATAGATCTTTCACCTCCTTGGTTATATTTATTCCTAAATTTTTTATTGTTTTTGATCCTATTGTAAATGAGATCATTTTCTTTATTTCTTTTTCGGATAATTCATTGTTAGTTATAAAAATGCTACTGAGTTTTGCATGTTAATTCTGTATCCTGCAACTTTATTGAATTCTTGATTAGATCTAACAGGTTTTTTTGGTGGAGTCTTTAGGGTTTTCTATAGATAAAATCACATTATCTACAAATAGAGACAATTTTACTTCTTCCCTTCCAGTTCTGATGCCTTTATTTTTTTTTTTCTGGTCTGATTTTTCTGGCCAGAACTTCCAGTACTATGTCAAATATAAGTGGTGAGAATGGGCACCCTTGTCTTGTTCCTGATCTTAGAGAAAAAGCTTTCAATGTTTCATCACTGAGTATGATCTTATCTGTGAGCTTGTCATATATGGCCTTTATTATGTTGAGGTACTTTCCTTCTCTACCTGATTTTTAAGAGTTTTATCATGAATGATGTTGACTTTTGTTAAATGCTTTTTCTGTATCTATTTAGATGATTATATGATTTTTCTCTTTCATTCTATTAACACGACATATCACATTGATTGATTTGCAGATGTTGAACCATCCTTGGATCCCAGGGATAAATCCCCCTTGATCATGGTGAATGATCCTTTTAATGTGCTGCTGAATTCAGTTTGTTAGTTTTCACTGAGAATTTTTGCATCTTCGTTCATCAGGGATATTGGCCTATAGTTTTCTTGTAGTGTCCTTTTCTGGTTTTGGTATCTGGGTAATGCTGACCTCATAAAAGGAGTTTGGGAGTGTTCCTTCCTCTTTGATTTTTTGGAAGCATTTGAAAATTGGTATTAATTCTTCTTTAAATGCTTAGTAAAATTCACTAGTGAAGCCATCTGGTCCTGGGGTTTTCTTTGTTGGGAGATTTTTGATTATTGATTCAATCTCCTTACTAGTAATTGATCTGTTCAGATTTTTGTACTTCTTCCTGATTCAGTCTTTATAGGTTATGTGTTTCTAAGAATTTTTCCATTTCTTCTAGGTTGTCCAGTTTGTTGGTGTATAGTTTTTCATAGTAGCCTCTTATGATCCTTTGTATTTCTGTGGTATCAGTTGTAATGTCTACTTTCCATTTACAATTTTGTTGATTTGGATCCTCTCTCTTTTTGCCTTGGTTAGTCTAGCTAAAGGTTTGTCAATTTGGTTTATCTTTTCAAAGAACCAACTCAGTTTTGTTCATCTTTTCTATTGTTTTTCTGTTCTCTGTTTTATTTGTTTCTGCTATAATCTTTATAATTTCCTTCCTTCTACTAACTGCACTCAGATGGTTCTTCTTTTTCTAGTTCCTTAAGGCATAGAGCTAGGTTGTTTATTTGAGATCTCTCTTGCTTTTTAATGTAGGCACTTATTAAGTTCCCTCTTAGAACTGCTTTTGCTGTATCCCATAAGTTTTGGTATATTGTGTTTTCCTTTTCATTTGCCTTAAAATACTTTTGTATTTCTCCTTTAATTTCTTCTTTGATCATTGGTTGTTCAGGAGAGTGTTGTTTAATTTCCATGTATTTGTGAATTTTCCAGTTTTCCTCCTGTTATTGATTTCTAGTTTCATACCATTGTAGTCAGATACTTGGTATGATTTCAACCCTCTTGAATTTGCTTAGACTTGTTTTGTGTTGTAACACATGGTTTATCTTACAGAATGTTCCATGTGCCCTTGAGAAGAATGTGTATTCTCCTGTTGTTGGATAGAATGTCCTGTATGTGCCTGTTAGGGCCATTTGATGTATAGTGTTGTTACAATCCACTGTTTTCTCATTGATTCTCTGTCTAGATGACTTATCCGTTGTTGAGAGTGGGGTATTAAAATCCCCAACTATTATTGTATTATTGTTTATTTATCCTCTTGACTCTGTTAGTTTTTGCATTAAGTGCTCTGATGTTGGGTGCATAAATATTTAAAATAGTTATATTTCCTTGATGGATTTACCCCCTTTATCGTTATATAATGACCTTCTTGGCCTCTTTTTACCATTTTTAGTATAAAACTTATTCTGTCTGATATAAGTATAGCTGCTCCTATTTTGTTGTTGTTGCTGTTGTTGTTACCATTGGCTTGAAATATATTTTTGATGGTTAAATTTATGATGAGAATGAGTAAATTGACTTCTAATCACTCCCAATATGCAGTCTCCACAGTAGACATGCAAATAGCAAAACAACATTGACTGGTAGGGAGTCAAAGCTGCTTATCTATTGGCAAGCATTAGTCATCTCTGCTAACAAACGATTGTGCAAATGATGTTGCTGGCTCAATTCTAATTAGAAAAGAACATTTGAAATGTAGTGCTACTTTTAAGCCATTCACAACTTAAGGGAAAGTCCTTTTCCCATGGGACCAAAGTTTCCATAAGCAAATATCATTACTGGGGAGTGGGGGTGAGATGGTGTGTGTGATGGTTAATTTTTTTTGGGGGGGGTACGTGGGCCTCTCACTGTTGTGGCCTCTTCCTCTGCGGAGCACAGGCTCCAGACGCGCAGGCTCAGCAGCCATGGCTCACGGGCCCAGCCGCTCCGCGGCATGTGGGATCCTCCCGGACCGGGGCACGAACCCGCGTCCCCTGCATTGGCAGGCGGATTGTCAACCACTGCGCCACCAGGGAAGCCCTGTGATGGTTAGTTTTATGTGTCAACTTAACTGAGCCATGGGGTACCCAGACATTTGATCAAACATTCTGGGTGTGTTTGTGAGGGTGTTTCTGGATGAGATTAACATTTGAATCGGTAAACCTAGTAATAACAGATTGCCCTCCCTAATGTGGGTAGGCCTCATCCAGTTGATTGAGGACCAGAATAGAACAAAAAGGTAGAGTAAGAGGGAATTCCTCCTGCCTGCGTACTAGAGCTGGGACATTGTTTTTTTTTCCTGCCTTTGATCTCAAACTGAAAAATTGGCTTTTCTTGGGTCTTGAGCCTGCCAGCTTTCGGACTGGAACTTACACCTTCAGCTTTCCTGGATCTCCAGCTTGCTAACTGCAGACCTTGGACTTTCTCAGCCTCCATAATCACATGAGCCAATTCCTTATTTGATAGATAGATAGATAGATAGATGGTAGATAGATAGATCGATCGATTGATATGATATAGATAGATATAAATATAGATGTAGATATATAGATATCCTATTGGTTCTGAAAAACCCTGACTGATAGAGGCAGCAAGGGGTAATGTTCAATTGGAACTTCAGCAGCCTCTGAAAGGCACTCAGGAAATCTAAACCATGCCCATGAAAAGTAAAGCTCCAGTTTGTTTTTCCCACTTGTCTAGTTCCAAAACGCCAGTGGCTATTAACATTGATCTGTCCAGACTGCGTTTATAAAGATCTGTAAACTGATCAGAGGGGAAATTAAATTAGACTGTAATTCTGCAGCACTCTGAAGAACATTAGCTTACAAGAACACTCAGGAGGGCCAATTAGAGCCATCACGGTCTATCTGGCCATGGAATACAAACATGTTCTCTCTCCTTCCATGAAACCTGAAGTGCTACTTAGGTAGTGCCTGTTTCATTTGGAGAGTTAGTGCTGCTTGTGTCTAGAGGTACTGATCACACATCAAGATTAGGAAATGCCTAAAGTAATCCTCTTAGCAAAACTGGACTGAGGAATAAAGCCAGTTGGGTGATACAGCTAAGATTAATGTCAGAGAACTAGTAATATGAGCTCCAGCAGGGAAAGAGAGCTGAGCTCTGCCAATGACCACTGGGAGAAGGAAAATAAGTGAGACCAAAACAGCAGGACCAACAACTCTCACAAAAAGGAGACACCCCCCCTCCCCCGCCCGCACCGACCTCAGTAGATTAGGTTCAGAGTTAGTTTCTAAAACCCCAGATAGAAAAGGAAAAGAACATTAACCTATCCCGTGTCTACCGTATGCCAAATTCTTGCACACGTGGTTTTATTTCATCTTTGCACCATGTCTCCATATTTTACAAATAAGTAAACTGATGCTGAGAGAGATTAGAGTAATTGCCCAAGGTCACATCAGTAGAAAGTGAGGCTCCTGGGATTCTTATCCAGGTCTGAATCCAAAGCCCATGTTCTTTCCACTACAACACACAATCTATGTAAATGAATGAGGTAAAGGGAAAGTAGAAAAGGCTTAGAGCAAGCAAGGAGATGAGACCTCTTGCATTGCATCAAGGAAAAACATTCTTAATTAAAGGTAAGGGTGGTTGTCATCAAAACCTGAAGTAAAGTATGTGAAAGAGAAAAGGAGCCTGCACCTGATGAAAAAAAAAGAAGCTCAGAAAGCACTGAGAAGTGCCGCATCTGAGCCACATCCTGGGAGGCAAAGGGTCAGAGACAGGCAGCTGATCAGGCAAATGAAGAAACACATTGAATTTGGAGGAATTCACCAAGAGTAGTGGTCCTATGCTTACTTCACACCCTGGCAGAGAGAGAGCTAGGAAATATAAAGTGATGTGGTGAGCTTGGAGTTGACAAGATGGGGCTGATGGTCTGGGCTGGCCTCTAGAAAGCCTTAACTTTTACTCCAGTATCCCAGGAACAAGTTGACCATAGAGATGCTCAATATCTAGAGACAGATCCTGAGTTTTCCAGAAGCATCTCTGTCTTTTGGGAATGTGATCAAAACTGTTTTACCTCATGCTTTAGTCAGATGGGACTATTTGTTGTTTTTCGAAATATCTTTGGCTTTCAGGCCTTTAGGCATGTTGCTCTCTCTGCCACAAATCCTATTCTCCTTTCTTCACTGCCAACTAGAGCTCCAACACTGACTTGTAACACAGCCCAACTTATTTCCTGGGGTGAACTCTCTGATGTGCCACCCGGAGTCCCCTTCCGGGAAGCACTCGTTGCCCCGGTCTCTGGGAGTGCTGCTGCACCAGCCTTCAGACAGCAGCCCCTCCTCAGCCAAGTTCATGCTCCTTCCTGCAGTGGACTGTATCCAGTGACTGATCAGTGCTGGAATATTAAGGTCTGGCCATCTTTGCCCAAACAAGGACAACTATGAAGGGTCCTATATCCTCCAGACCTCCTCATGGAGTTGGCTACACCTGCCCTTGGGCCTGCATTGAAGCTGACTTCTCCTTTACTCACTTCTTCCATTCTCTCCTTTCCATAAGCGTTTATCCCATGGGAACTCTTTAATAAACATCCTTCACATTAAGCTCCATCTCAGGGTCTGCTTCCTCAGGAACCCAATCTGTGACACTTCTGGCCCAGCAGAAGAGGGAAGAAGTGATAAAATGGGGGAGAAGGTGAAAGATACTAAGCACTGACCATCAATGAGGTTCGTCAAAACATTTAAATATATTTTTAATCCAATAGAAATCCAACAAATTCAAGAACTCCTGTGCCAGTCTGGGTTTAGTCAGGAAAACAAAGGCACCGCATTTATTACAAGAATAGGGAATTAAACTTGGAAGTCAAGACTTATACGAACGCGAGAGGAGTTGGGGAAGTGAAGATCTGGAAGGGGCTGTAGCCAGTGGATAGAAGGTCTAGGGACCTTATTTAAAGCACTGAAGTAGGTGAAGTGGGCTGAGAAGCAGAAGTGAGGAAATCCAAGAAGCCACCATTCTGGCCACCAAAGTGGGAGCTCATGGAAAGATTTGTGAAGCTGCCAATTCAGTGAAATCCACTGCATTTCACAAAACTGCTACATCTAAGCTCCACAACATCCCAAGAAGTATAGCTTTCATTTCCACCTTCCAGATTTCACAGGAGTATCTCTTCTTAGCAAACTCTAACCCAGAATCATACCGGAAAGAATATTCTGAGAAATACAGTTACCTGCCTTAGACAGGAGTGGTGGTGGAGGCAGTTGACACAGACAATCCAGAACTCCCCAACCAAATAGTTAAGCTCATCTGCCCAAATCCATGAGTTATGATTTGTTCCTGTTAATCTCTGCCCACTTCAGGTGACTTCAATGCGCTTCTGTTCTCTACATGTCATTGTTTCTGAGTAGGGCCTCTGGGAAAAAATAAGCATGCCTATCCTCTCCATGTACAATGAATGTGGCTCAAGCCACTGTGAAGAATGTTTATGGAAAAGAGACAAAAACCAGCCAGTGGGCTTAGAAGTGGAAAAGCTTAGAGAAACTAGGAATGATACGTAGCATATGGGCGGCTTTCCTCCCTTTAGTCTTAATTACCTAGAATAATGAACACCTATTAACCCAGGCACAACCTACAAAGGTCACAGCCATGATGGAGAATTTAGTATCAGGTCAGAAAGCAAAGTGGCTTTTATGAAATAGGAGTCTTCATCCACATAAACCTTCACCCACTTGGAAGAAGCCAAATTCCAAGCCTTCTTTTGCATCATTCCCATTTCTGAGGCTTTGCAGATGTGTAATATGGAGACTACAAAACACAATTTGCTAAATTATAACCGTAATAACTCAGTTTGCTCATTCCATCTGGGGACGTATTAGCAGATGGTCCACTAAGTGGCTTTTAACTTCATATATTAATGGTTCCCTGAGAACATCTTTTCTTAAAGTTCCTCTTCTGGGAAACAAGAAGACCAGCAGTCCCTGGGATATTAAATAAAGGGGTAGCAGCCTCCTTCGGATTTCTTTCTTTCTAAAACCTCAAATCCCATATTTAGGTTCTTTTTGTGTTGGTTTTTGTTGTTGTATTTTCATTTTTGAATGTGCCCCAGGACCACAGCTACTCCAACTGTGGTCTTTGGACCAGCAATATCGGTGTCACCTGGGAGCATGTAGAAGTGCAGAATCTCAAGTCCCAGCCAAGACCTGCTGAATCAGAACCTGCATTTAACATGATGACCAGGTGATTCGTATACCCTGCGAAGTGAAATTGACTGCAGTAAGTGAAGATGCTAGATTTTCATCTCCCCGAGGGCTTTCTGATGGAGACTATTTATTCTACATGGTCTCCTTGCTCTAATCCAGGGGCTTTTACTATATGGGAGAACAGGTGAATCCTTTGCCTTAAAACTTAAGTTTAATCATCTTGGGCGCTCTTGTAATCCTATGACCCCAACAGAAGGGACCCGGTTTCATAACTAAGGGCAATGTGACAACTTTCCCACATTCAGGATGCCTTCGTTGAACTCTGGCCCCATCCCTTCTACTTTCCGCTTGAGTCTGGGCTGTTTGGTTTTGCAGGAGTGGTCTAGGAGTGATCCCTGGATGGTCTGAATGATCCAGAGTCCTGGAGAAAAGTTCCATGTCTAGATTTAGACAATAATCATTATAGCACATGTTGACAGTGCTGTGCCCATACCATTTTCATGCACACCTGCTCCTGGTGGGCGTGCGTTCCCTCCCAACAACCAGCACCTGTGCGTCTTTGTTGGCCAACTGCCCTCCGGCTGTCAGAACTTGCTTTGCCTGTGTGCATGGAAAGCCAGAAGTGCCTGAGGATTTATGTCCTCCTTTCATAGCCCCTAGCCTATGCCTGATTGGTGGAGAGGACAAATACTCCAGCCCCTTGGAGTTGGAGCTGATTGGACAACTGTGAACTGTGACTATGTACTACTTCCAGAACTTTCCCTGTGTCACATTGATTCTAGACACTTGCTTGACCTCCTTCCCCTCCTGGTCCCACTTCCCTGGTGGTTCTTCCTAGAAACAGTTCCTGCTAAATCACTGTCACACGAATTCTTGTCTCAGGCTCTGCTTCTGGGAGACTCAACCATCCAGGCTCTGCTTCTGGGAGACTCAACCTAAGACAGTCACCTTTATTGCCTCCCCTCTTGTATACTATTGTTTGTAATTTGATATGGAATTTATTACTTCTATATATTTATTGAACAGCCTCTCTGTACAAGGCACTGAGCTAGCGGTGGAAGTAGAGTAATGATCAGGAGGGATATGGTCCCTGACTTCAGGGAGCTTATACCTTAGTAGAGAAATAGACTTTAAAGTCTGATGAAGGTTATGACTAGTTATATGATATTATTACCAATAAGTTAAGACAAATCTATTTTGCAGAAGCTCAGCTTTTCCTCCTATTAAGATCTGAGATAAATGGCTCCCCAGGGGCCTCAAAGAGGATACAAGATATACATACAATTTAAAAATCAGATCCATACTTTTAGTCATTAATTCAACAAAAGTTTCTCGAGTACCTACCTTTAGGTACTGTGGAAATAAAATGAATAAGACATAATCCCTTGCATTAAGGAGCTAACTCACTAATAGAAGAAACTCAAATCCATAAAGAAATCAGTATAAAACAACGTGTTGACTACACTTGTCAACATCTGTTCAGTGTGATCAAGGAATATAGAGAATTGTTTGACTTCTCTGAGGGCATCAGAGAGAGGTAGTAATGCCTGGGTGAATCTGAAAAAGTAGGATTTTCCCAGGCAAAGGCACTGCAGACAGAAAGGACAAAGGAACGGCCAAGTGGGTTAATCTGCCCTGAGATCCAAGCATGGAGTGGGAAGAAGTGAGGGTACAGATGTAGACAAAGGGAGAGAATAACACAGGACCTTGAGTGCCATGTTAAAATTCATGGACGTCATTGGGGGTGATCTGGGAAAGGGCTACTTTTAAGCACAGAACAATAGAGACAGATTTTCCTTTCAGCCCAACCACACTGCCAACAGCGTAGATGACTGGATGTAAGAGATACCAGTCAGGAGACTGGTAATAATCTATGATAGATCTGAGGCCACCAGGAGGAAGGGGTGAATTCAAAGTCGCTAAGAGACTTAAATGTTCTCACCACAAAGAAGAAATGGTAATTATGTGACATGATAGAAGCATTAGCTGAAGCTACGGTGGTAATCATACTGCAATATGTAAATGTATGAAACCAACACATCGTACACCTTAAACCTACACATGTGATGTTAATTATTCCTCAATTCAAGAAGAAACAGAAAGAAAATCACTACATATGAAAAGTAGTACGGTTTACCTCAAAATGCGTGATATACAGAAAGCATTAGCTTTCACAGTGCACCGCAGACATTGGCCCTTTTTGTACCTGAGTTCCTATCCCGAATGATAAAAGGCCCCCATGGAATTTTCTCTACACTTGGGAGATTTGCAAGACATGTGTTGGCAGGTGAACCTAAAAGCACAGAACTTAGAAGGCAATGATTAGAGACTAAGAGACATTTGGGACTAGGTTTGGGAGCAGGCTTCCACTCCCCTAGTGAAAGAAAAGAGGCCTGGTGTGAGCCACACCAAACAAGAAGTAAGGTCAAGACAGCTGAAATAATATGAAGTGAACAAGTTTCGAGAAGACTGGAAAATGACCTGTTGAAATAAAAGGTGACTTTCCCCCTAAGTTACTGCTAATTCATTTGTGCTGAATGACCTTATTTAAAATGAAGATTTTTTAAGCTGTCAGAGTGCCCTCTAACTAGAAGGCATCATCAAGAGACATCATTACCTATCCCTCTGTCCTTAGAAGGTGGTACCTAGCAATAATTCTGCAGGGGATTTGCAAATTGATTTTTCCCCACCTTTAGTCATTGATGCTAATACTTTTCCATAGCATCTTAATGTCAAACTACATTTGACAGGACCGAAGGAGTTAGAGCAGTGATTCTCAACCTTCACTGCATAGTAGAATCACCTGAGTGCTACAAAAAATTACTGATGCTGATAGCCCAATCCCAGAGATCCAGATTTAATTGATCTGGGGCTTTGGACATCAGGTTTTTTTTTTTTGACTCCTGGGTGATTCTGATGTGTGGGTAGGGTTGAGAATCACTGCATGAGACACTGGCCCCAAAATGACCCTTGGTGGACAAAAGCATTTGTCCATTCCCCAGGAGTACTGGAGAGTCTGAGTGGAGGGTAGCACCCACCTTTTTGCATAGGCCAGCAGCAAGGAAACTGGAAATATCACTTCAGTTTATTTAAATGACCCCCTGCCCAGCACCTTGGGTGCCCTAGGTGTAAATTAAAGAGACAAACACATAGCATGTGTAATTTTCTCTGATAAGGAAGGGGTCTGTCAGTGAAATGAACACATTTCCAAACACCAGAAGGTATCTCAGTGCTTTTCTCACTGCACAAAAAAAGTCTAATGGAGTGAGTTGCTTTATCTTGAATAACTTATCTCATTGACTTTTGGAAGGAAAAAAGAACACTGGAGATAAAACATAATAAAAACAACACAAAGAAATGTAAAATACTAGAATTAAATAAGGAAATATTAAACACATTCTGGCAGAGTGAGAAAGTTGCAGCTAAATATAGCCTATATCAGAGAGGATGGCAAAATTGAGGGCTGATGTTTGTGATCATGTGATACTAATGAAAACACTTTTCAAATAATTGCATACTCAGGTGTCAATGAGAGGAATCTCTTTCAAGAGAAGGGGGATAAAAGAGCCTAGGAATTCTAAGTCTAGTGTGACTGCAAGCCGAAGTATAAAGGCTAAGTTTTATGGAAGGCTGTGTGTGCAAAGTACTGTGGGAAACATTTTTATCCCCACAATGGACTAGGAGGTAGATATTGCTAATTCCATTTTGAAGATAAGGAAACTGAGATACAGTGAGTTTAAGGGACCAAAACTTATTGCTTTTTGATAGTAAGAGTCAGTACAGCATGGTGGTTATAAGCAGGGACCATCACTGGGAGCTCAAATGCCCAAGTTTGTGGTGTGTTTTCCAGTTACGTGCTTTCTCTTTCCCTGCCTCAGTTTACTTATCTATAAAATAGGGATAATAATCGTTTCTCCCTCATAGAGTTTTGTGAGGATTAAATTGGTTAACATGTGTAAAGCACTTAGAAGGCGAAGCGTGCTAGGACTTAGAAGGGTGAGCAGCATATTATGTATTAGCTACAATTATTATTATTTTTGATGATTTTTTTACATCTATTGGAGTATAATTGCTTTACAATGGTGTGTTAGTTTCTGCTTTATAACAAAGTTAATCAGTTATACATATACATATGTTCCCATATCTCTTCCCTCTTGTGTCTCCCTCCCTCCCACCCTCCCTATCCCACCCCTCCAGGCCCGTTATCCTGAAGATAATAGGCAAAGGAATGTTTCTCAAGGAGGAAGGCATAGCTATGCTATAAGCAAGCAAAGAAACAAGAACCAATCCAGAAACTTTGAGGAAATGTTAGAAAATTGAAATGAGCTAACCCAGACCAATGGCGAAAGCTGAGCAGGGGGAGCCATAACCCAAAGCATCAGCAGTAGGAGCAGCATTTTCAGGGGCAACCTAGAGGAACCCGAACCCAGAGGGGGGCACCCACAGATGTCAGGCATGGAGTTGGAAGGATAAACGTAGCTGGTCAGTGCCAGTACCACAGGGAAGAGACCTCAGAGACTGAATGTTAAAGGAATCCTCCTCTCTGTCCTGGGCCCCCAGTTACGGGGGCCTAAGAGAAAAGCAGAAGAGAATGTGAGGAAAATGCAGATTCCGCAGAACAGACATGCAGACAATAAAGCCAACCAAGGTATTGGTTCCCAGAAGTAACTAAATCCTTCCACTGCCCAAGTAAATCCTCCCTCATTTGGCAAGTAGGAGGGCTCCCCACAGGCCAGGCTACCTGACCCATGCCCACAAGTACATGTGAAAACTGGATGTAAGGAACGGTTTTCTAAGATAATATAATTTACCCCAAAATGATGCCAGAAGTCATAGAGAAATCTAAGTAGAAGAAATTGAAAAATTTGTCAACTAAGCACTAGGCTTAGTTGATTTTACAGAGGAATAAAGATCTAAAGAACAGATAATTCAAGGGCTATTTAAACATCCCACTGCATAGAAAAACAAGGAAATTTCCCATTTTCTTTTTATAAACCAAGCCAAACATTGTTATCAAAACCCAACAAAGATTACACAAAAAAGGAAACGAGACCAATCTCACATATGATTTAGTAATGAAAAATCTTAAATAAAATATTAGTTTATGCAATCCAGCAGGGTAATTCTTCATCACTAATTGGGGTTTTATACCAGGGATATGGAAAATTTATTAAAATAATCCACCATATTAACTCATGTAGTACTAGGTATTATTCCAAATGCTCTACATACATTAATTTTTTCATTCTCAATGAAACCCTAGGAGGTAGGCACTACTGTTATCATGATTTAGAGAGAAAAAAACAGAGACACACAAAGCTTAAGTGACTTCCCCAGGGTCCACAGCTAGAGAGCAGCAGAGCTGGGATTTGAACATAGGCAAAGTGGCTCAGAGCCTGTGCACTTCTCCATAATGCTCTATTGCCTCTTGTTAAAGGAAAAAGGAAAAATATCATTTTATCATCTGCTTAGAGGCTGAAAATACACTTGGTGAAATTCAACCTCCATCAAGAAGTACTTTTTCTGGACTAAGTTTTTTATTGTGGTAAAATATACATAATATAAAACATACCGTTTTAACCGCTTTTAAGTGTATAAGTCAGTGGCATAAGTATATTCACATTATTGTGCATCCGCCACCACTATCCATCTCCAGAAATTTCATTAAGAATTTTTAAAGGACTCTTTTTAAAAGGAATAAATGGGAAATCTAACATGATTAAACTATGTATCTCATACATGGAGAATACTATAAGATTGCCATTGAAGTCAGAAACAAACTAAGGGTGTACATTATTGCCACAATTATTTACCATTGCTTTGGAGGCACTGGCAACACAAAAATAGACAAGAGAGTTAAAGGCATAAAAATTGCAGAAGAGTTAATATTATTATTTAGAGATGGTTTCAGGATATACTTACGATATATTAAAGAATCAACTGAAAAAACATTTATAAATAATAATACAATGCAATAATGTGGCTGGGTATAAAAGTATTGTACCCAAGTAACTACCCATTTACAAACAGCAGTTAGAAGAAACAGAGGGAAATATCTCAATTTACAGTAGTTATACACACATGCAGAATACCTAGGGAAAAACATAACAGGAGATGTAATTGAAAACTTTAAAGTGCCAGTGGAAAATGCAAAAGTGTGAAAAATAGAATGACAGACTGTATTTAATGATTAGTAGGTTTGTTGTAATAAAAATGTCAATTCTTCCTAAGTAATGTGGTTTCATTAAGAATAATAACAGAAATTTCATTTGCAACTTTAAACTTCATTTGAAAAAATAAAGGAAGATTATATATGAAAACTCAGAAAATAGAAGGAGCTAACACTATGAGACATTAAAATATAAAGATAAAACACTTTAAAAGATCAACGGAGCACAACAGAAGTAAATGAACTACATATGGAAATTTCTTTCTGATACAAGTGATAGTTTATATCCATGGGGAAGAGATGGATTATTCTGAATTTTTATTATACAATTGGGTAGCCATCTAAAAACTAAAATAAAATTTGATCCATACTTAATATCTTATACCAAGGTAAATTCAAGTTGAAAAGATATTTTCATTTTAAAATTAAGTAAAGCTGAAAATAACTGGGAGAATACTTTCATAATCTTGGGGGTGGGGGGTGGCCTTTCTAAAGATTAAAAATCCTGAAGCCATAAAAGAAAAGGCTGAGAAAAATCTATAACCTAAAGCCAAAAGACACACAACTTACAAAAATATTTGCATTTCATACCATAGAGTACTAATTTCCCTAATATGTAAAAAGTTCTTACTAATCAAGAAGATAAGATCAACAATTCACTAGAAAAAGGAAGAAAGACTTTGAACATATAGTTCACAGGAAAGGAAATACAAATGGTTCTTAAAATATTTTAAAGGCTCAGTTTCACTCATAATAAAAGAAAAGTAATGCAAAATTGCACTGATATACAATAGCTCTCCTATCAGATTGGTGATGTTGAAAAGTTTGATAATATGCTCTGTTGTGATGAGAGGAAAGAAGCTCTCTCTTATATTGCTGCTGATAGTATGAGTTGGTAAACCTTCATGGAGGTAACCTAGCAATATTTATCAAAATTACAAATTTTCATATCTGCTAAAACAACAGCATGACTTTGGGGAATTTATCTACAGGCATTTGTACATGCTTATTTATTGTGGCATTGTTTATGATTACAAAAGATGGGAAACACTCGAAGTGTTCAAAGAGGCACTGGTTAAGTAAAGCACATTCAAACAAAATATATTATACAGTTGTTAAAAAAAATACGGAAGACTTTCAGGTAATGATCTAGAAAGACTGTCAGGATATAATGTTAATGAGAAAATAGTGTACTACCATTTGTAAAAAAAAGAAGAGGGAAATAATATAGAAGGTATTATTTACTAGGGTATGTGTATTTAGTAGTATACTCATAAAATAATTCTGAGAGAGGTAACAATTACCTGTGGAGAGGAATTGGGTGACAGGAACTTTGGTGTGAAATGTGAATTATCATAATTTCAGAACTCCAAGGATAAAAAGAAATTAAAATAACTTTGAGAACAGTGGGATGATGCTTTTAAAACTGAGGAAAAATGATTAGGAACCTATAATTTATGCTTAGCTATACCTCAAGTATAAGAATAAAATACATTTTCAGACATGCAAAAATGCCGATAATTTGCCACCTACACATCTGTATGAAAAATGCCTTACAAAAGTTATTCTAGCCAAAAAAAAAGGCAATATTATACATGAACACGAGATAGAAGAAACAAATGCAGTTGACTAAGATCTAAAAGAAGCACTGGAATTTGATGCTTTTAAAATCCTCTCTCAAGTTTGGTGACATGGATTTTTCCATAGGAAGAGTCTCCTGTAGTGAATAATATTTACATAAATCTAATACTGCACGTACTATTTTATTTGTTTTAATATTTTACAATTAATCTAAAGACAGTTACAGAATAAAATTGTATAAACCTAGATTATGTGAAAATAATAATATAACAAAATCAGGTAATATCAGGTGGTATAAGTGAGCCAAATTTCTCCTTTTTCAGAGTGAGACATTAACATATTATAGATAAGGTTAATAAAGCAAGGAATACCAGTGTATGCTTATTATCTATAATAAAATAATACTATTATACACCAGAAAAGCATGTTAAAAAAAGGAATTGGTTCAAAGTATTTACCTATGGGAAGAGGTGCTGAGGGAAGGGAAGCTTTTAGTTTTCATCTTAAGACCTTTTATATAGTTTAATTTTTAACCATGCACAGTTAACTTTTAAAATAACATACAAAGGGTAAAAAGGGAGGGAGGAGAGGAAGTAACTTGCTCAGGATCACACATGTATTAAGTGATGGAGCCTCACTCTACCCGGATTCATCTAAGTGCAGAGAATCCCCTGGAGGGCTGGTTGAAACACAGCTTATTAGGTCCCATCCCTAGAGTTTCTGATTCAATAGATCCAGAATGAGGCCTGAGAACTTGCATTTAGAATCAGTTCCCAGGTGATGGTAATGCTGCTGGTCCAGGAAAAATACTGTGTGAACCACACAATACATCATAACCCCCATTTCTGAGGTCAACAATTTGGGAAAAGAATTATTTATTTATTTATTTATTTTTTGCGGTATGCGGGCCTCTCACCGCCGTGGTCTCTCCCGTTGCGGAACACAGGCTCCGGACGCGCAGGCTCAGCGGCCATGGCTCACGGGCCCAGCCGCTCCGCGGCATGTGGGATCTTCCCGGACCGGGGCACGAACCCGTGTCCCCTGCATCGGCAGGCGGACTCTCAACCACTGCGCCACCAGGGAAGCCTGAGAATTATTTTAAATGTGTCACGAGTTTTGACCACGGTGTGTTGGCTACTGTCTTTTGGCGGTGGGGAGTGGGGTGTGTGTGGAAGAGGAGTGTGTGTTTGGTTTTTCCACTTTTGCCTCCATAGACCCTAGAAAACAGAATGTCCTTTGAGTCATAAACCTATTATTTAAGTGATTTCCCCACCAGGAAAGTGGGCTCTATCTCCAATTATCTTCAGTTTCTGGATTGCCGCTCATGAAGCCCATGTAATAGCCAGGTTCAGAAGTGAGACCCGACCCTACAGACCAAGAGAAAAAAAATGAAAGGAATTATTTCAGGATTAACATGTGTTCACACAAATTCAGTGGCTGGCAAGTAGTGTTTACCGTGTCACTATGGAAATCTCTGGGCAATCTTAACAGCACACTGAAAGGTTCAGAGGAAGCCTCTAAGGTGTTGTGCTGACAATTTAAATGATGTAAAACAGTGTTATCATCTCAGCCCCTGCACAAAGCAGACGCTAGAAAACATCATGATCTTACAAATACGGTATCCATCTTAGCCCTTATCCTTTCTGTTATGTCCCCTCATTTCTCTTTAAATAATGAGCTATTTGGTCACTGACTTTTTGTTAGGTATCTCATCATTTTCCTGTGGAAAATACTACCCTTCAAAAAACAGCTCACATCAGAAAAGTGAATGTTTTCATCTGTTGTAAAACATGCTGTAAATTACTGAATTTAGAGGCCTTATATCTAAAAGGGGAGCATGTAAAATGTCATTGGCAGTTTAGTAAAGATTAGTTCAACACATTTATTCTGATTAGCACCAAGGGCTTCGCAAACATCCAGACATGAAATGCCAATAAACCAATTACTTTATAGGAGCAAATCACTTTAGAAGGTGCATTAAGTTCCTTGAACCACTAGGCTACCAATTAGTAATGGATTGCCTCTTTGTGCTTACTGGTGACAAACTGTAGATAATTTCACCCCGAGGCATTTAATATATTCCCAGGGCAGGATTCAATAAATCATCATCATTGTTATTTGTTAGATTTCTAAAATTGCCCTGTTCCTAGCCCTCCACATCAGGGAGCCAGTACAAAACTCAAAGTGTTTGCAAGTAAATAAATTGGAATTACGAAAAGTAATTGGTGGATTTTTTTTTTTTTTTCTGGTACGCGGGGCTCTCACTGTTGTGGTCTCTCCCATTGCGGAGCACAGGCTCCGGACGCGCAGGCTCAGCGGCCATGGCTCACGGAACCAGCCGCTCCGCGGCATGTGGGATCTTCCCAGACCGGGGCACGAACCCGTGTCCCCTGCATCGGCAGGCAGACTCTCAACCACTGCACCACCAGGGAAGCCCTATTGGTGGATGTTTTGGTAGTCTATTAGTTAAGGTAATGCTATATGTTGGTAACAAGAGCAAGTATAATGGCTCAAATGCTACAGAAGTTATTACTCCAAAAACTATGTTCTAAAAGAGCTGTCCCTAATCAACAGGTAGTTGTCCTCTGTCAAGGTTAATTTTTTTTTAATTGACGTATAGTTGATTTATGGGACTTCCCTGGTGGTCCAGGGGTTAAAACTCCACGCTTCCACTGCAGGGGATGCGGGTTCTATCCCTGGTCAGGGAACTAAGATCCTGCATACTGCGCAGCATGGCCAAATTATTATAAAATATTAGCTGTATTCCCTGTGCGGTACAATATATCCTCATAGCTTATTTATTTTATACATAGTAGTTTGTGCCTCTTAATTCCCTACCCCTTTCTTGTCCCTCTCCTCTTCCCTCTCCCCACTCATAACCTGTAGTTTGTGCTTTATATCTGTGAGTGTGTTTCTGTTTTGTTGTATACATTCATTTGCTTTATTTTTTAGATTCCACGTGTATGTGAAAACATGCAGTATTTGTCTTTCTCTGTCTGACTTATTTCACTGAGCATAATACCCTCTAAGTCTATACATGTTTTTGCAAATGGCAGAATTTCATTCTTTTTTATGGCTGAGTTATATTCTATATATATATGTGTGTGTGTATATATATATATATATATATATATATATATCCCCCACATCTTCTTTATCCATTCACCTGTTGATGGACATTTAGATTGCTTCCATATCTTGGCTATTGTAAATAATGCTGCTAGGAACATTGGGGTGCATATGTCTTTTCAAATTAGTGTTTTTGTTTTCTTCGGATATATACCCAGGAGTGGAATTGCTGGATCATATGGTAGTTCTAATTTTAGTTTTTTGAGGAAACTCCATACTGTTCTCCATAGTGGCTGCACCAACTTACATTCCCACCAACAGTGTATGAGGGTTCCCACATCCTCGCCAACATTTGTTATTTGTGTTCTTTTTGATGATAGCCATTCTGATGAAGGTGGTATCTCATTGTGGTTTTGATTTGCATTTCTCTGATGATTAGTGATGTAGAGCATCTTTTCATGTGCCCATTGACCACTTGAATATCTACTTTGGAAAAATGTCTATTCAGGTATTGTCCCCATTTTTCAATTGGGTTGGGTTTTTTTTTTGCAATACGCAGGCCTCTCACTGTTGTGGCCTCTCCCGTTGCGGAGCACAGGCTCCGGACGCGCAGGCTCAGCTACCATGGCTCACGGGCCCAGCCGCTCCGCGGCATGTGGGATCTTCCCAGACCAGGGCACGAACCCGTGTCGCCTGCATCGGCAGGCGGACTCTCAACCACTGTGCCACCAGGGAAGCCCTGGGTTGGGTTTTTTTGATATTGAGTTGTATGAGCTGTTTATATATTTTAGATATTAAGCCCTTATCAGTCATATCCTTTGCAAATATTTTCTCCCATTCAGTAGGTTGTCTTTTCATTTTATTGATGGTTTCTTTTGCTGTGCAAAAGCTTTTAAGTTTAATTAGGTCCCATTTGTTTATTTTTGCTTTTGTTTCCTTTGCCTTAGGAGACAGATCAAAAAAAATATTGCTACGATTTATGTCAAACAGTGTTCTGCCTATATTTTCTTCTAGGAGTTTTATGTTTTCCAGTCTTGCATTTAAGTCTTTAATCTATTTTGAGTTTATTTTTTATATGGTGTGAGAAAATGTTCTAATTTCATTCCTTTACATGTTGCTGTCCAATTTTCCCAGCACCACTTATTAAAGAGACTGTCTTTTCTCCATTGCATATTCTTGCCTCCTTTGTCACAGAGGAATTGACCATAAGTGCATGGGTTTATTTCTGGGCTCTCTATTCTGTTTCATTGATCCATGTGTATGGTTTTGTGCCAGTACCATGTTGTTTTGATTATGGTAGCCTTGTAGTATTGTGTGAAGACAGGGAGCATGATACTTCCAGCTTTGTTCTTTTTTCTCAAGATTGCTTTGGCAATTCAGGGTCTTTTGTGGTCTTTTGTGGTTAAATTTTAGGATTATTTGTTCTAGTTTTGTGAAAAATGTCATTGGTATTTTGATAGGGATTGCATTAAATCTGTAGACTGCTTTGGGTAGTATGGACATTTTAACAATACTAATTCTTCCATTCCATGAACATGGGGTATCTTTCCATTTACTTGTATCCTCTTCAATTTCCTTCACCAATGTCTTATAGTTTTCAGAGTATAGGTCTTTCACCTCCTTCGTTAAATTTATTCCCAGGTATTTTTCTGTGAAGGTTAATTTTATGTCAACTTGGCTGGGCCACAATACCCAGATATCTGGTCAAACACTAGTCTGGAAACTGCTGTAAAAGTATTCCTTAGATGTGTTTAACATTTAAATCAGTAGACTCTGAGTAAATCAGATTACTCTCCATAATGTGGGTGGGCCTCATCCAATCAGCTGAAGGCCTTGAGAGAAAAAGACTAATGTCCCCAAAGAAGAAGGAATTCTGCCATCAGACTGCCTTTGGATTTGAGCTGCAACATCCACTCTTTCCTGGGTCTCCAGCTTGCCTGCCCTACCCTGCAGATTTGGCCGCTTACCAGCCCCCACAATTATGTGAGATAATCCCTTAAAATCACTCTCTCTCTCTCTCTCTCTCTCTCTCTCTCTCTCTCTCTCTCTCTCCCCCTCCCTCCCTCCCTCCCTCCCTCCCTCCTTCCCTCCCTCCCTCTCTCTCTTTCTTTGCCCCCCACTCCAAATAATAACACATCCTACAACGCATGATTCAGGCACCAAGTCCTGGTCTATCCTGTGGCTCTGCCATCTTCAGTACATGTCTCTCAATGTTTCTGCAGTTGTCTCTACCATGCCTGAAGAAGGAGAAAGATCGATGAGAAAGGTATATGGAA
The DNA here is from genome assembly GCF_005190385.1 of Monodon monoceros. Lineage (NCBI taxonomy): Eukaryota > Metazoa > Chordata > Mammalia > Artiodactyla > Monodontidae > Monodon > Monodon monoceros. The sequence continues at coordinate 17,994,805 of NW_021703779.1, read as the reverse complement.
ATTGTTAATAGGCTGTTCTACTCACATTCCGTTTAGAAGTTAGTCACATGACTACTTCTACCTATAAAAGTGGGTGGAAAATGTAGTCCAGTTGTGTGCCTAGGATAAAGAAGAGAAGATGGATTTTGGAGAGTAGCTAGCACTGCCTTGCTTGCTACCATCCTTCAAATAAATTTTACCACCCTAATACCCTGAATCTCATTACCAAATCAATGTTATCTAAAGACAGGCAGGTCTAATGAGTCCCAAAAATCACTGCTTTGGACAACAAATCTTCTCTCTCAGAAGTAGATCAGCCCCAGAAGTGTTCTGAGCACAGTCATTCACCTCGCTAGATGTTGGTGACATTTCTCATCCACCAGGTTCAATCTCTTCTCCAAAGGCCAAGACAGCTTACTGTAAGAAAAAGTAAGAATGCCCTCACCCTAGTCTCCTGTAAGACAAAGACCTCTCTTTTTCCTCACCATTATATTCACCATTACACTGTGAAATCCACCACAAATCTGAGCACATAGAAATAATTCCATAAGTATTTTTGAATTAATGAATGAATGACAGACTTCTTATATTACAGAATCTTATATTTAGGATCCAGTAAAAAATTCTAGAAATTATCTACCAATTTTCTCCCTTGACAGAGAAGTGAACTGTATTCTTAGAACATAAATATTTTATTCAAGGTCACATAACTAGCTGTGAATAGAGTTCATACCAATTCCCAGCCCAATGTGTATAGCATAATGGTTTTAGGCAGAAAATTATAGATAAATAAATCAATTTATTTCCTCATTAAATAATTATATAATTATATGTTATTATGTAACCACTTATTAGATAATAATACTATCTTGATATAAATAATTATATATGAGGATATATAAAAAATCCTCATTTATTTCTCTCTACTCCCAAAAATCTTTATCCTGCCTCTGCCCCACCCTAATGCCCACCTTCTCTGTCTCCTGACATTCTTCTCTGTAGATCTGCATATAACTCCCTATCTGTGTAACTGCACCTGGCAGAGCTAGGAAGTCAGGAGAGAGGGATGGTGAAATGGGGCCAGTGATGCCTGCTCAAGTATAAATCACCAAGTGCAGGTGAACCTGGCCATGTTTTCACCTTCAGACAATCCATCTCAGTCATATTCTCTATGTACCCCAGTACCCAGTGAATCATTTTTCTTACCCATTGGGAAATAAACAAACAAAAAGGGCCTCTGTACGTGATAAGGGCTTATATAATCAGGACTTTAGGGGGTTTTGTGCTTCTGTGCTTATATTGTCACAGAATGGTGATGATAATGACGGCTACCATCTTTTGAGAGCTTACCACTGGGCAGGCATTGATGAATTACACAAACACACCACACACTATCTTGGGATCACCCAACAGTGTATATTTGCTGATTGGGGATAAAGGGTCATTCTCTAAGGCAGAGGACAGAAGTGGACCACATCAAGATTGAAATCATGACCTTGGCCCAATTAATGTCATAAATATTTCCCTGTGGACCTCCCGGGGGTTCTTAACTGTGAGCCACGGTGCCCCAGGGCATGACAAAAAATTTACACCAGTGCCATGGGGTATTTTAATTTTTCAAGGGAATACCTGTGATATATGTTGTATACCATATGAACTACTAGCTTGAGATAATTCAGTTTCATCATGAGTTAGATCACTACATTCCTTTTGATGACATCATATTTTGCTAAGCTGGGATTTTTAGTGGTTGCTATAAAAAAAAAAGAAAGTATTGCATGAAAATCAATGTGAAATAAAAAACGAGGATTGCACTGTTCAGTGTGACTCTAAAGGTTGAGAAGCTATTTAGTGCCCAACGGGTGCTAAGTTGTTAGAGTATAAATACTTATTAAGTTATCTGGACCTAACTCCTTAATAAATGGAACTGTTAGGTATTTGTTTTGGCCTACATGCCCTGTGAAAGAATTACTGAGATTCTAAGGGTGGTGTGAACTGAGAAAGTTAGGGAACCTTTGTGGACATCATTATTTCTGAGGAGAAGCAAGTGTGGGTGTCGTGGCATGAGCTTCCTCCTGCTGCTCCCTCTGATAATTGCTTTAGCCCAGAAGCAGCAACCCTGTGAACCCAACCTGCGCATGCTCAGAAACTAAAGCAGTGGCCTGTTTTATGCACACTATGCTTTCCTAACATCCACTTATATCAGAAGGATTTCCAAAGACTATCTGAGCTGATATCTACTTGCTACAAATAAATGCAAATAATAAAAGTAATGAACTTCCCAGAAGTCCCAAAGATGTTATTTCTGATCAAAACTGCCTCGCTGCTTTCCTAGCACCTTTCCAACAGTGTTCAAGCAGCAGTATGCTCAGTGACTTTGTTAACTGGCCTTCATTCCCTTTCTGCAGTGTGTTTTTCTCCCAGGAGTTACACTCCATGCCTAAGAGCACTGGGGCTCACACTTTCAGATTCTTCCAGCTTCCCTAGTTGAAATATATTGGACTGAATGGCCGACTATTTAAACCAATATTTGGGTAAAGCTTAAAATCAGTCATCATAGAAAGAACTTCTGGAGCACAAGAATTACATCTTAAATGTTTCAAATAAAATGTAATTATGATAGTAAAGATGAAGTCCTTCCAACAGGTAAACATTTACATTTGTTTTCTTGTAGCTTCTTTTGTTGGGAGGATTGTTGAAGTTTTGGGGTAGGGCAGAATTGGGAGAAGACTAGATAAAATTTTAGCAAATAAAATTTTCCTATAACATTCACTCTCTGGGGCAGTTGTAGACCTTTCAGTAACTGACTGCAGTGGCTATGATGTGACCTGTAAAATCTTCCAAGTTTCCTCAAGCCAAATGGTTTTTAAACTGCTTGCAATTCCTCTGGCACTCTTAAAACCCAGCTACTGGCAGAATGGGTCCTGATACTAGTAACGTCAACCACTCATCAATGTTTACAAATTTATTTGCATGCTATTGACTGTATACCCTTTGAAAATTTTAACTTTTATATATTCATTCATTCAACAATAATGTTTTTCATACCTGCTCTTCTAACCATTTCTCATTTCTAATTTTCTTCATTCTTGTTTTCTTTCATTTTTTTCCTCAATTATATTTACCAGAGATTTACCTGGTTTTTGTTGTTGTTGTTCAGTATTTTTGTTTTATGATTTATTGTTGTTGTATTTACTTTCTGTCTCTGAAAAGAGTATAGTTAAGAATCTCATAAATTTTAACAAGTATTAAGTTTTAATTATTTTCTAATAGTCTGTAACTTTATTTTGAAGTCATCTTTGTTCCAAAACTATTTACCTGAAGTTGTTCATCTCTCTTTGGTCTTGTCTTTCCTTTATACTTTTATTAATTTCTAAAAAAATTTTTATGGGATCATGCTCAGAGAATGTCACCCATGCAATTTCTAACTTGTGCAATTTTTATAAAAAATTTATTTTGTAGACATGCATTTAGTCACTTTTTGTAAATACCCCAGGGATATTTAAGAAGGGGGAGAACATCTCTACAGATAATGTCTGTTATCTTTGTAGAGTACAACATCAAAAACTCTTTAATAGGGCTTCCCTGGTGGTGCAGTGGTTGAGAGTCCGCCTGCCGATGCAAGGGACACGGGTTCGTGCCCCGGTCCGGGAAGATCCCACATGCCGCGGAGCGGCTGGGCCCCTGAGCCATGGCCGCTGAGCCTTTGCGTCCGGAGCCTGTGTTCCGCAATGGGAGAGGCCACAACAGTGAGAGGCCTGCATACAGCCAAAAAAACCCCAAAAAAGAACTCTTTAATAATTCCTTTTTCTTAATTATATTATTGAAATTTTATATCCCTATTTATTTGACTACTTTGTCACATATTGATAATAGACTGTCAGTTGATTGTGTTCCTATCAAGTTATCTTGATATTTACAGAAGTTTTTCATTTCTATACATTAATGCTATGTTATTCATTGCACAAAGGTTCATGACTATTATATCTTCATTGTGTATTATATCCTTTATCAAAATTGTCATCCTGTTTCTCTCACTTAAAGCATCAGGGTCTATTCTCTGTCTCTAAGAAGAATTATTCTCTCTCTCTCTCTCTTCCTCTCCCTCTCCCTCTCTCATCTGGCCTGCTACAGTACCCTGTTTACTCTTGATAAAATTTAGGTCAATTACGAAAAACATGGTTATTGAGGAGAATGCACAGGAAGGGATCTGAAGCAAACCTGCTAAGTTTGGTATGACCAGGACTTCAAGGGCTGTAGGAGCTGACCCTATGGGGAGCCATATAATCAAAGCAATGTCCAAAAAGGCCATTCAGGCAAGTTTAAGTTTAGAATTCAGGAACAGGAAATCTTGAGAGTTGAATTAAGTGGGAAAAGTACTGCATGAAGGAAACCAGGCTGTGAGCAATGCAGCCACTAATGTAGACATCTGTGGAGCAGAGTGACTAGTTCATAGGAGGCATCAAACAAATATTTGTTGAATGGCTAAATGAATGAATGAATGATATATGAACCTGTTCATATGTGGCAGGATCCCAGCAGTTGAGTCAGGGTGAGACTGAGGACTTCAATAAAGTAACTATGTTCTCCAGAGTTTAGGTCACAGATCAAGAAAGGGTGCTTGGCCCTGGAGCAGAGTATCTTAAACTTCTTGGTGAAAAATAATTAGAATACATATTCTTGGCTTAATTTCAAAGAGTCTAGGATAGTAGTCCAAGAATCAGCATTTTTAGTATACATCCAGGTGTTGCTGATTCAGGATGTTACAAATTTCACATCTGGTAAACACTAGCCTAAAAGCAGGATAGACCTCTAAACAGGATGATGGGTTAGGACCAGAGAGGCTACAACTGGTGTACCATAAGACCAGTCCAGCAGGTAGACACATGCAGCCATCTAATGGTGCTGCACACCAGATGGATAAGGATGTGAAGCAAGAGGCTTAGAGGGGAAAGAAAAACAAGCCACAGTGCAAATATTATTCTTTTACTCAAGCCTCCACTGCCTGCTCCAGACTATGTGATCTGTCACTCTATGGTGTCATCAGCCCTAGACTATAAGCCAAGAAACATGGGTTTTTATCCAAGCTCTGTCACTGCAATGCTCTGGGGTGCTGTATAGGCCACTAGTCCAGGTTTCAGCTGCTTCAGCTATTTTAAAAATGGAGCTAAGATTGTGGTTTCCATGTTCTTCTGGGACAATGAGAAGCCTGTGAATTTCAAAAATCAAAACACCTGAGTTCAAATTCCACCTGAGCCCTTTACTGACACTGTATCATTGTGCAAGTTACTGGGAAAGAGATAATTTTTCTGGGGAAGATAGAAACTACCTTACTGCATGGTAGGTACTCAATTCTTGAACTACCTCCCCAATATTCAATATTTTGAAAAACTGTGAAACTTACATAACAATGATTTGTACTAATTTTGACAGCATGCTGTTATCAATAATTGTTTAATTATTACTTTGTTTCTAAACATTTCATTGCACATATCTCATCTCTCCTAGTAGATTAGATTTCTTGAGAGCAGGATTTTACCATGCATTTTTGCTTTATTTAGGGTGACCAACCATCTCAGTTTGCCTGGGACAGAGGAAGGTCCCAGATATGGGACTTGCAGTGCTAAAACCAGGAAAGTTCCCAGGTAAACTGATGAGTTGTTAACTCCGCTTTATATCCTCCTTCATATTTCATTAAATACCTAATAAATATAGAGCGGATAAGTGTATTTTCCCCACCTCAGTTTTAATCACTGCTTTCGTTTTAGTTTATCATTACTTAATTAAGACAACAAATCATAGAGAAGTGTAGTTAATCACAATAATAGTCAAGTTATAGTTATTTTCTATTAAAGAAAGATTCAGTTTTTGTTCACAATATATTTGCTTTATCTTACTAAAGGGGTAATCTTTGTGACAAAAGATGTTAATAAAAAGTGGTATTCTCGATCATATAGCCCAACTTGTAGTTTGCTCCTAAAGTTCAGGGATTTTGTTGTTTGCCAACTATATAAAACAGTCTCTAAAGATAAAGCCCCAAAGCAACATAAGAATGAATTTTTAAAAAGAAGTTAGAATTATTATAATTTTTTGCATTAAATAATGTAGACTTCTGAGTACCGTCTCTCTTAAGTACTTTTTTTTCCTCCAAGAATGCAATTCTTAAAATTTTAAAACTGGTTAGGCAGTTTGGGATTCCTCTGGGATTTTCATGCCAAAGCCTCCACTGACATTTTGAGGAGTTAATGGTTATAATTATTTTGCCTGTAGCAATATCACTGCCTTTAAAATAAAAACCTCGGGACCTTTTTCTAATGTATTAGATTATATTCTATTCAAAAGGACAGGATTTATTTATTTATTTATTTTTTTGCGGCACGCAGGCCTCTCACTGCTGTGGCCTCTCCCATTGCGGAGCACAGGCTCCGGACGCGCAGGCTCAGCGGCCATGGCTCACGGGCGTAGCTGCTCCGCGGCATGTGGGATCTTCCCGGACCGGGGCACGAACCCGTGTTCCCTGCATCGGCAGGCGGACTTTCAACCACTGCGCCACCAGGGAAGCCCGGACAGGATTTATTATACAGAAAAACATACTGAGTACACTGATCTTTCTTCCAAAATCTATTTTTCTAACATGAATCTTAAAACTATTATCACATATTTGTGGAAAAATTTATTCCTCTAATCCTCCATTTTTAAAAATCAAAGATTCTCGGGCTTCCGTGGTGGCGCAGTGGTTGAGAGTCTGCCTGCCAATGCAGGGGACACAGGTTCGTGCCCTGGTCCGGGAGGATCCCACATGCCGCGGAGCGGCTGGCCCCATGAGCCATGGCCGCTGAGCCTGCGTGTCCGGAGCCTGTGCTCCGCAGCGGGAGAGGCCACGACAGTGAGAGGCCCGTGTACCGCAAAAAAAAAAAAAAAAATCAAAGATCCTCTGGTATGTGAATCTTTAATTTTTATTTTCCTTTTTCAACGAGTCATTATTTGTGGTACAAAATCCTTGCTCCTTTGGCAGGGTGGGGGAAGAATTGCCCAGACCCTGTTGAGGTAAGATTTGCGACACTTAGTCACAGCTGACGACTAACAGCAGAAACACCAAGTGCTCCCTCACAGTGGCCAGCGGCCTTGTAGAGTGGCCACCATGGCTGCTGCTCAGGAGAGAGACCAAAGACTGTGGAAACTGTGGCACTTAGGGTCGAGCTGCCCACACAGGCGGAAGAACATAGTGCCTGGAAGGGGGTAATCATGGATTAAAATGGCACATCCCAGGAGTATTTAGGTGCTTGAATAGAGTTGGCCTTGGCAATGGTTTGAATAAGTGGCTGACATAGAGGATGATGTTAAATGCTCCAGAAGGAACAGAGGTAGGACACATGGCAGCCAGAGGGGCTTCCTCCCAGGTCAGGTGGGTCACTAGAGGAGACTGAGGCCATCTGTCAGCAGACTTTTACATCAGTCAGCACTGCAGCTTGAAAGCAGACTGGAGTCTGTCTCTAGGCTCATCCCTTCCTCTCTCCAACTATAGGCTTCATCCCTCTCCAATTCTTTCCCCCTTATGGTACCACAGTTTGCCAGCATTTTGTTTTTACACTACTGGATAGGGGTGTGTGTGTGTGTGTGTGTGTGTGTGTGTGCATATGGCGGGAGGCAGGGGACAAGGAAGCTAGTGTGTAAGAAATGCCTAGTATGTCCCAGCCACTATGTGAGATGCATCATGTACACATAACTTCACTTCATTATCACAAGGTGCAGAGGCCAGTATGGTGGAAAGCATTGTTCAGATAGAGAAACTGAGGATTGGAGAAGTTAAGGAACTTTCTCTAGGTCACAGAGCTAGGCTATGCACCCAAGACTGACTCCAAAATAGATTTTCTTCCTACCACACCACACTGACAGCATTAGGATCTTTATTTCTATGAAAAATTAAAGGTCCTGTTTCCCCAAGACTCTGTTAAATGTGTAGTGCATTGTTATACGCCAATAAATAAGGATCTTCAAGCAACAATATTCATCTCAGATCAGAGAAGTGGCATTGTATAATGGAAAGAGGGTTAGCATGGGAGAAAGAAATTTGAAGTTGTTACCTCTAGCTGGTAAATATCTAAAGCCATTTAAGCTCCCTGTGGCTCTGATTCATTATTATCGGAAAAATTGAAATAGCCATATTTTCATAATAGGATGTAAGTGAAGGTAAAAGGGCTTTTGTAAGCTGTACACCATCATGCAAAAAGAAAATATTAAAGTAAAATGAGGGAAACAACCCAGATGTCCATCAACTCGTAAGTGGATAAACAAATTGTGGTACATCCATACACTGAGATATTGTTAAGCAATAAAAAGGAACAAACTGCTGATACAAGCAACAACACAGGTGAATCACAAACGCATTACTCTAAGTGAAAGAATCCAGACTCTAGAGGCGAGATCCTGTAGGATATCATTTATATGACATTCTGGGAAAAGCAAAACTGTCAAGACAGCAAACAGATCAGTGGTTGCCAGGGACAGGAGAAAGAGGAAGGGGCTGACTGCAAAGGGGCATGAGGGAACTTTCTGGAGTGATGGAAATATTCTTTATCTTGCTTGTTTTATGTTTGTCAAAATACAGAATTATGTACATTAAAAAGAGTGAATTATGCCTCAGTAATCCTGAATTTTTAAAAAAATGTAAAATGAAGTTACCAAATACTTAATTCTAACTAGTTATAAAATTCTGATTTGATTACTTGGGGAGCCATTTGCATCCTGATAAACAAGATGCTTTAGTTCCTTTGGAACAAATGTTTGCTCTGAGTTAAAGAGCGTCCTCATGATCATGAATGATTAATATGGCCTCCTGCTCCAAGATCTCTGCAGATCCTTTGCTCAGAGCCATATTCCCCGTCAGCTTCTTTTTAAAGCAATCTCCATTTGGCAAGTGTTGTACCTTTACTTGACGCTGCGAAAGTGTTCCAAGCTGAACTGCTTTCAAACTGCAGGATGTAGCCAGACAGCAAGCTCCTACTGGCATCTTGTAATATGGGAAGACCCGACCTTGTTATCTCCCAAAGAGAATATCCAAGAGCTCAGCCATAATTACCCGACTCTGGAGTCTGGCTTGCCCTTTCTTAATGCTAAGCAGGCTGCTGCTGAATCAGAGAAAGCCTATAGAGGCTTTTCTATTTGAAACGGCAAAAATTTCCAGGGTAAGCCTTCAACTGACATTAGCAGGGTTTCCCATCTCAGAATCAATTTGCAACATTTCAGTTTTGAAAGGTAAAGGCCAAAGGGATAAGAGCTTGTTTTTTGGACAACAAAACTACATTACCTCTCTGATCTAAAGTAGACTTTACAAAAATAACACACAGACATTCCAATGGAAAATTTTCATTTTTGTTTTAACTTGGGGAAAACTATGTCAATTTTTTTCCTACAAACTTTTCAAATATTTATTTTTGAAAGCCTCGATAATGGCTATATTTGAAGTTATATATTTGAAATCCTTAACCGTCAACCATTCTTAAATGAAACAGTTGGCATTTTTGTTAGATGTCTAATCTGCACCTTTTTTAAGTGCAGCAAATACATGAGGCAGTTAGATTGTAAAATATTTATAAGAAAAGCTCCAATCTTAAACCTTTTGAGACATCTGATTAGCAACTGCGACAATCTTGAAACTGAAGACAATAAAATTCCTTTTATTTTCATAATCCTTTAAAAAATTTCTTAAAAATTCATAGGATCTGCATTTGACCAGTATTCTGCACATGAATTTCATGTGTTGAGGGAGCACCATTCCCTTCAGTGCAGAGAATTCCCTTTCATTCCTGTGGATTTTGTTAATTCTCCAAGCCACATTCCACGCAATTGGCAGTATCAAAAATGTAAAGCTTCCCTCAGAGTTCTTTGCCAGGCACACAGGCAGTTTTAAGACTCAACCAAACAATGAGACAGTGTTCCCACTCTGGAGAAATGACTGATTGGATGGATTAAATGTGCTTCTGAAGTGATTTCCAAATGGCTATAAAAAAACGGAGGCTAATTAAATATAGTCATTGAAGAGCAGTGCTTAACTCATCGAGTTCCTGTATTATACATTCTTTCAAAGAAGCCATGTGCTGTGGAATTTTCTACAAAGGGGGAAAATGAAAAAGAGCATAAATGTCCATTGAAAAAGCAAAGGTTTAGCAAACTATGGGACACGAACCAAAAGGACTACAGTGTGGTCATTTAAAATAATCATTAGGAAGACTTTATAACTATATGGGGACCTTCTTATAATACATTAAAGGAAAAAGCAGATTGTTAGGTGGTATGCACATTACAATTGTAATCGTGAAAAACGTATGCTTGTGAATAATTGCAATCTAATAAAATATACAGAAATTTTAATTCCTCTATTTAGATGAGGGCTATATAAGTGAGTCCTGTTTTTTAATTTTCTTTAATGCTGTGACTATACCCTTTTTAAAATTTAAAAAATGCTTTTTGTCTGCACTCTTCTCACTGGAGATAGATAGGAATATGAGTCGTGAGTTTATGTGAGGCATTCCGATCACCGTGAATTCAATTCAAGCTGCAGTGTTGCCTAGCAACAGGATAACTTTTCTGCAGTGAAATTCCCCAGTAGCAGCAACCTATGAAATATCCTGCGAGGAATTCCCTACCTTAAGTGCACCCCATACTCTGTTCTCGTATTCCACTGCTCTGGGGGAATTTCATAATCTGATCATGCCAAGATATTAAAATTTGGAGGGCTGCATTTTAAGATCCACATCCCTGGATGTTTTGCCTCTCTGCCTGGAAGAGGAGAATGGAATAAAGGATTTTTCTAGATTTCTTCCAGTCTCTAATATTCCCCAGATAAGAAGAACAAGGAAGGAAAATGGTGAGAGCTTTGATTTCTAATCTTTACGGATGGTGGCTTGACATGGCTCCAATCAGACGTAATGTTTCTTTTTTTATTATTAAGAGTTTTTTGAGATATAATGATATAATTTACTATAAAACTCATTCTCTCACAGTGGTTTTTAGTATATTCACAGAGATGTACAACAATCAATTTTAGAACATTTTCATCACCTCAAAAAGAAACCCTATAATCATTGGCAGTCTTTCCCCATTTCTTTCCAACTCTTCCCCCAGTCCCAGGCAACCACCAATCTACTTTCTGTCTCTATAGATTTGCCTAGCCTGGACATTTTATATAAACGGAATCATACAATATGTGGTCTTTTGGTTCTGACTTCTTTCATTTAGCATAACGTTTTCAAGGCTCATCCATGGTGTAGCCTGTATCGTGACTTCATTCCTTTTTATTGCCAAATAATATTCCATTGTGCAGATAAACCACTCTCTGTTTATCCATTCATCCACTGATGGACATTTGGATTGTTTCCACTTTTGACTATTATAAATAGTGCTATGAACATTTGTGCACAAATTTTTATGTGGACATGTTTTCTTTCTCTTGGAGATACATCAAGGAGTGGAATTTCTGGGTCATATGGTAATTCTAATGTTTAACATTTTAAGGAAATGTCAAACTGTTTTCCAAAGTGGCTGTGCATTTTACATTCCCACCAGCAGTGTATGAGGATTCCAGTTTCTTCACATCCTCACCAACACTTGTTATTGTCTGTCTTCTTGATTATAGCCATTCCAGTGGATGTGAGGTGGTATCTCATTGTGGCTTTAAGTTGCATTTCCTTGATGACGAATGATGTTGAGCATCTTGTCTAATGCTCATTGGCCATTTGTTTATTTTCTTTGGAGAAACATCTATTCAAATTCTTTGCCCATTTCTAAATTGAGTTAACTTTTTTATTGTTGAGTTGCTTTTTCTTTTCTTTCCCTTTTGCTACTTGGATTCTTTGTGGAAATGTATTGATGTCAAGACCTTTGCAAACCCCCAAACATTTAGACCAAGACAGTTACCACCAGTTACGGAGGAGAACAGAGGGCAGTCACCATACATCAGTGTCAGTGAATGGAGACACAGCAGGCCCCAGGGAATGATCCCAATAAACATGATGATATCTGTCTGGTGTCCTTACATCACCCCCGAAATCAGAATCTTGCTGTTTGGCCTCCACAGAGCACAATGCCTGCTCTTGCTCTCAAACAGCTCTGGGGGATGGGGGACTTTCCACTGTAAAAAGAAAAGAATGGCTGTAGTCACCACCCACCATCCCCCACCCCTGTGGTCAGGTTCTATGCCTTTTATATTCCCCACTATTTACCCTAGATCCAGGCAAACAGTTGACAAATAAATGAATGTGAAAACCTCCAAGTAAGAGTGAGTTAGTTCATCTTGCTTGCAAATTTCCTGTATATGCCAGTTTTGTGTTTAACATGTATTTAGCACTTAGTGCTCTAAGCATTTTATGAATAATTTTAGCTAATTATTTACAAATATTTTTAACACTTTACAAATAATTTTAAACCAATTTAATCCTCATAACAATTCTGTGAAGTTAGTATGTTACTGTCTCCATTTTAAGGATGAGGAAACTGAGGCATAGACAGGCAAAGTAACCTTCCCAAGGTCAACAGCTGATGAGTTGTGGAGCCAGATTCAAAACCTCGCCTGGCTCTAATCTGTGCTCTCAACTGCCACGCAATACTCCCTTGCCAATTATGTGGGTTTTTTTTAAATTTTTATTGGAGTACAGTGGATTTACAATGTTGTGTTTGTTTCAGGTGTACAGCAAAGTGAATCAGTTATACATATACATATATCCACTCTTTTTTAGATTCTTTTCCCATATAGGCCATTACAGAGTATTGAGTAGAGTTCCCTGTGCTATACAGTAGGTCCTTATTAGTTATCTATTTTATGTATAGTAGTGTATACGTGTCAATCCCAATCTCCCAACTTATCCCTCCCCCCCATCCCCTGGTAGCCATAAGTTTGTTTTCTACATCTGCAACTCTACTTCTGTTTTGTAAATAAGTTCATTTGTACCCTTTTTTTAGATTCCACATATAAGCAATATCATATGATATTCATCTTTCTGTGTCTGACTTACTTCACTCAGTGTGACAATCTCTAGGTCCATCAATGTTGCCGCAAATGGCATTATTTTGTTCTTCTTTATGGTTGAGTAATCTTCCATTGTATATATGTACCACATCTTCTTTATCCATTCATCTGTCAATGGATGTTTAGGTTGCTTCCAGTACATTTCTTCTTATATGAGAATACATCTCCTTTCATATGAGACAATAAGCTTTCTTTTTCTTTACCCAGTTGAGAGAATTTTCTGTTACTTACATCCAATATATTCTAAAAAGGTAGTGAGGATGAAAAGAGGAAATGAAAAGTCAGGGTAGTAGCCGAATGAGTGAGGACAGGATAGAGCAAGGGTCAAAACTAAGGCATGTGGTGTAGGAATTCCCTGTTGAGTGATAGCTTAAAGGGACTGTAGGCTACTTACTTTGGGTGTTGTGTGCAACCACCTCAGCTTTGCCCTTATCAACTATTTAGACGAATCAGTGCACTTGACCTTCTATTGCATCTACTTTATGCAACCTCAGCTTTAGATAAAACCCCCAATTACTTCTCCACCCCAGCTCCTAGGCTGTCAAGCACAGCTAGGGGAAAAAATGTGTCACTGTACCAATAGGTTCTACTACAAATCCAGACTTCCCAAACTCTAAAAGGATATGTTCCTTTTAGGTCAAAACCGTAAGTTTTGTATACCTCTATGGGGACCTCATTGTCTAAAAATGTTTTATGTTGTGATTATTATTTTCAATTGAAAAATTAATATTTGCTTCTTGTAAAGTAAAAAAGTCAACAAAAATGAAAGGATAAAAAAATGTGAAGATTAATGAGTATACTTCTAGCTTTTAAAAAAATTTTTATTGGAGTGTAGTTGATTTACAATGTTGTGTTAGTTTCAGGTGTACGGCATAGTGATTCAGTTATACATATACATATATTCATTCTTCTTCAGATTCTTTTCCCATATAGGTTATTACAGAATACTGAGTAGAGTTCCCTGTGCTATACAGTAGGTCCTTGTTGGTTATCTATCTTATATATAGTAGTGTGTGTATGTTAATCCCAAGCTCCTAATTTATCCCCCCCCAACATTTTCCCTTTGGTAACTGTAAGTTTTTAAAATCTGTGAATCTGTTTCTGTTTCATAAATAAGTTCATTTTTATCATTTTTTTAAATTAGATTCCACATATGAGTGATATCATATGATATTTGTCTTTCTCTCTCTGACTTACTTCACTTAATATGATAATATCTGGGTCCATCCATGTTGCTGCAAATGGCATTCTTTTGTTCTTTTTATGGCTGAGTAATATTCCCTTGTATATATGTACCACATCTTCTTTATCCATTCCTCTGTTGATGGACATTTAGGTTGCTTCCATGTCTTGGCTATTGTAAATAATGCTGCAATGAATATTGGGGTGCATGTATCTTTTCAAGTTATGGTTTTCTCCAGGTATATTCCCAGGAGTGGGATTGTTGGATCATATGGTAGTTCTATTTTTAGTTTTTTAAGGAACCTCCATGCTGTTCTCCATAGTGGCTGTACCAGTTTACATTCCCACCAACAGTGTAGGAGGGTTTCCTTTTCTCCACACCCTCTCCAGCATTTATTGTTTGTAGACTTTTTGATGATGGCCATTCTGACCAGTGTGAGGTGATACCTCACTGTAGTTTTGATTTGCATTTCTCTGATAATTAGTGATGTTGAGCATCTTTTCATGTGCTTTTTGGCCACCTCCTTCTAGACTTTTTTTGTGATGCATATATGCATGCATGTGCAAATACACACACAAACACATAGACATATATTCACACACAGAGGTTTTGGTTTGGTTTGGTTTTGATGGAAGACACAAAGATACTCTCTCCTGGAAGAAAATCATTAGTATCTTTTCAGATATATCCTACACATATACAAATCTTTAAAATTACAAATATGCATATATAAGTGTACTTGGTTTTGTTACATTGTATTTTTTCCAAAAAAAGGACATGTCATACACATTATACTATAATTTAATTTTTTCACTTTACAATGTATTGTTTCTATCTTTCTACATCAATGCTTATCTGCACCCCATCTAAGACAGACCTCATCTGAATAAGATCCCATTGCAGGGATGTACTGCAAATTTTTCAACCAATTGCCTATTGAATAGGCATTTGTGTTATTTCTGATTTGGTGTCTGTTTTAAGCAATTCTTCAATGAACAATTTCACACATTAATTTCTGTGGAATTATTTCTACATGACAAATTCCAAACTTTTAATAGTTTCCTCAAGTCTCCAACCAGTCTGCTTACTCTCAACAACCTTTTACTTCTCTGAGGAAATGGGGCTCACCCAACAAGTTCTGCCTTATAAATTCATCTCTCTTCATTTTCATCCATCTTCTGCTTGTTCTACCGAATTACAGATGGAACTACGTCTTTTCCCTTGCCAAGGCTAAGACTTTCACCAGTGCTGCCAAACCTGTCCTCTCACTCTTCTCTTCTGGATCATTACAAGTGCCTCTGAACTGGGTTCTCTTACCCCAATCTATCCCATCTAATCCAGCTTCCATATGGTTGGAACACTGATCAAATGATGTCTATCTCCTGCTCAGAATCCTCTCTTGGCTTCCTAATGCCTATAGAAAAGCGTACAAACAACTGGTCTTTTTCTCTTTGTGTCTTTGCTCATTTTGTTCCCTTTTTCTGTAAAGTATTTCTTCCTGCTTCACCAGTTGAAGCTTTCCTCAGGTTTCAAGGCCCATTTCAAAAGCTTCTCCTCCCTGAAGATTCTCGAAAACACCCAGGTGAAATTGGCCCATTCTTAAGTTCTCAGAGCCACACATTTCTGCTTTATTTTGGCCCTTGTCCCATCACACTGCTAATAATAGTTATCTATGTACATACATATTTATCTCCATGGCTCTATATATGTTCCTTTTAGATCAGAGCCATAAGTTCTGTATACCATAGCACCCGGCACAGTGAGACTACATAAAAAGCCCTCAAAAATTGTTTAATATGTTTATTAGTACCACAAAAATAAAAAGAACACTGACATTTGTTCAATATCAGATAACCAGATTGTATATTATATAAATAAAACCTATTTGATAAAATCACAAAGAAACATTTAAATATGGAATTATGTGAAAAATACAAAACAAATGACCTCATATGTTTTTAATACTACAACTTACAAAACGTGACCCGTCTCCTCTCAACTCGATCATGACACCTTGTTTTGCCTCCCAATCACAAGAATGGGATACTCATATACACACTACTACATATAAAATAGATAACTAATAAGAACCTACTGTATAGCACAGGGAACTCTACTCAATACACTGTAATGACCTATATGGGAAAAGAGTCTACAAAAGAGTGGATATATGTATGTGTATAACTGATTCACTTTGCTGTACGCCTGAAACTAACACAACATTGTAAATCAACTATACTCTAGTAAAAACTAATTTTTCAAAAACCCACATACATTCACACATGATGGCTTAGCCTTATGAACAAGAACTAGAATCTTGATAACACAATACACCCTCCTTCTTTTTCTGTGCCCTCACCATCATTGCACCTCCAATTAGGATTAAAGAAAAGATAATAGAGATGATTTTGAGTTTTTGGTCAGAAACCAAAAATATTCTCCTGGTCAGGTCCTCTATGAGTAGGAAAAAAATTATGAGCCCTCACCTCATTTCTTTGAAAGTATAGATAATTACCACATCTAAACCTATTGATTGTTGAATCCACTAAATAACCCAAATGTTTAACATTGGATAAAATTATAAAGGATATAGTCATAATGAAAAAAGTAGTGAAAAGCAGTAAACAATAATATTTACCATTTTTCAAGCACTTACCATAGGCCAGACACATTGTGCCAATACTTTACACATAGTCTTTCATTCAGTCCTCATCAAGTGCAGTAGATATAATCATACCCTTATAGCAAATTAGGAAAGTGAGGGTTAGTAAGAGTAAGTAATTTGCTCAAGAACACGTAGCCACTAACTGTCAGGAGACCAACAAAGATTTGCCTCAGACCCCAGGCCCTGCTCTTCGCCACCACTCTGTACTACCAGCCACCATGAAGGAAACACATCTTTCTATAAAACACTCTGCAAAGAAGTTTCCAAAAGTTCATATATGTCTCCTTTTTTTGACCAAGGAATTCTAACAGATCAGGAATTCATTCTAAGAAAATAATCTTTCTTCCCTCTCCAACACCCCTGCTGTTGAAGATCCTGTAATGTTCTCTAATACTCTATTTTCTCCATTCGATTTCTCACCTACCCTTACAGACTAGTTCTGGTCAAAATGTTGTGAGCAGAGGAACATGTGTCACTCCCAGGTAGAAGCAGTGAAAGGGTTGTTCATAATTTTCCGTTATCTCTTCCTTTACCATGATAATTGAGCTAGACATCTGTTCCAGCTGGCAGCTACAATAGTGTGAAATCTCCATCAAACTGGGTCCCTGAGGACTGTGTGCCCCTCCCCCCACCGACACATAATGGACATGTAACATGAGTGAGAAACAAGTTATTACTGTATTAAACTACTGGTATTTTGGGGTCAATTTGTTACTGAAACATAACTCAGCCTATCCTGACTAATACATCTGCCAAATAACAAATAGTATAGAGTAGGGAAAAAAAGTTATGTAGGAGAATTTTTATTGCAGCATTAAAAATATTTAAGATCAATGTCTAACAAAGAGTCAGATAAACCATCATGCAAGTTACCAGACAGACTGCCACTTGTAATTGTGACACTTAAGATATAGTATTAACTGGAGAAAGCAGATTACAAACTTTATCTTCTTTGGTATGAATTCTAAAACAAAGTGTCTATATGTCTATATGGGAGTATAAAGAGACATGGAAAAAAATAAAACCAGTGTGCTGATAAATAATGGAATAAGAAGGTAGGAGAGAATGTTATTTTATGATGTTGCTATTAAAATTGATAATTTTCCCCTACATAGCACATCCAATTAATACTTTCCTTTAACCAATGCATTTCTTAAGGCAAAACATTAGAAAACCAAAATAGGATAGTTGAATTCAAGGAGTTTTAAGTTAATAATATTTGCTTTTCATATTTATGCTTAATACAAAGAAAATCAGACCCTGACAAATTAAACATTCATTTCTCTTCATATTGGCCAGTTGACCTATTTCTCCAGGTCAGCTCCCTCCTTAGTGTCATGGCCCTGCTGAGATCATTCTAAATCCTTTACTATTCTATTCTTTACATTCCTCCTCAGTGTGATAGTCACCTGGTCTAGTCAGGAAGGATCATCCAGAAATGACACAATAAACATCCTGAGGAGGAATTTAAATAAATGCAAAAAATTTTCTAGCTCTTATCATCACTGAAAAAAAACCCACCTAGCTTGTGATTATAGAAACATGAGTTTAGGATAGAAGCATTATCTGTGCTCCCCTCCCTAAAATGCTGTCTAACTAGATTTTGGCTTTTGAAGCAAGATTTTAATTCTCACTTGTTAGAATCTTCTTTGTTAATCCACCAAAATAGAATGACAAATCCAAGAGGTGCCATAAAGGGAAAGCTAAGCACAAGACATGTTTCTCATGTGCCTCCATAGAACCCATGCGGCATGACTCACTTGCAAATAAAATTACTAGAGAGAGTGTCACCTGTTTAATTATAAACAGCTGTTATTTCCAAGCTTCACCATAAGAAAAATTCCTTAACAGCGAATCTTATCCCAAGTAGAATGTATGACAGCATAGCACTGGCTTCTTATACCTAATATCCCAGTTCTGCTTGAGCCATTTGAAATCAGAGGCAATCTTTGCTTTGATCAAAATGTTCACTGTGGGAGGAGCTTCAAGATGGCGGAAGAGTAAGACGTGGAGATCACCTTCCTCCCCACAAATACATCAGAAATACATCTACACGTGGAAATGCTCCTAGAGAACACCCACTGAACGCTGGCAGAAGACCTCTGACTTCCCAAAAGGCAAGAAACTCCCCATGTACCTGGGTAGGGCAAAAGAAAAAAGAATAAACAGAGACAAAAGAATAGGGACGGGACCTGCACCAGTGGGAGGGAGCTGTGAAGGAGAAAAGGTTTCCACACACTAGGAAGCCCCTTCGCGGGTGGAGACTGCGGGTGGCGGAGGGGGGAAGCTTCAGAGCAAATAACTCAATTTCATTAGAGAAATGCAAATCAAAATTACAATGAGGTATCATCTCACACCAGTTAGAATGGCCATCATCAAAAAATCTGCAAACAATAAATGCTGGAGAAGGTGTGGAGAAAAGGGAACCCTCTTGCACTGTTGGTGGGAATGTATATTGATACAGCCACTATGGAGAACAGTATGGAGGTTCCTTAGAAAACTAAAAATAGAACTACCATATGACCCAGCAATCCCACTACTGGGCACATACCCTGAGAAAACCATAATTCAAAAAGAGTCATGTACCACAATGTTCACTGCAGCTCTATTTACAACAGCCCAGAGATGGAAACAACCTAAGTGCCCATCATCGGATGAATGGATGAAGAAGATGTGGCACATATATACAATGGAATATTACTCAGCCATAAAAAGAAACGAAATTGAGTTATTTGTAGTGAGGTGGATGGGCGTAGAGTCTCTCATACAGAGTGAAGTAAGACAGAGAGAGAAAAACAAATACCGTATACTAACACATATATATGGAATCTAAAAAAAAAATGGTCATGAAGAACCTAGGGACAGGACGGGAATAAAGACTCAGACCTCCTAGAGAATGGACTTGAGGACATGGGGAGGGAGAAGGGTAAGCTGAGTCAAAGTGAGAGAGTGGCATCGACATATATGCACTACCAAATGTAAAACCGATAGCTAGTGGGAAGCAGCCGCATAGCACAGGGAGGTTAGCTTGGTGCTTTGTAACCACCTAGAGGGGTGGGATAGGGAGGGTGGGATGCAGGGAGACACAAGAGGGAAGCGATATGGGGGTATATGTATATGTATAGCTGATTCACTTTGTTATAAAGCAGAAACTAACACCATTGTAAAGCAATTATACGCCAATAAAGATGTTAAAAAAATGTTCACTGTGGAATTCGCATGTAGTTTTGGAATATGGCTCCTGATCTGGCTTTACTGAGTCAATAGGAAAAATAATAACTGAAGAAAAACAAATAAGCCTATGTAGACTAGGCCACTGGGAAACTTAAGTGTCATTGGGATTTAGTTACCCATAGATGAGCTTGTGAAAAGAAAGAAATCTCTTCTTACAGGTAAAATTCAAGGGTCATCTTCAAAGAAACAAATCACAACTGGAAAACACCCTCTAGAGAAAATCAAGAAAATGCATCCTGTTGTCATAATCATTTCATCAGTGACACTGTTTTACTTTCGAGAAATCTGAGTAAAGAAATCCACGTGTCCATCCAAAGTTAGAACCTGGATTGAAATGTCAATAAAAATTACTCTTGTAGACACTGAAGTACCACTTATAATACAATACAGACGTTCCCTGACTTACGATGGCTCAACTTAGAATTTTTCAACTTTACCGTGCAAAAGTGATGCACAGTCAGTAGAAACTGTACTTCAGATTTTGAATTTTGATCTTTTCCCAGGCTACCAAAATGTGGTACAATACTCTCTCATGATGCTGGGCAGTGGCAGCAGCCTCAGCTCCCCATCAGCCACGCAGTCATGAGGATAAACCACTGATACACTGACAACCATTCTGTACCCATGCAGCCATTCTGTTTTTCACTCTCAGTACAATAGTCAATAAATCACAAGATATTCAACACTTTATTATAAAATAGGCCTTATGTTAGATGATTTTGCCCAACTGTAGGCTAATGTAAGTGTTCTGAACCTGTTTAAGGTAGGCTAGGCTAAGCTAAGCTATGGTGTTCGGTAGGTTAGATGTATTAAACATATTTTCACCTTGGGATAATTTCAACTCCCAATGGGTTTATTGGGACAAAACCCCATTGTAAGTGGAGGAAGATCTGTATTTTGATAATACTAAAATTAGAAGATATAATACTAAGAGTTTGAGCGGGCTTGACATTGTTGTCCATGTTTAGGACCAAATCCTAGAAAAAAATGTTTAAACTACCTGATGATATTTAGTCATTTGAAATAAGAGGTTTGTGGCAGACACTATTAACTGCCTGCCCAACAAACATTTCCTCTTTCACCTTTGCCAAGAAAACCTCAGTTGGATTCCTTTAGCTACGTGCCGTTAAGAAATAGTATCCCAAACTTGGAAATAAGGTAAAATAATGACTGTCCAACTTTCAATGTCTTAGACTCAACCAAAGAGTATCTAATTCTCTAGGGAGATGTACATTTACTTGACATATAACTTACTCTTGATTCTGTAAAGATATATGTTAATTTGCAGAACATTAATAAAGTGTGAGGAATTTCTGTCTGGTAAAAAAGATAACCCGTAAGGTTACAGTTTTGTAGTCCTGTAAGATATTAAACCTATCTATCACTTTCTCCTAGTCAACTTTGAACCAGCTTTACTATTTTGATGGCGCCCTCATTAAGGAGTTACCTTTGATATGTGTTCACTCTATGCTTATAGAAGAGTCATGTTTTTAACCATTTGAAATTTAGAATTTGACAGTATCTGGCCCAAAGGAATGAATTGTGATTAATCTCAGACAATTGTGGCATTCCCATACCGCTTTGCCAGTAATTGTTTTAGGACTGCACATATGGACCCATTCTGATCAATGACACATAAAGAGAACTCTTCTGGGGCCTTTTAGGAAACAAAGTTGTTTTCTCTGAAAGAGAGATGATGAAGAGAAAGTCTCTTTTTCTACCATGTTCATGTTTCTTGCTTAGGATGGTGTCATACAAAGGTGAGGCAGCCATCTTGCAAGTGTGAGAGGAGACATCCCTGAATACTGAAGATAAAGAGTAGATGAATCCAAGGATGACCCCAGTCCTCAACAATATCACAAGTTACATAACGGACCCCGACCCACATAGTTCTGGGCTTCTGGTTGAATAAACAACATAAGTCTTCATGCTATTAGATATTATTAGATGACTCTTCTGTCACTTGCTGCTAAAAGCTTTCCTAACTGATATAGAAAGAAGCAGGGAAAAATGCAATACAAGGATATATTATTTGAGTTCTTAGTTGCTACAATAAAAATAATTTCTAGAATTACTTGTTTTTAACTTCATACGACACCAGAGTACAATCAGAAAACCCAGAGGCATACCTGAATCTACTGCACTATGGCAGTGGGCTGGGAGCTGGGGAATTTTCTTGGCCCATTTCAGGAAGGATATTTCTGAACCATTTCTTGCACTGTGAATATTTATTTGGTTGGCTAGTTTTCCATCCTCAGTTGTCTAGCTCACACTGGCCGTAGCAGCTCTACAACTCTCTGCTCTGACAGACCTTACAGGCCCTCATTTATATCACTGCTGTTTCAACAAAAGTGCCTTTGCTGGTATTTTATGAACATTGACATCCCATTACTTTAGTTAGTTCAGAGTTTGCAGATGTAAATTATATTGTACTCTCTGCAATAAACTTAATCACAGAAGCTTCTGATGACTGTGATTTACTTCTCAAGGGCGACAGAATTCTTTGAATTTCCCAGCAATGGACACACATTCTGATTAAACAATGAATATACTCTATATTTTTGAACACTGTGAACCTGCAAGTATCTTTACAAAAGTATCAAATAATTTTGATTCATGCTTAAGTTAAAAATGTATACAGAGATAGAAAGTGTCTTTGAGAGATCATTCACCCTGCTCTTGGTTTACAGATAAGGAAACTGAAGCCCAGGGGAATTTTACCAGTGACCATTAAAAAATGCAAGTGCTTCTATTTTTTCTAAACCAATAGAAAAAAGAGTAACTTTAAGAGAAGTTATTCCTTATCCCAAGCCTCTAACACCCTCTCCCAAATACTCCAGGAGGGGAGAGGTGTGTTGCAGAAGGAGATGGGTAATAATAAGAGCTTTAGTATATGCTGTTGGTATCCCATTTGTGTCTTCTGCAACATGGGCCCTTGATACATAAAGTGTGGTCCCTGGACCAGCAGCACTGTCATCACCTGGGAGCTTTTTATTAAAATGCATAATCTCAGGTTCCCCCAAACCTGCTAAATCATCCTTTATTTTAACAAGATCCCCCAGGTGATGGACATTAAATTTGAGGAGCACTTGTGTTATCAACTTCCTTTATTTTACACAAGAGGTCATTGAGATCCAGAAAGAGGAAATGATTTGTTCACCTCTTAGACTTCATACATTTTCCAAAGAACTCCAGAAAGAAAAGTGACCCCATTAAGGTAAAGAAGAAGTGATACATAACAGGAAGTTTCCATGAAATGAAATATTATGGAAGTAGCAGAAAAATGAAAGGACTCTAATTTTGTTTTTTTTTTAAATACCAACTATGTCATTCTTTGTTCATTGGATTGCTCTTTATTTTCAATTGTTATCTGAATCATGGTCAATTGTAATGAGGGTATGTCTTAAAATATAGCTTTTTCTCCTTACTTCTATAGTGCACACATTATACAAACGTAGCAGGTTTAAGAATATCCAACCACAAACTCAGGCATGCAAGAAATGGAACGTTATTCTTCCTTATAACTCAACTTAATTTCTATCTTGATCCCCACCTCCCATCAAAAGCTTAACCATAGATAATTTGGTGTACCTTTTCTCCTAGGTTATGTCAAAGTTATGACAGCTTTTCCAGCCTGCCAATGGATCCAGGGGCAGAGGGACTGGCAATCTGGCTCTCAAAGTCATCTGTCTACATGAGATCCTCAGAGACATCCATCATGCCACCTGGTCCTTAGTTACAATCCGTACGGGTCATAGCTGGGTGTAAGGTAAGACCTCCTTACAACCTGTCTGCCCTCTCTCTCCACCAACTGGGCACGGCTTGCAGGCACCAGATTAATTCTGCTGCTTGTGTGTCCTTTCAGGCTAAGATCTTGTCTTACAAGAGTAGCGGTCACACACTCAAATGTCCCCAAACTGCAGGCAGGCACATGGTGACTGAAGTAGGCTACAGCAAACTGAAGAATTCACACCCCATTTCAAGAGGGAGGCTGCTCCTTATTGCTCCAACCGCCTGCTGGTTTCAGTCCCAGTATGTCAACATTTAGGATCATTACTAGCCAATAGGTCTCCCTTTCTGGTCTGTGTATTCCCTTAGTGCAGGAAAGCCTGCTTCACTCATCTTCATACCCCAGTGTAGTGCCCGATATTCATTCATTTGTATTCATTTATTCAATAAATATGGATTGAGCACCCACCATGAACTAGGCATGTGTTAGGCATTACAAATATACAAAGTCTCTGCCATCATAGAGTTTGCATTACTAAGTGGAAAAAACTGGCATTAAAAAAGTGACAAATTGATGAATAAAGCACTTACATCCACTGGTAAAGTGAAGAGCCATATTATTGCAGGTTTAATGAAAAGTTTAGGATAAACCTATGTAGCCAGCCTGCCAGGAGTTCAGCTGTGTGATCTAAATCTGTCCTGATTCAGGCCATGTTTTGGCATCTCCTAATTTCATTGTCTACTAAATACCTCCTGGGAGTGATTCTAGTCCTTATGAGTACATAGAATAGCAGCATTTCCAAGCATTTTGTTAGACCAATATGGAGAAACAGGCCAGGAGAATACAGGAAACTCAGGCACCTACGCTCCATGTCAGGGTAGCCTGCCAATTCTCACCAGTCCTTGCCCTTGCCTCCATAACAACATCCACCTACCCCCACTCTAAAGAGAACAAGAAATTTAGGCCATCACTAGGTGAGAAACAAGGCTGGGAGGAGGATGAGTGCCAGTCATTAATTCAAATTCAAGTAATTATAGGTCTAGGTGTCATGAAGTTTACTGTATTTTGTTCCCGGTAATTTTCAGTAGTTCTTAGTATTCCTATGGCTTGCCTTTTACCCATTTAATCATTGTCAGTCATGCCCCAAAAGTATGGTAGAACCAACTGAGAACAAACAGTCACTATTCACCTTTAATTATAAAATAGAAGCTTTAAAGTTTTTAGCAGGGAAAATGGCCTAAAAACCAAAGTGCTTTTGATTTGCAAGAGCTAGACCTCTGAAGGAAAGGAGCTTGGCTTTCAATGTCAGGATCCAAAGCCTGACAGGGAAGACCAGAGTTTTTATCTGAATCATAAGTTGAAGACTGTAATGATAGGAGCATTTTCCAGCCACATAAAGAAGAAATAAGGTCTTAGAGAATTAAGTTGGGTAAGTGTAGGGGGGAAAGGGCAAGAAAGTTTGGAGCCAGAGTGGGATTTTGTTTTCCAGTTTCTTCCTACCCTCAACTGCTTCCCTCCCCCCACCACGAAAAAAATCTATAAGGAAAGGATGATAAAAATCCCCAGATTGATTTAGAGAAATGAATGAAGAAAAAGGTTTATGTCTCACTTCACCTCTTTTTGAGATATGCTTTTTGCAAAGCTCCCTGGACCGACATGTGGCAGACCCAGAAGGGTGGAAATTATGGTAGGTTGTGTTTAAGCATGGCTGCACTCACCTCGTTCCCTTTCCCTTCTTCCCACTCCCAGCAAACTTCAGCCTCCTTGCTTTCCAGTCACAGTGTATGAAGGGAGATCCGTAAATGTTACATTGTTTAAGAATAAGTCACAAGAGCCATCTGAGAAGAGCCATCCAGGCCTTTCAGGGTGTCACTTGTTGTGAATTGAGAAGAATTCAAGAAAAGGGGGGTGGTGGTTGTGGAGGGAATGGCCTAAGCTAGAGTTAGGATGAGAGTAGCAAATGACCCTATGAGAACCATAGGGCCAACTCTAGCCAATAAAATAGGAACAGAAGTTGGGAGGGTCACTTCTGTACTGAGACACTGAAAATGCCCATGCTCAATTCCCTCATCTTTGCTTTTGTGGCATCCGCCAAAAATTCCATGCATTCCAGACGATACAACTATAAGAAGGTAATACTTCTATGAGCCTGGATCCCTGAGTGACTGAGTGAAGCAAAGCCCCCTGCTGACCTGTATTGGAACACGTAGCGCGAGCAAGAAATATATTTTTATTGTGTTAAGCCACTGAGATTTGGGGGGGCGTGTTTGTTGCTGCAGCATAACCTAGTCTATCCTTACTAATACAAGCTAATTTTCCTAGTTAGAAATAAGGAGAGTTACAGCTTTATCTCTCTGAGTTTTATAATCTCTAAATTTTAATTACTGTCACACATATTAGAGTGAACCATATGAAACTGCCATTTTACTAGGTCAAAATGAGTCAAACATCAGCAATAGTTCAACCATAGTATTCCTGGGAATGAACTTGCAGAATCCAGATGTACACTTTCACTATGACTTGGTATTTAAGTTTATTTTGTTTGATGATAAACTAGGGCATGATTTTCAACACTAAAGCAAAAACAAAAACTGAATTCTTCCATTTTGTTCTCAGACAACTTGAAAAATGTTGGAACTGGCTTCTCTTCAGCACTTGACATTACATTTATGTTGTTCAGGCAGAAGATAAGTAAATTTAGGAAAGGGAGGCAGAGAAAAGGAGTTTTACTCTCATATAAAATTCTGGTTTGAGCAAGTATCCAGGGATGGTTCTAGACAAAATAATAAATTGAGTGAAGATTTTTCTTTGAGATATTCCCATATCTCCTATCAGTTTCTCTTTCCCTACTTTACTCTTTTTTCACTTCTCTCTTTCCCCCGAAGACTTGGAGTCAAGCCATGCATCCCAGTTCTGGGAATCTCAGCTAAGATTTACACCAACTACCAAGAAGGGGACGAGTTGGCCATGATTAGAGGTATTAGCATTCCAACGAGAGCCTCACAAAAGATCCAAAGTCCCACAAGACTCAAAATCCTGGATAATAGTAACAATAATACTCATTGTGTCAACAAATATTTATTGTGCACCTAATTTATCCCAAGTACTGAACCATGGCGAACAAAGTCCCTGCCTTCACGAAACTTACATTTGAATGGACCAAAAGATTGTAAACAAATAAATACATAACATGATGTTAGGTACCAATAAGTCTTGTGAGTAAAATAAGGTAAGGTAAGGGGCTAGAGACTAATGGATGAGAGGTAGGGGCCATTTTACATATAGTGACCAAGGAAGGCCTTTTTGAGGAGAAGACATTTGAGGGGAGACCTGAATAAAGTGTAGGAATGAGTCATGGGCAATGTGAATATGTGGGATCAGGAGCATTCCAGTGAAGGAATCAGCATATGAAAAGTCCCTGAGCCAAAACACGCCCGCATAGCTGAGGAACCACAAGAAAATTATGACTAGACGGAAGGGAAGGATAAAGGAAATCATTAAGAGAGATCAGAGAAATAGGCCAAGGCCAAATCACACAGGGCCCTGTAGGCCATAGTAAGGACTTTGGACTTTGTTCAAAGTGTGATGGAAAGTCAGCGTAGGGCTTTGAGTGAGGGAGTGACAAGACCTGATTTATGTTTAGAAAAGATTCTTCAGGGTGCTGTGTGGTGAATAGATTCTAAGCAAGCATGCAAGCAGGAACACCAGTTAGGAAGCCACTGCAGTCATTCCAGAAAGAGGTGATGGTGGCTTGGACTAGAAAGGTTGACATTGTTTGGTTTGTGATATAATCATGGTTGACATTTATTGACCATTCACAGGCTAAGGACTTTATAAACATTATTCTCATAACACTCTGTGGAGTAAGTATCATCATTTGCTCCTATTTACTGAGGAGAAAACTGTCCTCTAAGGAGGATAACTTGCCCCATTTCCATCAACTAGCCCTGATTTACCAAGGAGGGCTCTGAAATTGAGAGAGGTGAAGTAACACATCCAAGGTCACGGAAGTAACATGTGCTCTGAGCTCATACAAATTTGTGTAACTCAAGACCAAGCCGTTTTGCCTGCAAAGAAACTATACAGGCCACAATTACTGGTGTCGGGCTAGTTATATTTGAGGCAACCCATTATATTCAGGGTAAGGAACGAGTCCTAGCATATGTTAATCACGGACAAGGGAATACTGGAAAGGACTGGGGCTGGTGTTAAAATTGGGGCTAGGCAATCTTATTTTTGGAATGGGCTACTTAATAGAGGCCCTAGAGTAAGAGCTTCTTGGATTCACACAAAATAAGATTTTTGAAGGCCTTTAGAAGCCAAGAATCTGCATTAAAATGAATATAACTGTTAGACTGTACTCTCTTCCTTTTGGGCACAAGGAAGGTTTGTGCAGTTTGAGTCATCTGATTTTGAAAAGATTGGCCTGTGAACCATCTGAATCTTTATGAGAAGAGAAGAAGGTGGGACACATTGGAACATACTTCCTTGATGGGTTGGCTTGGAGGCCTGAGTAAGAATTGACTCTGGGAAAACCAGCAGCTGACAGGGCTGTTCCCCACCAAGTGAGAGTTTAATAAACAAAATCACAATTCACCCCAGCTTGGCTTCAGCATTTTTGAAAATGACATGCAAGATGGCATCATCACTGAGGAGAAAATCACAGCCTGGTTTGCAGTTGGAAATTGCTAGCTTGCTGGCAGCTGCTGTTCACTCATAGTTGAACTGCTCTGTCATTAGATCTCAGGATAGGGTAACACAAAGGGAGAGGATGATGCCATTGTCTTCCTAGGCTAGTGAGCAAATAAGAGGTCAGGACAATCTTATTTACAGTCAACGAAGTACTTAATACATGTGGTCAGAACTGTGTTAAATGCCATATAAACCGTTGCGGGGGGCGGGCAGGGGGGAGAAATGTGACATTGCCCTTGCCCTCAAGGGGCTTACGGTATTGCTAACATTCAAGAGAAATTACAAATACAAAGGTGTACCAATTATTAATGTATTGCCCCTCAGCTCCAAATCCGCCCTTCTTTGCTCTGCTTTGTGATACTGGAGCTGGACCTTGTAAACATTTCTCCTTTGCCAGATGGTGCATTGTTAAGATTTGTCAATAGAAGGTGCTAAAAATACATGGCAGGGCAAAGGGGTACCTCCTCCTAATGTGCTTTGTTTCTTCCTTGCTTCTGCACCACACAGTGGTCAGTGGCAGGCAAACACCCAGAGGTGCTCACGCCTCGGTGAGTTTCAGAGCACCCCCAAGGTGGCTTCCTAGCCGATTTCAGTGGCATTCTCACAGGCAGCCTCCCAGCATATTCCACTAGTAACTCAGAAGGCCACTTCTCAGAGTGTTTCTGTAGCACCCCCCTGGGCAACTTCCTATGAGTCTCATCAGCACCCCACCAAGAAGCTTCCTAGTGAGTTTAGCTGGCACCCCAGCCAGCAGTTTCCTGTTTACCAGCCTGTCTGCAGAAGCTCAGTGAAGCTCTCCACTATCCAGTGGGCCATGCCAGCACCCTCTCCACTGAGGTCTGAATCCCTCAGCCTTAGTGGGGGTCTACAGAGCTCTCCCAGTTTGCTCCTGCCTTAGGTACACTGCTTCAGTCCTAGAGATAGTGGCTGCCTCCTATATCTGCTGTCCCTGTTTTCTTTAGAATTATCCTTTACCCCTTGGTAGTTGATCTCCTTTCATTAGTTAATAATTCTTTATGTTAAACTCCCGCTGTTCTAATTACTGTGTGGTTTCTGCCTCCTGACTGAAGACTGGCTGATACAAACAGTAAGAAAATATAAGTACAAAACTGGGGGATAACAATGAGATGTTATAGTAGTTCAGAAAATGTAGTTCAGTGTGGACTTTTGAGTCAAGGGAAGGCTTCATGGAAAGCTATAACCTGAAACTGGACCCACTCTGACAGGGGAAGAGAATTCTAAATTCAGAGAGCATGTGTGTCAGGTGTGTGTGTGTGTGTGTTTGAGAGGGAGGGAGGGAGGGTGGAGAGAGAGAGAGAGAGAGAGGGAGGGAGAGGAAAGATAAGATGAGGGGCTAGATTGGATGATTCATTTTAAATGGTGGGAAGTAATTTCAGAGCGTAAAAATAGATTGATTAACCAACCAATTAATTAACTCAACAAATGTTCATTGAGCACGGACTGTGTATCAGATTCTAAGTGTAAGTTTATAGCAGTGGCCAAAATAGATGAAGATATTTGCCCTTGTGGGGTTTACAATATGGAGGGGGCAGAGGGTAAGGCAGGAGAGACATAACAAACAATAGACATGATAAGCACTTTGGTACAAGAGAGGTTGATAAGTGATATGAAAAAAGAAAAAAAGTAGACTGAGGGGTGTATTAGTTTCCTCTTACTGCTGTAATGAATTACACTGATAATGGTTTAAAACAACATAAATTTGTCATCTTATGGTTTGGAGGTCAGTAGTTCTAAAATGGAGGTATTGGCTGGACTGCATTCCTTCTGGAGGCTTTAAGGGAGATGCCTTTCCTTGCCTTTTCCAGTTTCTAGAGGACACTTTCAATTCCTTGACTCATGATCTTTCTCCACTTTGCACCTAGCAGGGTAGCATCTTCAAATCCCTCTCCTTTCTTACCTCCGTTTCCGTGTCACATCTTCTCTGACTCTGACTGTCCTGCCTCCCTCTTATAAGGACCTCTGTGACTACATCAGGCCCACCCAAATAATCCAGTATAATGTCCTCATCTCAAGATCTTTAACTTAATCACTCCCGCAAAGTCCTCTTTGCCATGTCAGGTAATATATTCACAGGTTCTGTGGATTAGGCTGTGAACATCTTTGGGGGGGCATTATTTGTCTACCACAAGGGGGTTGCAGTTTTAAATTGGTGGTTATGATAGGCCTCATTAAAAATGTAAGATGTGAGCAAACACTTAAAAGAGGGAGTTACACATGTGGAGAATGTTATGGAAAGAGGTAACAGCCAGTGCAAAGGCCCTGAGGCTGGAGGGTTCCTAGTGTGTTGAAGGAGCAAGGAGGCCAGCACAGCTGGCAGAGAATGAGGCAGGGAGAGTACCAAGAGATAAAGTCAGAGACAGAAAGACAGATCATTTGGGGTGAATGATTTGGATTCATTCATTGAGCAGAGGACAGTGAATGCTGAAGAATGCTGAGACCAAATACACTGCAGGCATGGGAGGAACGAAAATGTAACTGGCATCTTGGGTCCAATGTTTTCCACCACTGTAGTAGATATGGGGTTCTTGGAATGTTAGACTAAGGGAGCATGTTTCATGTATTTTATAGAGAATTATGAGAAAAAGGTTTTAAGCAGAACAATGTTAATATGTGTCTAAAATTTTTCATTGAAGCAGCAAGAAGAAAAGCTGTCTCACTGAACTAAAATGCAAATGTGCACATTTCTCATATTATTGATACCTCTTGCAGTGTACTTGGTAGAACTTGAAATGTCTAATGTGCAGGACTTGTGATAATGGCTTCTTGGCTGTGCAATTTTATTTCTAATTGCAAACACCTGACAGTTCAAATGGTCCCTTTCCTCAATCGACCTGATGCTATTTAAATCTACGGACATGATGCTTGTGGTAAAGTGAGAGGCTTTCATCTGGTCTCAAGCTGATCTTCATAAAGGACCTACCGCTTATTGGGGAGGGGAGAGGTCCCTAGGGGCTCGATTTCTCCTCTGCACCTCTGCAAACCTGAGAAACTTCCTTTACCAAACACTCAAGATGATCAGTCCTGCGGAAGCAAGACGGGGATGGTACACCCAAGTGCTAATTAATTGACTTGAAGTGTGAGGTTTAAGATGGTCAGTTTTCTACAGAGGAAACTTCCTCCTGATAGTAACCACTTGAAAGGCTAAATTACAGATCATAGAAAATCATATTAATAAAAGTTTAAATTTGTGTATTTCTTCATGCCAGGCACTGTTCTAAGAACACTTTTTTGCTCAACAAATAATTTTTGAGCACGTACTTTATGCCAAACATTGTCTTAGGCACTTGGAAAACATCAGTTTTTTTTTAAAGGTTCGTGCTTGATATATTTTGAAAGTAAAGCCGAGAGGATTTCCTGATGGATTGGTTATAAAGACTGATATAATGAGAAGTCAAGGATGAGGCCAAGTCTTAGGGAAGGAAAGATGGTCAGTGAGGAATTCTTCATGAAGAGGGTAATACCCTGAGCTCTCTTGGTTGTCTCTAAATCTTCAGTCACAGTCTACTGTACCCAAGAGCTTTATCTTAGTGACACATGGAGAAAACAAAGGTGAAACGGAGGTGCCTGTGCAAGGGACAGGTTGCAGGAAGCAAAATCATGGCCTAGGGAGTGTGAATCAAGAATTTGCATAGAGTAGGAATTCAGAAAGAAAAATGCCCAGGAAACCTAAGTCTCCCCGCCTCCACAGTCCTTATAAATGCTGCAACAGACCTTGGGCATCTCACAACATAGAGGTGAGAGCTTGAGAAGCTTGAGAAAGTTTACACGGGACTCATATAAAGAGGGGCTCAAGAAAGCTAGAAGACTTGGAAGTATTGGGGCATTCAGAATGCATTACCATTTATTAAATAATTACCGATATAATTATCATGAGTTAGTAACTAAGATAAACATATTAACCCTCATTACAACTTTAGAATATAGGTACTTAAATTATTCTCATTCCATAAATGAGAAAACTTGGACCTCAAGAGAGAGGGTAAGCAAATTGTTTGCCCATCCACACCCAGCAAGAGAGAGGGACAGGTCTTAAACCTTAAGCCTTAAAGATGGGTCTTTTTGACCCCATGAAATGTACTCTCCTTGGACTGACAGTTAACAAAGAATATGCCTCTATATGGTATCCTTTTTATGTGTATACATGCCTAGGTTAACCATTGACACACTTGTGTATATTTTAGCTATTGTGATATTTTGATGATTCTCAACAGATTTTTTTCTTTGCTTATAAAACTCTAAATTAAATAAGCCCTTCAGCTATGGTATATTAGTCATCATCAACATGGTGTAACCTTCAAGGGGCAGGGATTTTCTCTGCTTTGTTCATTGTCTCCTCAGCACCTAGAACAGTCCTGGCACATCGTAGGTGCTCAATGAGTGTTTGTTGAGTGAAAAATTGGCAGGCTGATCCCACCATCTGGTTTGGTACGGATGACCACAAAATCTGATCCTTGACTGGGAAGGTGAATCAAATGGTAACCAAAAGGGACTCTTTCTCATTTGGAAGTGCTTGAGGGGATGCCAAGATAAACAAGAAGGAGTCTCAGAGGACATACTATCTGGGGGACTAATGTTTTCTGTGTAACTGAAAATTCCACCTTCTAAATGAGTATTGGGTCACATCCAAGAGCCTGTGTAGGATCTCTGACACTCTGTGAATTGGGAAGAAGAAATCCACCCATACTTCCTCTGCTGCCCAGATGAATGTTAATTTCTGCGGAACTCCTTTAAGCAATATTCGGTGATCCTGTTTCAACTCCCTTCGAGTTCTAGAATCCTGATTCACTATCCCCCTCTCCACCATTAGCTACCATCCCCATCTCCCCTCCAGCCTCTCCAACTTTCCTCTAGAAGCTCTGGCTCTTGGCCTGGTCAGGCCCTTTTAATGTCTCCTCTCTGCATTTCCAGTGGCATTATCCTGCCCTGGCCCTTACCATGGCTTTGCCTTCATAACACCAGGTAGCTGGACCACCTTCACAAACTACATGTTTGGTTTTGTTGTTTGTTTGTTACTTTTTATGGAAACATACGTCAAGAAAAATGTACTGATAACAAGTGCAAACCAAACACACCTGTAATACCTGCACCCAGATCAAGAAAGGGAACATTGTCAGCATCTCAAAAGCTGCTGTCATGCTCTTCTCCATCACTACCCCCACCTCACTGCCTATTTCCCTCCTCTTCCCTTTAATCTCTGATTGATTAATGTGTTCAAACAAGAGAATTTGTTCCGGGAGATTTTTAACTCTTCTCTGAAGCTTCTACTTTAGAGATCCTGATCGAAAATAGGGTATTCTCATCTCTTGCCTCTTGTGAAGTAAGGTTCAAAGGATAGAAATAACCACTGTTGCTTCTTATTATTATCATTGCTTATTTTTAAAAAAACCCACATTCAAATGACAGTCTAGTCTGTGACAATGTCAAATGGACAAACCAGGAAAAGAACCCATTGCAAAGAGGTGATTAAAATCCTATAAATAGTTGACATGCCAAAACTTGGGCATATTCATCCCAGATTTCTGTTATTTCAGAAAGGTTTCAATAAGCTTTAGCCATGCCCCATCCTATCTAAAGATGAGCATGTATCTTGCTTGAAACCACTTGATAGCAATAAAGATAATTTCTCTCTTAAGCAGATTTCGTACTGGCTTTATGACAGATGTCTACAGACATCTCTGTCTCTGCACCCACACTTCCCCCAGGGTCTGAGTTTGCATATTGAAAGATAAATGACATTGAAAAGATATATGTATCTCAAGGGGTTTCTGAGATTACCTTTGAGGGAATTTTATTTGTCTACCAGAGCTTAGAGCATCTGAGAACTTTTATGCCAGGAAGAGTTAATTAAATGCAATGCATCCTGGGGCTTGAGAGCTGAAAGCCTAATGAGATCCAATGTTTCAAGAGAGACTACTTAAATTGAAACAGTGGCAGGATTATCTAGAAGCTTCAGATGAACTTTCAAGCTTGATATGTTCCTCATTTCATTTTTTGGTCTGATACAACACTCAGCCAATTGCAGTGTACATTTCTGCATTTATGCCTGCCAGAATCTCCTCGGTTCACTTCAGGAAGGCAATTTGAGATGAGAGTTATTCGATGGCATTTTAGATGTTGTTGTGTCTAATAATGATAATGACGGTATATGGAAGCTGGCACAATAGAAGTGCATAAGCTACTGGGGAGAGAGAGGCCCAAAATTTCATAAGAAAATGCTCATTATCTTTCACCAGCAGCAGATAAAGTTGAAATTTATTTCTACTGGTGGCTTGCAGCCCAAAACACTCGACTATTTCCAAGGCACACAGATTACAGTACTTTGGAAATCGCCCAATATGGAAGGCCAGGGGAATGTCTTTGTTTTCTGGCTAGAAAGCCAGAGTTCTCTATCTGCCTCAGGTTTTACAGTTGCAGCAAGCTCTCTGGGAGCTACTGTAGTTTCGGTAGGCAGCATGAGTGAAAGGCTAGGGAGACTTAGCAGGAACTGTAGGGGAGAAAGTGACAGCAATGGTAGATTTGGCGAGCGATTTTGAATATGCAGCTCGTAGAGCTTTGCATCATTTGCACACCCCACCCTTTAGCCCCCTTGCCAGAGAATGAGATACCCACTCTTTTCTCCTTTCCTGCAGTGGGGACAGGATAAAAAAATGAAGGCAGTGAAAATCAGAAGCAGGCATCTGGTGATGGCTCAAATAGCCCCCAGACATGCAGGGGCAGCCCCCACTTCTGTTGCTCACACTGGGGTTTTTGATGGAGACACGATTTTCAGTCTCCTGGTCTACAAGTCCTATTTATTTGGTAAGGGAATGAGCCTAATTGAAGTGATGTGTCCTTTTCTTCTAACACCATTCAATTTTATTGTAACTTCCCTTTCGTTTTCAGCCTGTGACAGTCAGCTAAATGTGTAGGAGATTAGAGTTATCATATCTAGATTTATGCAAATAAGTACACACCATAGAGATCAGAAATAGAGAATGCCATAGCTGGATTGCAAGTGTGGTTCTCTGGTCTGCAAGTTACAAAGATGGCAGAACACACTTTGTTACCTTCTCAAAGTGTTGATACTCTTCATTAGTAACTTTTAAATTGCAGATACGACACATATCATTAACCATAACATCGGTTTAATGAAAAGATCATATCTTATAAAATCAGATCATTTGAGAATCTATAAATAAGTTCAATGGTAAGAAATTACTTAATGGAAGGGGAAATCCCTTTCTCATTGATTAAAAATGCTTCCCCCTGTCACCTTTAGCCTATTAATAGGCCCAATCCTGAATTAAAAGCTGAGCTGCACACCATATGTGCCAGGGACAGAGAGAACATTCCAGCGCTTCTCAAATTTTCATGTCCATATATATCACCCAGAGGTTTTGTTAAAATGCAGATTCGGATTCAGCAGGTCCAGGGTGTGGCTCTGGGCAGTGGCTGCTGGCCTGTGGGCCACACTTTGAATGTGGAGGACATAGGGAACCTTCTGCCCTGTAAGGAGGCTCCATTCAGTTTCAAAGTATTTCCAGAAATGTGCCCAACGTTTTGAAACACATAAAAAGTTTTGGTTGTTGTTATGATTCACTCTCATGATTCTTTTTGCAATTGTGTGGAACAGAGTAAACATATTTGAAATATCAACTGATGGAGTTTTTGTCCATGGGTTCACGTTTTCCTTCCACCGCCTTGCCCCCATTCAAACAATAACTGACCCTTTGCCCTCTGGCACATAAGAGGGAGGGGGCAGGAAAGAAAGGAAGTGGTTTCTTTCTAGATTTGAGTGCTTCAAGGGCCCAAGGCCAGTTCTCTGCCACCCTGTCACCTTATCACTCTCTATTTTCTCTCAGTCACTGAAGCCAGCTGGTTTGCAATTGTTACTGTACTTGCTCTGTTGCACTTGTAATAGAGTAAGGAGGATCAGTAAATAATTCTTGTACCCACAATCTCTACGACAGATTAAGAGGGTAGCCTATTTCAAGATAAATGAGAGAGAGCATATTTCACGATTATTTTGCAAAACAAGTATACCTATGTCAAAAGTATACAACTGAAGACACCGTTATGAAACAGACCACAGTAAGAACTGTCAGTAGTGTACAACAGGGTTTCTCAACCTTAGCACTGATGACACTTGGGGCCAAATAATTCTTTGCTGCGGGACTGTCCTGTGCATTGTAGAATGTTTAGCAGCATCCCTGGCCTCTACCCATTAGATGCCAGTGGCACTTCCTGCACGCTTCTACACACATACACACAACCAAAACTATCTCCAAACATTGCAAAATGTCCCTGAAGGGCAAACTCACTTCTACTGGGAATCCCTGGCATATGACAATAATAGCACACACAGAGTGCATGTAGTGCAACTGGCAGGGTTCTAGGTATTTACATGTATTCACACATTTAACAATCAATACAACTTTATGAGATAGGTACTATTACTTTTCCTAGTATAGATGAGGAAGCTGGAACACAGGTTAACGAACTTACCCAAAGTCACAGAGCCAGTAGGTAGAAGAGCTGGGGTTTCCATCTAGCCAACCCTTCTAGTTTAAGAATCTGTGCTCTTAACCAACATACTGTGTGATGAAACATTGAGTAAACTAGAAAAGGAGTGCAATTCCAATAGGATTTATTTTGAATGTGAATAAAGTCAGCAATGCTGCTATGAGATACAGTTACATATTAATTTAATTGCCTGACACCAAACCATTTACATTTGGGGATTTTATAAAAGACTATGAATTAAATATAAGAGGCCCTGGGCCTTAGGGCTGCCTTCCTGGAGACTTTCTAAGTTCCCCTCTGGCACTGGTCCTGGCCCAACCAGCAGTGCTTTCCAGGCAGTATGAGCTTTGCCCGGTCACCGGTTGTCATTCCTCCCTTCCAATTACTTTTTGAATCACTACCCTACCCCTTGCACGAGGTCGACCAGATGCCCCAAAGAGCTCTGGAAATCAAATGTGTGGGCTGGTCTCGAGGTCCCGGTTCCAGGAGAGCAGTCTGGTGAGGACAGTGCTGCCACCAGCCAGCGTGGTATTTCTTTCATGAAAGTGCACAAGATTGGTGCTGACTCACTGATTTGGAGTGGCTCTCGCTCATATCATACAAGTGTCTCTAAGCTACCAATGGTCCACCACCAACCCTTGGGCAATGCTGCTTCCAGTCTACAGGACCTGAAAGTGAAAGGGTTGACGGCAGGCACCCATTACCATGTGCATCCCCCTGCTGGCACCCAAGGTGATCCCCTTCCCCTGTAGCCTCTAAAGGTGTTGGTGACCCTCGAAGGGAGGCCGTGCCTGCGTCCTCAGGGGCTTCTGAGGCCATCACTCTACAATGCCAATGCTATATCCATGTCCTCTCTTGCCTCTGATCAATGTGGTGACTCTGTGCTCTCCTAGATCAGACTCAGGCCACGTGGATCTAGGGACAGACATTCCTTGCGTAAATGGGACTATTCTTGTCACTCAGCCCTTGGCTATCCTCCACTCTCCTCCCCTCTGGTGACTGTGAGTATACTGCAGGGGTATAGTCAAAATTGAGAGAGGTTGAATTCTAGGAATGCAGTGATGATGGCCTGAAGGGTTCAAGAGAAGACATGGTTAATTCATGTGCTGTTCCACCTTTGTACTATAAAATTCTGGGTGGTAAATTTAACATGACCAGAAAATGGCTTGTTCACATTTTCCTGCATACTCTAAGACTTGCATTTGTGATCGTCGTCAACAAAGCACAGTTACAACATCTGAAAGAGTCATGGGCAGCAGGATGGATGATGCGTTGTTAATATGTAATCATGTCACCGACATCACATAAATGTTATCAGAGAACTGTGGGGGCAAGAAGTGCTGTATTGCTTCAATAGTTTCCTAGTTTCCTGAGATGTTTTTTAAAGTCATGAATGGGTGTTGAATTATTTCTTTCAATGATGATATCCCATTACCCAAGGAAACATGCCTATCTCAATTTAGCAGCAAAAATTCGATCAAGGACTTGACACTATGACCCTTCTAAATATTTTGAATATTTCTCACCAAGGGCATTATCAAATGGAGCAATTTGTTTTGTTCATTAATCATAGAAAAATGAATCTTTAGGAGTTTCATTTGTCAGAGAATAATCTCAGCTACTTTCCTTTATTAACAGAAGTCAAAGCCATAGCTAGATTTACATTCCCAAAAGTGTGAAATAAAATCCCAAATTCCAAATGTATTTTCTTGATCTGAAACTTTATGAAAATAAACTAGCTTTGTTCAGTTCATCTTCCCCAACTAGTATTGATAGTATGAATTGGGAGCTCCAAAGAGAAGTTATTGAACTGTAGCACAATATAATACTGAAAGTGAAATAATGACATTTATTTATCCTAAATATAAAAACACTGTGCAAGGATCCTATCCATGTTCAAATGAGCTATCATTGTATGAAGAACTTCTTTCTGTTATGAATCTGAATTTAATTAAATATCAAAATCAGTTAGAAGATTAAAGGCTGAATTCTACCCTGCACCTCACAATGTGAAATATAAGACCTGACACTTCATGTTTTCACAGAGGTTAAGGTACCTGCTTTCCAGTTC
This sequence comes from Monodon monoceros, assembly GCF_005190385.1. NCBI lineage: Eukaryota > Metazoa > Chordata > Mammalia > Artiodactyla > Monodontidae > Monodon > Monodon monoceros. The sequence goes on along the minus strand of NW_021703779.1, from coordinate 17,955,704 downwards.
CAAATCAAAAGAGTAATGAAACATGAAAGAAAACAATTAATAGTTAGCTCTCTCTATTTTCAATTTGCATTCCCCATGTATATAGTAACATATGATCACCATTAGTCTATCTGTGTTTATTATGTTATCTCTTTACCCTGTATTTCAGTAAAAACAAAGAAAGCTTGATTACATTTCTGGTAATTGATTTTCCATACACCTGGCTGCTTCACTAATTTATCTGCTTGGTCTGTAGACACACTTGAGTTCATGACTCATTCAGCAAGTATCTGACACATGATGGTTGGACTGAATGCATTGCAAACACTCCTGACGTTATGGTTTGTTCATTGAATTTTCTTTTGATTTCTATGTTACCTCGATCCATAAATAGCAATAGCAAAAAATTAGGGCCAAAGAAAGCTCTCAGTAAAGACATACAACAGAATTTCAAACGTTAGTACAGAACAATAAAATAATACCAGATCCAGAGGTGACATTCAGAATATTTAGAATGCTAATTCTCAGAAGGCTAATAAAAATATTATCAATTGATCCACATAAAATAAGTAAAAATACCTAAAAATCCATTGAAAGCCTCAATATTTATCAAGCAATTAAAAAAATTAGTCTAATCATGGCTTAATCTATAAGAGCACAAATAGATTCATTTCTGTCATTGTCCTTTTCCTGTAATTGAAACACTCATATGGCACTTTTTCAATTCCAAAAAAAATTCCTATTGCAGACTTCTCTTTATTCAGATTTTAATGTAATGACTCGGGGCAAATATTTACTTCACTTTTTGAAACCTTATTTTTGCCTTACCCCAGTTTACTAATTTTCTCTGATTGTAAGTATACTCTGCCTCAAATCCTTCTCTAGAATGAAGTAGAATGTAAATATACACGTTCTTTCCTAGGATTCTTCAGGTAAGAGAAAGCACTTGCTATAACAGGGCCTAAGGCAACTTAACTAAGACTAGTACAGTCTTATGTAAGCAATTTCTGTAAGGTTTTATTTTTGTAAATATATTTCTAGTGGAAAATTTAAAAATCATTTTACTTTGGCACATAGAAAACATGAAGCTATTATCTAGCCTGGGATTAAAAAAGAAGCACAAACAAAACCCAGTAAAAGCACAAACTAAAGAAATCAAAGACCAGGTAGACTCTGCAGCTCAAATCTAGTATTTGTCCAAAAGTTTAATGGACACATCAAAAGTATTTCAAAATCAAATGCCTGTCAGGACTTCCCTGGTGGTCCAGTGGGCAAGACTCCATGCTCCCAATGCAGGGGGCCTGGGTTGGATCCCTGGTCTGGGGACTAGGTCCCACATGCCACAAGTAAGAAGCCCGCATGCCACAAGTAAAAAAGATCCCACATTCCGCAATGAAGATCCCACGTGCTGCAACTAAGACCCAGTGCAGCCTAAATAAATAAATATTTTTTTAAAAAAACCAAAAGCCTGCCAGTCGATAAAGAGCCACCAGTGGTAGAAAACTTCCTCCCAAAGACGAGAGACTGGAAATGCATTTTCTCCTCAGAGTGAAATGAAAAAGAAGGATTATAAGTGAGAATGGAAAACATGCAGGTGAACTCACATCACTCGTTTAACACCTATGATGGAGCAACTTCGTGGGTCCGTCTTTGATCAAGGTGCTAGAGACACGAGTAAACACATCAGTCCAAGTCCTTGTCCTCAGAGAGCCTTTATGCTGATGAATGAGATAACTATGAATCAGTCAATCAATCAATAAAATACAGGGTTGCGTGTGTCTGTAAAGAAAATGAGAGGGTAAGGAGACAGAATCATTGAGAGAAGGGTACTCTTTCAGACAGGGTAGTCAGGGAAGGCTGTATAAAAAGAGAACATTTGAGCAGAGACCTGAATGAAGTGAAGAAGTAAGGTATGCAAATGTCCATCAACAGATGAATGGATAAATAAAACGTGACAGATACATATAAGTATGTGCAAATATTATATAATGTATATAAAATATTGTTTGAACATAAAAAGGAATGAAATTCTGATACATGCTACAACATGGGTGAACCTTTTGGAAAGTTTTGCTGTAAAGAGTAATAGAGAAGTGGCGTGAAAGAGGGACGGAAGGATTAGGGAGGGCTTTTTGGTAATGAGCCTGCTTGCCACTGGAAAGTAAATGTCAGTTGAACCAGATGTGACTTTATGTCAGATAAAGACCTAATTTCCATAACAAATAAAAGGCTGAGCAGTGCATACTAAAAGCAAGCAAAACACTGAAATCATGACTAGTAAGAACTGTGAACTAATCCTCCCAAGTAGTCACAAGATTTAACACCTTTCCAAAAGAGGGGATCCATTCCACACTTCATAGTTAAACACGTGGAAAATTTGGAAATGACACAGGGAAAATCACAAACATGAGAAGTTTTGATAAACAGGAAATAGAGAAATGAAAGGAAAAGGAAAGAAGAGAAAAATAAGGAAATAATTACTAATTCTTTTCACGTTACTGTAGAGCTTTCTCACAAAGAATTTGTGAATATGCTGCACCATATACTCAGAGGAATAATAAAAAAGAAGCATTAGTAAAATGACATAGACAACCTTGGGATTGGCAAAACAGAGCATATTACACATTACATGCATACTACTTATTGCAGCATAAAATCTGAAACATTGGAATGACCTTCTGGTTACAAAACCTCTTTGCTATATATATATTTTTAAATTTATTTTATTTATTTATTTTTGGCCGCATTGGGTCTTCGTTGCTGCGCGCAGGCTTTCTCTAGTTGTGGCGAGCAGGGGCTACTCTTTTTTTTTTTTTTAATTTATTTTTGGCTGCATTGGGTCTTTGTTGCTGTGTGTGGGCTTTCTCTAGTTGTGGCGAGCAGGGGCTTACTCTTCATTGCGGTGCACAGGCTTCACATTGCGGTGGCTTCTCTTGTTGCGGAGCACAGGCTCTAGGCATGCAGGCTTCAGCAGTTGTAGCTCGCAGGCTCAATAGTTGTGGCTCGTGGGCTTTAAAGCGCAGGCTCAGTAGTTGTGGCACATGGGCTTAGTTGCTCCGTGGCATGTGAGATCTTCCAGGAGCAGGACTCGAACCCATGTCCCCTGCATTGTCAGGCAGATTCTTAACCGCTGAGCCACAAGGGAAGCCCCAGCGGGGGCTACTCTTCGTTGCGGTGCGCGGGCTTCTCATTGCGGTGGCTTGTTGCGGAGCATGGGCTCTAGGCACGGGCTTCAGTAGTTGTGGCATGTGGGCTCAGTAGTTGTGGCTCGCAGGCTCTAGAGCGCAGGCTCAGTAGTTGTGGTGCACGGGTTTAGCTGCTTCGTAGCATGTGGGATCTTCCCAGACCAGGACTCGAACACGTGTCCCCTGCATTGGCAGGCGAACTCAAGCACTGCACCACCAGGGAAGCCCCCTCTTTGCTATATTGCTTGCAAAACCAGACCAATTCTATCTAATATTGTTTTGGTATTTCTGGCCAGTACAATAAGATGTTAAAACCAAAAAAAAGAGGTATGACTCTTGGCAGGCAGAAGAAAGAATTTTTGTTATTTGCAGACGTTAAGATTGTACACTGAGTTAAGGCAAGAGAATCAATAGGAAAACTATTAGAATTAATAAGCACATTCAAAAAACGGCTGGATACAGGATAAATATCAAGAAATCAATACTTTAGGTTATAAGCAGCTAGAAATATAATGAAAATACAATAACACAGCCTAAAATAATATCCTAGAAGTAATAAGAAATGTTTGGAATATATACCCTAGAAGCAATAAGAAATGTTTGGTATATATATATATATA
>NW_021703779.1:17750650-17951820 GCF_005190385.1 Monodon monoceros | reverse complement strand
ATATATATAAAGATTCTTTATATATATGTAAAGATTCTTTTACCAAGAGAAAGAAGACTTGGATACCATGTCCCTAATTGGGCAGACAGTCTTGTAAAAATGGCCATTCTTCCCAAAGGAAGGGTAATGCAGTGCTGATCGTAATCTCATGATGATTGCTTTTAATTTGACAATATATTTCTGAAGTTCATCTGGAAGAATAAAGAGGTGAAAAATAGCCAAGAAAACTTTTGAAGAGAAATGATAGTGGGCTTGTTCTTCTAGATATTAAAGCTATTTATAAATCTCAAATAATTGAAATAATGAGTTATTTGGAAAAGACTTATAGAGAGAGCAATAAAACAAAAAACTAATACAAGATCAAAACTCTGGAATGCATGAGTATTTACCAAATGGCTGAGTAGGTATTACAAATCAGTTGGGAAAGTATGAATTTTTCCATAAGAAGTGTAGAGTAGCTACACTATATTGACAGCTATATTGACAGCTATATAAGAAAATCATATTAAACTATTACCATATCATGCACCAAAATAAACTTCAATAGATTAAACAAACATAATCAAACCACATAGAAAATATAGGTATCTGATTTTCTAGTGAATAAAAGTTTCTTAAATTTAAAAGTAATTTTTTAAACAACAAAGAAAAATATATACACAACATGAAAAGTAAATCAACAAATTGAGAAAAATATCTGCAACAAATATGATAAACTACAATTAATATCCATAATATATGAGTTCTTGAAAATTGGTAAGATAACCCTAAAACATGATATAAAAATGGCCAAAGGACGATCTAGAAAAGAAGAAATGCAAATGGCTAGAAAATAACCTCATTCACAATTGAAAATAATCAAATTGAATAACAGGTGATAAAGAGTGATGATAATGGCCCCCCCCAATGAATCACACCTCTCTGAACCTATGCTCCTTTGCAGTATGACTTTGATACTCCTTTCATGAAGAAATGCAATCTATTTCCCTACCCCTTGAAGCTGGGATAGCCTTATGACTTACTTTGACCAAAAGAATGTGGTAGAGGGCTTCCCTGGTGGTGCAGTGGTTGAGAGTCCGCCTGCCGATGCAGGGGACACGGGTTCGTGTCCCGGTCCGGGAAGATCCCACATGCCGCGGAGCGGCTGGGCCCGTGAGCCATGGCCGCTGAGCCTGCGCGTCCGGAGCCTGTGCTCCGCAACGGGAGAGGCCGCAACAGTGAAAGGCCCGCGTTCCGCAAAAAAAAAACAAAAAAAAGAATGTGGTAGAAATTACTTTGTGCTAGTTCTGGAGCTTAAGCCTTGTGGGGCCTCCCTTTTCAATCTTGCCACTGCATTGGAACCCTGAGACTGTGAAGAAGCTCAGTCTAACATATATTTCAAGATAAGGGACCATGATGGGAAGAAAAAAGACGACTCAGCCAACAGCTAGAAATCACTTCCAGACATTTGAGTGAGGCCATCTTAGCCCCTTCAGCTCCAGCAAGCTGTCACAGGACTACAGATGCATAAATGACCTAAGTAAGACCAGGAGAAGAACCACATAACCCCGGCTTGCCAGTCCATAGAATCATAAGAAATAACAAAACATTGTTTGAACATACTAAACTTTGGGGTTGTTTGTTACATAACAATAGGTAACTGATACAGTAAGTTTCCACTTTTATCTACCAAATTAGCAAAGAATTAAAAGAAAAAAGACGCTAATTACTAATGAAGGAACAGTTAGCGAAATACCATAATTCTAGGAGTGTTAATAGATACAAACTGGGAAATGATGTTGCAATATTCGTCAAGTTCTTAAGTATGTTTCAATCCTTTGACCAGCTAATTCTCCTTCTAGAGTTTTATCTTACAGAAATATTAAAAGGTGGACAAGATTTATGCCCAAAGATGTTTGTTACCCATAATTTTTTTAAATCAGGGCAACTTTCCATTTAACAATAGAATAATACATTTTTAAAAATTAAAGTATATCTGTTTGATGGACTGTTATTTCATGGAAACTGGTCCCTACTGTCAGAAATCACGGATATAGACCTAAGTACATAGTATGATCTGAGTTTGTGTTTGGGGTAAGCAGGTAGCAAAGACTAAAACAAAGTATATCCCAAAAACTTAACAGTAATTATTTCTGAGTGTGTTATGTGAGTTGTTATTTTCTCCTTTAGTTTTCCTTTTATTTCCCAAATTTTCAACAGTAACACTGCATTATTTTTATAATAAGAAAAAAATGTATCTTATTTTGAAGCTAAGGCAAGTTCTTGGTTGTCTGAGAAGATTTAAGTATGGTCCTGTCTTAACGAGATAATGAACTAACAAACAATTACTGATCACCTACTATGTACAAACTACTGTGTCAAATGTTGAGGTGGGCTTATTGAAAGGGTCTTGAAACCACAAGCCTGTAACAGATAAGCCTCCAAAAAGTGACCAACTATTCCTACTATTAGTTTACAGATTGTATTACATCAATCAAAACGATCAGGGAAAACTGTGACAGCAATTAGAATCAGGAGGTAACTTAGAGGCAAGTTTTACAAATCTGAGTAGATTCAACACCCCAGTTGAAAAGTTCTTATAAACTGCATATGGTCCAGTGGGATTGGCATGTCTTAATGACCCTGAGGTAGCCTTTGGCCCAAAAGTTCCTTTTTCCTGCCCAGTACTGGATTAGGAGGACGTTTTCTCTTAAATTTCTTCATCCATCAACCAGAGCTCAAGCTAGATCAAATGGACCAATCCAACTAGAGTGTTGAAGGGGCTGTAGATCTAGGGATTGACCAGAGGCTGGGAATTGGAAGAGGATCCCATATACTGTAACATGATGACTCAGTCTCTGTTCACCAAAAATGGAAGATTCTAGATTATACAAATAGGGAACAATTTTAGTGAGCTGTAATTTGTTTCAGTCCTAGAGACACCATAATCAATTAGCCACCACCAAAGATCCATGTGGTCAAGCCATTCTGACAAACATTTGGGTTTTGTCACCCACTGTGGTAACCACACCCATTGCTGTCTAGTGACTAAGGGCTACTATTACTCAGCCTCTGCCTCAACCACCCTATTTCAGTGGTTGCATTTCCTGTCTTTGTTCCCTGCCACCAATACAGTGCTTTTCAAGGATGCTGATTTATCTTCACCAATTTATTCTTTATTGCCATAATGAAGGGAATATTTTGTAGGCCCTCTCAGAGGACATGGTTGTGGGTTGGACAAGTCAGCTGCACTTCAACATTGTCATCTCCCTAAGCCTTTGAATTCCTTCTTTCACATCATACTAAGGTATTTCTGGCATCCCAACTTTATTTCCTATAACACTGTTGAGTACAAATTTTAGTTAAACAACTGAGCAAACAGAACCAGCTGCTTGAATCCAGAATATATGGCAAAGGCATTCTTGTTAATTAACTCAGCTCAATTTAAAATTGCTTTGATCTCTGTTTTTTTGTTGCTTTTGTTTCTGATTTTGGTTATTGTTGTTATTTCTATTCACAAAAAAATCAAGTCACACTCAAGATTTTGTGAGTTCAGTCACTTTATTAAAGACTTCAGGAATTACAAGAGGGATTTCAGGGCTGCTATACAATCTTCCACTATTCTCCTGTCTTCCCCTTTATACTCCAAATATTTTTCAAAAGCCCATGTTCCCAACAAATTGGATAACTTAGATGAAATAGACAAACTCCTAAAAAGGTACAAACTACCAAAAAATGACTCAAAAAGAAATAGAAAATCTGAACAGACATGTAACAAGAAAAGAGATTGAATTGGCAATCAGAATACTACCTACATTCCACACAAAAACTTGTACACAAATTTTCATAGTAGTATTACTGATAGTAGCCCAAAAGTGCTAACAATACAAATCTATGAGCCAATGAATGGACAAATAAAATGTGGTATAATCATTCAATGGAATATTATTCAGCAGTAAAAAAGAAACTTATACATGCTACAACATGGATGAACCTTGAAAGTATTAGGCTAAATTGAAGAAGCCAGTCACAAAGGACCACATATTTTATGGTTCCATTTATATGAAATGTCCGGCATAGTCAAATCTATAGAGTGGTTGCCTAGAGCTGAAAGAATTGGAGGAAATGGAGGTTGACTACTAAGAGTATGGGATTGTTATTTGGAGTGATGAAAATATTCTAAAATTGATTGTGGTGATGGTTGCACAATTCTCTGGCTATACTAAAAAAACATTTAATTGTTCACTTTAAATGGGTGAATTATATGGTATGTGAACCACACCTCAATAAAGTTATTACCAAAAAAAAAAAAAGAAAAAGCCCACATTCCCACAGGTGACTTTTTCTGCCTCAGTCAGCCTCTGGAGAAGTACAATCCTGGCCTCTGTTCTAATTGCTTCTCTTTCTCCTTCCAGTATTATTAAAATATCAGCTGTCAGAGAGAAAAATATATTGGTCATAATAAAGAGGTAGAGGCAAAATTGACAGCCATAGGAAATACTGTTTATGTAAAACACAAGACTTCCTTGACATAAATATTGTTTTAGGGCTTCTGTGGTGGCACAGTGGTTGGGAATCCGCCTGCCAATGCAAGGGACATGGGTTCAAGCCCTGGTCTGGGAGCATCCCACATGCCACGGAGCAACTAAGCCTGAGCTCCACAACTACTAAGCCTGTGCTCTAGAGCCCGTGCACCACAACTTCTGAAGCCTGTGCACCTAGAGCCCGTGCTCTGCAACAAGAGAATCCATAGCAATGAGAAAAGCCCACACACCGCAACAAAGGGTAGCCCCCGTTTGCTGCAACTAGAGAAAGCCTGCGTGCAGCAATGAAGACCCAACACAGCCAAAAAAAAAAAAAAAAAATTGTTTTAAAAATTAGATCCAAAAAAAATTCGATCAGTTAAACTTGAAAAAAACCTTAACTTGAGAAATATCAGAAAAAATTCAATATTAGATATATAAGAATTTAGTAATTTAAACATATAACTTAAAGTTTAATCTTTAAAATATTTCTTTATTATTCAAGTTTATCATAAATTAAATAGGTAATACAGATAAGCAAAAAGAAAACATTTTTTAAAAATCAGAGTAACAGAATACTGTAACAGAATATCAGAGAGAATACTGTTATTATTTTATCACTTTTTCTATACCGGTATATACATGCAAGCCCATGGGGTTGTACTCCAGAGTACCTGGAAATTTGTGAGTTGTATCCTTTTTTTTCAGTTATACAAATATATGTATATATTCTTTTCTATTATGGTTTATCACAGGATGTTGAATATAGTACCTGTGCTATACATTAGGACCTTATTGTTTATCCAGCCTCTGCTTATCCCAAGCTCCCAATCCTTCCCTCCCCTACCCCAACCTTGACAACCACAAGTCTGTTCTCTATATCTCTGAGTCTGTTTTTGTTTCATAGATATGTTGATTTGTGTCATATTTTAGATTCCACATATTAGTGGTATCATATGGTATTTATCTTTCTTTTCTGACTTACTTCACTTAGTATGATAATCTCTGGGTCCGTCCACATTGTTGCAAATGGCATTATTTCATTCTTTTGATAGCTGAGTAATATTCCATTGTATATATGTACCACATCTTCTTTATCCATTCATCTGTCGGACACTTAGGTTGATTCCATGTCTTGGCTATTGTAAATAGTACTGCTATGTACACAGGGGTGCATGTATCTTTTCAAATTATGGTTTTGTCTGGGTATTTTCCCAGGAGTGGGATGGCTGAATCATATGGCAACTCTATTTTTAGTTTTTTGAGGAGCCTCCATACTGTTTTCCATAGTGCCTGCATCAATTTACATTCCCACCAACAGTGCAAGAGGGTTCCCTTTTCTCCACACCCTCTCCAGCATTTGTTATTTGTAGACTTTTTAATGATGGCCATTCTGACCAGTGTGAGGTGGTGCCTCATTGTAGTTTTGATTTGCATTTCTCTAATGATTAGCAATGTTGAGCATCTTTTCATGTGCCTATTGGCCACCTGTATGTCTTCCTTGGAGAAATGTCTATTTAGGTCTTCTGTCCATTTTTTGACTGGGCTGTTTGTTTTTTTGTTGTTGAGTTGTATGAGTTGTTTGTATATTTTGGAAATTAAGCCCTTGTCGGTCACATCATTTGCAAATATTTTCTCCCAGTCTGTAGGTTGTCTTTTCTTTTTGTGAGTTGTATCTTCTACTCATAATTTATAAAGAAAACTTTTCATATTGATATGCAGCTTTATCATTATTCTTTTTTTTTTTTTTTTTTTTTGCCGTACACGGGCCTCTCACTGTTGTGGCCTCTCCTGTTGTGGAGCACAGGCTCTGGATGCACAGGCTCAGCAGCCATGGCTCACAGGCCTAGCCGCTCCGCTGCGTGTGGCATCTTCCCGGACTGGGGCATGAACCCGTGTCACCTGCATCGGCAGGCGGACTCTCAACAACTGTGCCACCAGGGAAGCCCTATCATTATTCTTAATTGCTGCATACTATTCCATCTTAGACACACCTTAATTTAAGCCATCTCTTATTGTTAGCCATTAGATTATTCCCTATTTTATTTTGCATAAACAGCATAAAAATAAACATTCTTGTTTACCCATCTTTACATGTATGTGGAGTCATTGTCTTGGGGTAAATGATGAGACGTGGAATTTTTGAGCTAAGTAATATATACATGGATATTATATTCCCAAACTTCTCAGCAAAATAATTCTATCAGTAACAACAATTCTATCAGTAATTTCATAGCAGTATATGAAAAAGTGACTGCTTTCCCACATCTCAGCCAAGACTGTGTCTACAATCTTTTTATCCTTGCTAGTCTGACAAAGGATATCTCGTTATTATTTTAATTTGCATTTTTAAAAAAATTTTAATGTTTCATATGTCTCGTCATTAGTAAGTCTACTATTCACAAACTTAATCTAGTTTTTATTAGTTTCTATTTTTAAATTGATTTATAATAGCTTTTTAAATGCTAAGGATATTAATCTTTGCTCTGTCATGAATGTTACAAATATATTTTTCCAGTTTTACATCTATCTTTATGGTGCTTTTTCCATATAGAACCTCTAAGCCTCTTTATGGTCAAATGTTTCAGTCTTTTTCCTTCTGATTTCTCCTACTGAAGTAATGCTTAGAAAGTCCTCCCCAACCTAAGACATGTACCTGTGGTTTCTCCAACAATATATTTATTTCACATGTTCAAATATTTAATCCATCTAGATTTAAATAGAGCTCCGAATTAATTTTTTTCCACATCATTAACCAAGTGTCTTAGCATCATTTGTTAAATTATTTCTTCTTTCACCACAAATTTGAGAGGCTGCTTTTCTCATATAGTATTCCAATTCCTGTGTACACTGCAGTCTGTTTCTCGACTCTTCTTTCTCCTCTGGGCTGTCTGATTCTTTCTTGCAACAAGACCCTTGTGTTTTTCTGGGCTGGTCATTGCCAACACTGGGCCTCCCCCTGCTGAGCAGTCTCAACATTGGCTGCAGTCCCCACTGACACTTCCAGTCTTCCCTGAGGTGAGGCAAGGGATGGCTTCTCTCCCTGTGACTTTTGCTCTCTTACATGGCAGCCACAGACAGGTTACTTGAGCCCCAACAAATTATATAGTTTAGTGCCTGTTTTTATTTTGGCCAACAATCATAGTCCCTTGTTCTTCCCAGCATAGACTTCATTCATTCATTCAACAGAAGACCACTAGGGTACCTGGATCAAGACATTGTCAAGCAAGGGACACCATGCCATCTATACATGAAGCCACTGCTCTTCATCCAAACATTAGCCCTTGTTGCTGAGTCTGGCTTTCCATGTCTCCCACTGTGGAAGGCAACATTCTTACCATGCCTTAGAAGGCCCTAGAAGGCCCTTTGTGATCTGGCCCACTCTTCTTTCCCCTCTTCAGTCTCATATCCTACAACTCCCTTGAGAGCCTCCACATCAGCCACACTGACGTCTTCACTCTTTCTTGAACATTCCTGTCAGGGCAGGCAGGTTCTCCTCAGGACGTTTGTACTCACCATTCCTTCTTCCTGGAATTCTCTTCCTTCAGCTAGCTACATGGATAACTTGCTCACTTCCTTCACAGTTTTGCTGACATCACCTTGTAAAAGATGCCTACCCAAAACACCTGTTATGGACAGAATTGTGCCCCCTAAATTCATATGTTGAAGCCCTAACCTGCAATGTGACTGTATTTGGAAGTAGGACCTATAAGGAGGTAATAAAGGTTAAATGAGGCCAGAAGGATGGGGCCTTAATGCAGTAGGGCTGGTATCCTTATAAGAAGAGGAAGAGACATCAGAGCTCTCTGTCTCACCACGTGTGTGCACAGAGGAAAGGTCATGTGAGGTCATAGCAAGAAACAGCCATCTACAAGACGGGAAGAGAGCTCTCACTAGAAACCAAATTTTCCAGCACCTTGATCATGGATTTTTGGCTTCCAGAACTGTGAGAAAATTAACGTCTGTTCTTTAAGCCACCCAGTCTGTGTTATTGTGTTATGGCAGCCTGAGCTGACTAGGACATGATCCCACTCACGTTAATTCCAAGGCCCTTTTGCCTGTACTACCAATCTCCCTTACTTATTCTACCCTAGCCCTTAACTTAAAAAAATAATCTAAAATTTACTTCTTAGTATTTTAATTGTTTATTCTCTGTCTTCTTCCACTGGAATATAAACTCATGAGTGCAAGGATTTCTCATGTTTTCATTCATTGATGTATCCCTAGCTGGAGCATAGCAGACTCTCAATAACTGTCTGAATGAATTGCAGCAGACTCCTTCTTCCTTTAAGGTGAATTCTCTCTCAGAAGCCCTAATCCTTGCCTCAGTCCGTTAGGAAGCATCTTTGTAAGTCTATCCCACCTTGAGGACACAATTTGAGCCCTTTGTTCAGGGGGGTCCTCCGCCCCCACGACAATTAGTGCAAGGCAGTAGATACTAGAGTTGGAATTGGGGGACCCCTTGCCCGGGGCATATCTGAATTTCAGGTCCAGCTCTTGGTGTTTTAATTTGGGCTCCCCTCAAAGCAGAGCCTGAAACAAAGATGTGGATGCAGGTGGCTCACTTGGAAGGTGATCCCAGGCATCAGGAATGAAAGAGCAGGAGAAGTAAGGCAGAGAAGGAAGGAAGCCAGTGAAGGGTATGTTATTGAACCAATTACTGCTATGGGCAACTGGAGCTCCTGCCCGCGCCCCACTGGCAAACGGTGTAGAATGTGCCTTGGAATTATTCCTCCATCAGACAGGAAGCATTTCTGGGCCCACTCCTGTCCCCCTTTGTTTCAGAGTATCACGCAGAGGTGTTACTTCCCGTGCCCCGCTCTGTGCCATACTCTCAGGCTGCCGTATGTACCAGCTGAGTGAGACACAGCAGTAATGTGAGAGAACCCTTCAGCACGCATAAAAAATGGTACCACAGCTACCACTGAAATCATAGGGAAGCAGAGGGAATGGGGTTTGGGGCACAAGAGCACCAACTACATTTGGTTACAATAAATTACATTTTAAGAACTGCTTTAGTATCTCACTATAGAATATATAGAAATATTTCTATTCCTATATATTCTATTACTAAGTTTTCATTTTTCATGTAGGTAAATGAACTTTGCTAGAAGGATGTGATCTATTAATACAATATGGCACACTGAGCCCATAAACTGAAAAGCACACAACGACCTATGGACAGAAAGCTGGCTTGCAGTTCTCAGTCCACCTTTATTGGTTGTAGCAATGTTGCTTGTTGATTTGTGAGAATTTTCATCTACAGAAGCTCTTCCTCCCAGTAATCTTTAGTATATAAGTAAAGATATTACCCGTGATCAGTGCTCCTCCAGGGGCAAGGTATGTGTGGTATTTCAGCACAAACTGCTATCTGCCATATCAGACTCTCCAGACAGCCTCCTCAGAAGGCTCATTCTTTTCGCGGATTAATTGAAACTGTTACACCAAGTCACCGAAATGGTACAGTATCTAGGAACCACTGTTCTTTGCTCAGAGATAAACATCTCCAAATGAGGACTTCATCTAAGCACAGAGTGTTCCTCATTTTTCCAGAAAATTACAACTAAATCAACCCTATGTTTTAAGGATGCAAGAAGCTTAATAGACGTAAGAATGGAAAAATAAAATACCTGCAAAAGCTGCTGAGAGAAGAAGAGTTCAAGTATGCACAAAAAAATTTCAAAAGTTCACTTCTGGACACTATTTATGGTTGGAGGAAGGAGAAGATGCTTAGAAAATATTTGTGCCCATAACTGCCTGAAATATCATGTCTGGTATTTTGGGATGCAAGTCTAACCCTTGAATGAGGAATGTCCCTGGCCAGGAGGACATGTCTAGCGTGTAGTAGGTATTTAATAGGTTACGTGTATATTGGTTAAAAGCACAATACATCTTCCAGCTTAATCCCTGATTCCACACCTGAGAAAAATAACCCCTACTTCAGGCATGGTATTCCCCAAGCATTCTTCAGATCTAGGCTCAAGCAATAGTGAACACATTTTGTTCTAGGTAAAATCTTCAGTATATCTCATTTAGTCCTCACCCAAACCCAATAACATGAGCACCTATTATTTGGGAGATGAAAAAGCAGAAGTCAGAGAAGTTGAGACTTTTGCCCAGGGTCACATAGCTAGAAAACGTACAGCCAAGATTCCAACTGCAAGTTCAGGGAGTGGGCACTTTGTTTGTTTAAAGGCCTCAAGTTCTTTGCCACTCCTCCCATCAAGAGGGGGCTGCTCTAAAACTCCTTGCCTTGAATCTAGGCAGCCTTATAAACTACTTTGACCACAAGACAGAGGTGAAAATGATGCTATGTGATTTCCGAGGTTAGGTCATAAAAGGCCATGCGGCTTGCCCTGGCTCTCTTGGAACACTAGTGTCATCCAGGGGCTCCCTCTTGGGACTTCCCCTCTCAGAACCCAGCCGTCATACTGTGAGAAGCCCAAGCCACATGGAGAGGCCATGTGTAGGTCCTCTGGTCAACAGTCCTGCTGCACCCAGTCATGGAGTCATCCCAGCCCAGACCCCAGACATGTGAGGGAAGAAGCCTCCAGATGATTCCAGCCCCCAGCCATTCTAGTCCTCCCAGACCAGCTGAGGATCCACACATCATGGATCAGAGACAAGCCATCCTCACTGTGCCTTGTCTGAATTCCTGACCCCAGAAGCTGTGAGCATAATAAAATAGCGGTTGTTATTTACACCACCAGTTTGGGATGATTTATTAGGCAGTGATACTAACTGTAACAGGGACCTTTCCCCAAACTTCAAATATCCCATGCACTTATGATGACATATAATCCCATAAAGTCCCACAGGCTCATGGAGACCCATGAGTGCCACCTAGATCCCTCGAAGTTACAGGGGAGCAGGAAGTAGGGACTCTGGCCCAAACTCTGATCTGGGCTTTGTTTCTAAAACTCCAGCCTCAACAATTTCTCACTCCTTCCTGTTAGACCTCTCTAGTAACTTTTTCTGCCTGCTACCTTATTTCGGTCACACAAAGCATCCTTTGCCTCTCTGACCCCACCTAGCCCCTCTGACCCTTCCTAGCACTAAGATTTCTGTCTTCATTCTTCACAGCTCTCCCTCTGGTCCCTAGAAGCAGGGGGAAAAAATCTACCTTCTCTTACTGTCAGTCTCAAGACCTGATCACCAACCCTATTTTGGTGGAAGTCACTATTTTGCACAGATATCCAAGCCCACTCACACTAAGTGTGAGGACCAAAAGGCACCCATTCCTCTCTCCTCTAGGCTCCTGTCCGCTGGAGAGAGCATAAGTGCCAGATCGAGGGCCTGTCCAGACAGGAAAAGCAGAGCATCCTCAATAATCGTCAAGGTTTAGCAAGAATTTGATTTTATCAAGCCCTTACCTTAAACACATGTCATCATTTTAAAAATGAAGCAAGTGTGGATTGCATTGGAATCTCAATCAGACCAAAACAATTAACTGACTGTATAAACACAATTCAAGATATCAAAAATATCTTGTCTGAGAGGCAATAGGAATTTCTCATCCCTAGACCCAAAGTCTAAGTACACAGTAGCTAAGGCCTGAAATTCTACTCTTCAAGGTTTATTCCGTTGGCTTAAGGCTTTGTTCCCCTTTAAAATTCAAATATCTTATGAGTGTCTTACCACTTAGTGACAGTGGCCGGTCTTGCTAACTGACTACCTAATATCCATTCTCCTCCCCTTTTTTTCTGGTTACAGAACTCCAGTTTGGGGGTTGGGGTAACAGTATATACAGATTCCATTTCAGCTAGGGGTGGTCGTGCCACCCAGCTCTGGCTTCTGAGGATCTAGGTGGAAACCGTTGAAAGGGGCTGCCTGAAAAGCTTGTTTAAAAAGGCAGACTTCTAAACACTCCTCCATTCTTGCTTCATGAAAGATGGAGACAATTCGTGGAGGCACAGCAGCCATATTGCAAACCTAAGCACATGAGTTACATGTCACAAATATCAGAGCCTAATTTGTTGATGGCATCACAGAGTCACTGCACTAGTGCTATAGTCAACCTATCCCATTCCAGATGGGCGGCACCCTATTGAGTTAAGGCTGGAGAGAGAGGTTTCTGTCTCTAATGGATGCAGTGTTACAAAGGTTTGGGAAATCATCCAGGAAGTGAGTTTTGAAACATGCAAGAAGGCAGAGACATTAGAGGCTGTAAGTACTGTACAGAAAAAAAGGTTCACTGGAGGAGAAAACTGTGGAAGTGGGGCCCTGAAAGTCAGCCTATCATGAACAACTTGACTTAGGTTTTACCCTGCATTCTTTTTTTTTTTAACCCTGCATTCTAAACTAACTAAATGGAGAAATCATTCCATGACCTTCCATAAGTGGGAGAAAAGAAAGCATTTCTTTGCAGCGTCTTTATGAAACAATAACGTGAATGCTCAACATGCAAGAGGTTTTCATAAGCAACATAGAAGGCCAGAGGTTTCCCTAAATGATAGCTCCACAGGAACTGGCCGTGGGGTATGAGCTCACTGACTAAAATGAACGTTGGATTGGTGTTTTTGTTCTTCTGAAATGCAGTTGTCATTGGCTGGACTTGGCAGTGCATAAGTTAGTACAAACATTACATAGGACCATTTGAATATTTTACCAAGAACTTTGTTATTTGAGAGCTGACATGTCAGAGCACTCTAAAGAGAAAACTATGGTCCAGTTTTAACCTTTAATCTAAAATATTCATGCAAACCTCAATTTCTTTCATGAGGATTTCATGCATAAAATCAAAGACAAGCTAAGGTTGAAACTGGTGGAGAGTTTCCTTTAACTTGGAATTATCTGTACTGTTTACCACTTCTCCTTTAGGAAAACATCTCCATAAGTTGTAGGTACATTTTGTGAAATCCCACCAACAGTTCAGTAGGTAGGAATCAAGTGAGTTACAATGTTTTTAGCTTAACCCCACAAAGAATTTTCCCATTCTATAGCATTGGGGTGGAGCGGTGCCTCTCGAACTGTAACGTGCAGTATGACTCATCCAGGGATCTTGTTAAAATACAGGCTCTGATTCAGTAGGCCTAGAGGTGAGGCCTGAGCCTCTGCTTTTCTCACAAGCTCCCAGGTGATGCTGATGCTGGTCCATGAACCACACTTTGAGTAGCCAGGGAGTAGAGCATGGGCTAAACTGGCTGTTCCTCAGGATCATTTAGGGATCTTGTTTTTTAAAAACAACAACAACAAAAAAACCCAAAAAGCAAAAAACCACCAAGTCTTGGGCCACATCCCAGCTCTACAGAATCAGAATCTCCGGGAATGAGGTGCAGGAGTTTGTATTATTAACCATCTCCCCAGGTGATTCCTATTCAGCCGTGAGCTGCACCTGGTCTGCAATGAGGCGAGCAGCAGGTCTCAAAGAGTAGCTGTGCGCCCCTAGATCAGAATCGCCTGAGGAGCTTGACGATTGTGCGGATCCCTCTCTGCAGATACCTCCCTTCTGCTGCCTAGGAAGGAGGCAAAGGGTGGAGGGAGTAGAAAAAATCAGGAGACAGTATAAAAAGAGAGATTGACGTCACTTCAACTCCCAGCTGGCAGGAGTGGAGAGGGCCAATTCTCCTGGAAGTGACAGCATGCGACGCGCCTCCCGCTGCCTGACCACCTGCACCTCCTTCCTTCCCTTCCTCTCCCTGGCAAGTGCCGCAGCCAAGGCTGCCCCTCGGGGGCTGCTGGGGGGCCTAGTTAGAGAGGAGAGAAGAGGAAAGAAAGGGGAGGGCTAGAAAAATAGGCGAAGGTATAGTAAGTATGAACAGTCTTAGGCTTCTGTTCAAGCCAATGCAAATAAATAAATACCTATTTCAATATCTGCACTTGCTGAAATGGTAACAATATATTATTTGGCCAAAAGAGTGCATTCCAGTTGCGTAAAATTGTGTCTATGTGTAGAAAAGGGTCTGGAAGATCATGAACCGTATTAATTTCCAAGCGGTGAAATTTCAGGTACTGCTTTCCTTGCTTCTGTACACTAATCTGTATTGTTTGAATGTTTTACACTAAGCATGGATTATTTTTATAATGAAAAATAAATTAAAAAGCCATTTTCATCGGGAGAAACAAAAACAAGGGGTCACAGTGCTAACATACTGTAGGACACAGATTGAGGAGGATACAGGCCCTTCAAGAAGCTCTCAGACTCAGCAGTCAGAATCATGGATGCTTTCTGAGTTGCAGAGACATACAGCTAGGTGGCCCACAACAGATGTCAGGGCTGGACTCTCCTGGAGGGAGTGGCATGTGGCCCAAAGGTCCAAGATGGAATCCAAGTGTATGTTATTGAGTGCAGATCTGAATAGGAGTTTAGCGTATTAAAGGAGAGAAATTTATCAAGGTTGATTAGTATGAATAAAGTAGCTCTGGAGGAAAACGTATGAGTCAAGGGATCTCGAAAAAGCCACTATAATGCTTCAGAAAGATGGCATTCTTGTGGCTATAACAATGAGCTGAGCCAAGAGCTCAGCTAGAGATTAAGCAAGCAAAGCTGAGACCTCATCAAAGGTGGAACCACTCCTGCTTGCCCTGGGACTCACTCCCCATGGTACTGATATAATAGAATTGCCACATGCAAATGAACTAAATAGCAACTAGGTGTGGAACAATGATCTCAGTAGAAGTTTGGGCAGGCTTTGTACATCGGACAAAAGATGAATTCATGAGGGGAAGAAGCTAAACAGGGTCTGCTTATTTGGAAATTTCTTGGGTACTGCAGACCTGTGGTATCTCCCACTGATTTGAACTCTGGTCATGGAAAATCATAATCTAAATGTTTGTAGGGCCATGTTGCCTCAGTCTCCTGCTTCAATCATGGGGAGAAAAAGAAAAACATAAAGCAGCCTGGAGGGAGGGGAGAAGGTCAACCAATTAAATCACCCCTAGGATTCTGAAAGCTGGGTCAGCAAAACTCCCTAAAACTCCTAATTTCTGAACTTGTACTGCCATCCACAACTTAAAGAGATTTTTCTCTTTTAATTTCCTATATCTATTGCTTTCTGTTAGCTCAAGCTTCAGGAGGGAGGACTAGGTCATGGAAAGAGAAATATGAACCTAGATACGGAAACACAAATGTTTAAGCGAGTATGAGGCACCTTCTAACAGTGATAGATAAGCTGAGAAAAGGGGCTGCATGAATCATTTTGCCTCACACAATCTCAGGCACCTGCATCATCACAATCTGAGCCTGGCTTCATCAGCACACTTTCATCGAGTTAGTTTCCAGCCACTGTGCTACCTACAGGGGTTAAGAAAATGAAAGATAAATGTTTCTGGGAGATGGGAATGGGATGAGGAAAGGGGGAGGAGGGACATGGACATGGAGACAGCTGCTGATAACACACTGTCATGACAAGCAGACCCTGTGGCCAGCTTGGGCTCATAGCCTGCCTTCGCCTGATACTTCCATTGCTTCCACCTGGGTATTGTAGCCAATAGAGAGTTGCCCGGGCAGTTATCATGCCACAGGCTAATTTTACCGCTAGGAAAAGGTAGGATTTAGGTTCTCTGCAGTGACTTAGAAGATATCTGTGATACAGCATCAACAGCTGAAATCAAAGGAGGTATCTCAAGTGGGGGGGAATGAGTGATCAAAAATAGGAGGTGAGAAATTGTCACTGACTTGTTTGTCACCAATGTTAACTACACAGGAGTGCGTTTACAGTTTGAAAGCATGCTGCATTCAGGAAGGTTTGACTGGTCCACCATTTCTGGGTCTCTCAGGGTCTCAGATCCAAAACACCTGAACACACCCCCAAGGAAGCTGCTAGTTCAGCTCTAACTCTCCTGGCCACATCAACCTAAAATATCCCTACAGACAGAAATGGTTCGTGGAGCAAGATTCTGATTTTTTTTTTAACAAATGTATTTATTTATTTATGGCCGCGTTCATTGCGGTGCGCGGGCTTCTCATTGCGGTGGCTTCTCTTACTGCGGAGCACGGGCTCTAGGCGCACGGGCTTCAGCAGTTGTAGCATGCGGGCTCAGTGAGGGGCCCAGAGTACAGGCTCAGTAGTTGTGGCGCACGGGCTTAGTTGCTTCGCGGCATGTGGGATCTTCCCAGACCAGGGCTCGAACCTGTGTCCCCTGCGTTGGCAGGTGGATTCTTAACCACTGCGCCACCGGGAAAGTCCAAGATTCTGATCTTCTTTTCTCTTTTTCAGACCCATCAGAGGAGATCTCCAAGAAGATGTGTGAGGAAATTTGCCAGTTGGCCAGGATTCCTTCCAAGGTGAGGTACATTTAACATACATGCTTGTGGAAAATGCTGTATCTCAAACGCAACCTCCATTAACCCAATTATTCTTCATTAATCATGGCTGAAAAGTCTGGCATCAAGAGACACGTAGAGCTTTGTGCCGTGGCAGTATCGTAGCCAATGAGCTTTATCTGATGGGTGATTATTGCAAGTTGAAAGAGACACTTAGATCCTGGCTCCTCAAAATGGAGTTCCTGGAGCAACAGCAGCAGCGGCATCTGGGGGCAAATTGGAGAAGCAGACTCTCAGGCCCCAGACCTACGGAATCAGAATCTGCATTTTAACAAGACCCCCCCAGGTGATCTGTGTGGGTTTTCAAGTTTGAGAAGCGCTGCTTGAGATTCTCTTGAGGAGGTCATTTTCATTCATCAGGTTCTAAATAGGAAACCAGTTGAGAAGTAAAATGTTCAGTAGGGCTGCAAATACTAACACTGAAGTTGTTAGTGAATATTGAAAACAAGCCAGCAGAAGACAGTTTTGAAAAGCTAGTATACCCTGTTCTGAGGTCAGAAGGTAGGTGCTACAAGGAGAGTGGCCCTAATTATGAAGGTAGGTATTTCAACACAGCCAACCACTGAATCCCACACCCTTCCTCTTAATCCTTTCAGTCTTTCACAAAAAATGCCACATGACTCTTTTGGCAGAATTAGCTCCCAAATTCGCAGTGGGAATTAGACGAGAACATCTTCTCCTTCCTTTCCTCTGAAATGTGGGGATGGGGGCTAGAGGAGGCACTCCTGAGGCCAAGAGTAAGCAAAACAGACTGGAAAAGCGGTGCTAAGATCCAAGTGCCAGAGGACACACAAGGCACAAAACTGCAAGAGGGGACAGGAGAGTGATGCCTTGTCAGGCACCTGGGACTATAGAGCCAAGAGAAGGTGGAGACTTGATAAGGAACTAAGGATAGGAGTAGGGAATTGTCTTGGGGTGGGTGGCTGCTCTAGATTAAAGCCACTGTTTTTATTTTTATTAGCCAGTGCCTGATGGGCGGGCCCAGCTAAAGAACGGGGGGAAGATCAGATAGATTCCACATGGGAGGGAGATGATGAAAGAGGTTGAAAAAGTATGGAGATAAATTAATTCAACATTTCTGGGCAGTTCGGTGAATTTGAAAGGATAGAGCGATGTGATCTTGAAAAGCATAAGCCAGGGTGGGATGTTAACACATAGAACCAGACCTCATCAAAAACGTGAAATCGATATTTTGCTGCCAGCATCCTCTCTCTGCTCCTGCCTTTCTTTCCTTCTTGCTACTCCCTCCTCCAACCCACATTGAAACCCTTGGTTTAATGTGTCCACCAATTCCTTTAAGCCTGTGGATGTCCACCAAAAGATTTGTCCCCCTTTTAAAAGGAAGTTGAATTTGTATACTCTTTTTTTTTTACATCTTTATTGAAGTATAATTGCTTTACAATGGTGTGTTAGTTTCTGCTTTATAACAAAGTGAATCAGTTATACATATAATATGTTCCCATATCTCTTCCCTCTTGCGTCTCCCTCCCTCCCACCCTCCCTATCCCACCCCTCCAGGCGGTCACAAAGCCCCGAGCTGATCTCCCTGTGCTATGCGGCTGCTTCCCACTAGCTATCTACCTTACGTTTGGTAGTGTATATATGTCCATGCCTCAGACCTGTAACAATGATGTCCCCTGAAACCCCTCAAATCCATGTCAACAGACACCTGCTCATCTATCCCAAGGTGAGACTTATGTACATGACATTCTGAAAGGATAAGAAAGATGAACTCCATAAGTAGTTAGGGGGGCTAAAAAAGATGGATGACTCAAAATTTCAACCCTGAGTTCTTGAGCGATTGATAAGGCCACTAAATAGACTGGGGGCAAGAGAGAGAATGGATTTTTACTAAATGTAGGGTTGTTATTTTAACAAAATTCTTTATCAATATTGTAATTTATTTTAGGTCTAATCTCAGATTTCTCTTTCACACTTTCTAGCCCTTTATCATTAGGATATTTATAATTTTTTCCCAGATAATTGTCATAACTCCTTTTGTTCTAGAATTTCATACCACTCAAATGCCAACCAATTATCCCAGTTGGTTCTAAGAGAAGAGAATTGGCAAGAAACAAACATCCCAATGTTTGAGAGCAGAGGGTGAACGATTTTTTTAACAATGGTAATGAGAATTCAGTTTTCTTCAAGGATCATGCAGTTTAACCAATTACATTGGACTATTAATTTGAGGGGGAGGGGAGGGGGAAGAAATACTACTCTCTCATTACTTTCCTAATATCTGTCATCTTCATAAGGTTTTCTTTGGCACACACAGATGATCCTCGTGGCAGTGCAGAACTGAACTCTGCAGCATGTATTGGCCAAATGGTACAGTTCCCATTTCGTGTGTGCCTTGTACATTACTTGTCAAATTAGACATGCTAGTGACATCCGTAATTACATGTTGCAAGCAGCCTGGCTGCAGTTTGAAGTGTACCTAGATGCTAATCAGACTTCAGGGAAATCCCTGTGAACAATGCATTCAAACCTCCTCTAACCTTGGGCTTGGAGGCTAGGCATAGGTTCTTTTATAATGCCAACATAATTTCTAACTGTCTCTGATAATTTAGAATGCTTTTTAAAAGGAAAAATAGTAGAAAGCTAATCCCCAGGGGGCCTGGAGAACCAATTTCCAGTTTTACCAAGTTTATTTTGTGTTAATGGTGTCTTCGCAGGCCACGCCCATCGTGGGGGTGGGATGGGGGTGTGGACACAGCTTTAGATCTAGGCTATCATCAAAGATTCTTGTGCTTCAACTTCCCATCCAGCCTTTCTGAGACTCTCCTCCACCCATGCTCCTTCCCCAACCCCAAATACTTCCATTTGTGTTGGCGTCATAGTCTCCTCCCTTGTGCTTTAAATCTATATGCATTTATCGAACACCTATTGTGTGCCTGGACTGTACTGCAGAGACAAATGATTCCTCAAGGTGGTCACAGTAAAATGAGGAACACAGATACACAAAGACATAATTCTAAAACATGGGGTGACTGTACTGATGGTAACAGAGCCAGTGTATTATAGAAGTACTGACGAGGGGAACCCAAACCAGCCTGAGGGGCGTGTGTGTGTCCACATACATACATCTGTGTTTTGAAGACCAGGGGATATCACAGGCACTGTCAGTGCCCCACCCTTATTGCCTGGAACCCCTTTGCCATTTTCCTGCACATCAGCTCAGGCCGCGTTCACTCCCAGCAACCAGCGCTGTGTCTCTTTGTCGAGGACAGCTCTCAGGCTGCAGGAGCCCACTTTGTGCACATGCACAGAAAACTGAAGAGTCTGGGAATTTACTTCCCCAGAGGCAGCCCTATGACTGACAGCTGTGGGTTTACAAGTGCCGCAGCCCCTTTCCCCCTGATCAAGGTAACTCTGATGTGTACCCTCCCCTGCTTCTACAAGTCCCCAGGGGGATGGAGCCCAAGTTACTCTCCATAGCTCTCCATGGCAGTAAGTCATCCTTGCTTGTTCTCCTTCCCTTTCCTGTCCCTCTGCCCTACTTCCCTATTACTTTTTCCTGGAACACCTACTAATAAATGCACATGAATCCTCACCTCGGGGCCTGCTCCTGGGCTACCCAAATTAAGACAGGGAGAGTAAAGGAGAGAAGTCTTCCTTGAGGGTCCATCTAAGCCAGGTCCTGAAGGAATGGAAGAATTTCTCAAGATGGAGATAAGAGTTTTACCGCAAGAGAGGGTGAAAAGGGAGCGCTGTGGAAAGCATTTCAGATGGCATGAAAGAAAAACAGCCTGGAATACACAGAGAGCTAAAACCACATCCTAGAGCAGAAAGTCTGAGGACAGGATTGGCCAGGGATAAGCCTGGCAGACACCACATCTTCAAGGGCTTGATGCATTTGGTGGGCTCGAGCCAGCTAGCAACCACGTGTTAAATATTCAAAAATGTTGTGATCTGGCTGTTAAATGCGGTAGCTTGAAATGGGCCATGGTGGGAGTATTTACACTATGGAAATTTGCAAACACTACAAGTTAGGGACTTATTTGAATAGAACTGGTTTACCAGCGCTACTTAGCCATGCAAAGGAGCTTGCTCTTTACTTTATAGGCAGCAGTGGGGAGGACACTTGCTTTTTAGCAGTGGAGTGATAGAAGCAGATTTGTATTTTTTATCTAAGAGTTTGATAGCCATGTAGAGTTTAGAGAAGGCAGAGGGCCTAAACCAAAGCAGCAGTAGTAGACGTGGAGTCTGGGGGAGAGATAGAGTGAGGAGTTGGTCTTATTGGATGTGAGGATTGACAGACAGGCTGACTGGGCAGATGGCTGAGCCAGCCACCAACAGAGCTGGAGAATACAGGAAGAAAAGTGAATTTGGGTGACAAGTTTATTTCTGGAAATGTTGAATTTCAGAATTCTGAGAGATTGCATGGTGGAGCATAGGCATGAGGTCCAGACAGACCGGGGAGTCTCCACAGCTCCAGTCACTTAAGTGAGTCCTGGCCAGACACTGCCGGCCAAATCTGTTCTCTCCTTCTTGGGGTGGCTGTCTCCGTTACTGACTGCCTGTTTTGTCAGTTTCTACCTGCACTCATAACTCTTTATGCCTCAAGTAGAATGACAGCTCCTCTGAAGACAGGGCTGCTCTGGCCAGCAGGCCCTGGGTAATTCCATCTCTTCTGAATTTATAGTTCTCTCTCTCAGGGGTTTAAGCCAAGGCTCCCAAGATGTCATGTAGAATGTTCTTTATGTGGCCCCACCTTGTATCCCTAGTTAGGGGCCCTCCTTCCCCAAATGTGACCTTGGATCACAAAGTCAGATGTTTATCCTTTAACTCTTCCCTCCCTCGGGTGACTTCCCAGCTTTCCAGAAAGCTGGCCCTGACAGATAGAAGACAACCTTAGCTTCCCTTTCTTGGGTGAGGGAGTTGACAATGCCAGTGTGTGGAGAATTAACCTCAGACTCCCAAGTACTCATCCTATTTCCTTTCCAGGACCTAGGAAGTCTAAGGAAAATGGTATTCTTGGAGGCTGACCATGGCCTCTTAGTTTCCTGAGGAAGCTTTGACCTTCACTCCACTCCTTCACTGCACAACATAGATTATGAACCTTTGCTTGCAGATGTAGATTTCACTCAAATTCCATAGGCATTTCTAAGTAATTTTTAAATGAAGTGACATAATAGACATGCTTCATTCCTGTCAGCTCTATGACCTCCACGCCCCTACCTCAACAGACCTGGAAATGACAAACCAAACAGACATTTTGAGAATGAACTTTTAAGGCAAACTTCAATGCCTGCTTCCTATAAATATATTCATCAAAGGAACTTTGGAAACTGCCATAAATTTATGCTATTATACTCACGTATGAAATAGATCAGTTTTCCTAAACTAATACAGTCTAGGCATATTATCATTTTTTAGACGCAATAAAAACTGTGAGCTTGCAAAGTATGTAGCTGACCGAACAGATAACTTCAGTAATGGCTTCACTGTAAAGTTTGAATTTTATCCTTAATGCTCCTTTTCAGTGTAGCACTGACATTTAGTCACCCTAAGAAAAGCATAGAGGGAAAAACACTCTAAGAAATGCTTTGTAATCTAGAAGGCTTTCATTTAAAAATCCAAAAATCCCTGTACTAAGCAAATTTATATAGAGAATTTTTCCATTTGAATTTCTACATTGTTTTTAAACATGTTGGGAAAATGTGTAGGAAAAAATTTAACACCTAGCTAGCTTTCAAAATGTAAATACTAGTTACTTTCATCTCCATACTTAGCTCAGAAATAACTGGATTATTTTTTGCCAACATTTCTCAATACTCTCACATAGGAGCTAAGATAAATCATGGCACATTTAATATCAAAGAGTTCTTTTGGTGTTTAGGAGTGGAGAGGAGATTTATTTATGATCCATTAGCAACATAAATGGAGACTGCTCTTGGGACATAATTATCTACTTTATATAAATAGGATATGGCTACATGGCAATAAAAATACAGGATTCATTTAGATAAACATGAAAACATTGACATATTTGAGTTTTTCTATTTAAATATGTATTCTATTAATTTTCAGACTTTTTAACACAAGAAGGTAACTTGGATTGAAGTGATTCTCAAAAATATAAGCATTGAATATTTGAATTTGAATTAAGAGAATTTATTGATCAACTACAAACTGCTTTTGGCTTTGGCTTAATGTTTATATTAAATAAGGAACAAATTGTTATTTCATAGTCATATATACCAGCTTAATGAAGACATATGCTTTCTCTTATTCAAAAGTAAAATGAAAAGGCATAAACCAATCTGATACCTAAGATGAATCATTTCACACTGAGCAAATTGCATCCCATTTCTTCATATGTAGAGAATTTCAAGAAAAGAGGTAGCCATGGCATAGTGAAAAGACCACTGGCTTCAGAGCCAACACAGCTGGGCTTGAGGCCTGGCACAATTCCCTTTTTGGATAAATGGACAAATTAGTATTAAATATTAAAATCATGAAAATAATGCTGTGAAGATTAATATTTATGTTAATATAGTTCAAGTCCCGGGCATTGTGCCTAAATACATAGTAAATGCTCAGTGAATAGTAGCTACCCTGCTTTAAAACACCAATGGCTCCCCATTGCACTCACATTAATTAACACGGCTCCAAAGATCCTTCACGATCTGGTGCCCCTGACTTCTGATGGCTTCACTTTATAACATGTCCCTCTTGTACTCTTCACTGGTGGTCTCCAAAGTGATGTATGTGAACACCAGAAGAGGTAGAGCAGACCCTTTTTGTGCCCTAGCTATACCCTACAGGCCTTACCACTTCAGCGTGCATCAGCCAGTTCTAAATGGCAATGTTTACATCTCTGTCTCAGAGCTTTCTCCAAAGTTGCAGAAGGTCACTCAGCCTGTTCATGCAGAAAGCTGGAAATGTTGGAGGTCTGACACCTCCTGGGAACAGCCTTCAACTAAGGACTGAGGGTTGTTAGATACCCCAGCTTCACCATCCCTCAGGAGGGATAAGTCTGAGAGATCTTTCAAGGATTGTGAAGAGTCTGAGATTTTCCCCTGCCTGCAAGCCAGCAGGTCAGCCTGCCACCGTTTCATGGATGCTGGCAGAAGACATGAGTCCCCTGGGTCAGAGACAAAGAGCTTTATTACTCACAGCCAGCAGGCAGCATGAGCTTCACGTGCCCATTGGTTTCCCTTGACACCCAAATCCCACGGGGGTGATGCGGAGCAGTCCAAGTGGGTGCTATGCACACAGTGGGTCTGTGTCATAGCAGAAGGATCCCAAGCTTAGAAAGCCCCAGTCTTACAAGGGTCTATTAGCAAACTTGCACAACTTTTGTCCCAGAGAAAGATATCTTTAATTATCCTGGTCTGGAAACAAATCTGCCCTCTGCCCCTGGAGGGAGACACTATATAGTCCAAAGATATTTATATAACAAACACAGAGCAGTACAAAAGCTGTCACAAGATGGATAGAAACCCCACTGAGAATTGTCTGCCAGCAGTGTGCCCTATACCATCATCACACGGCCCCGGCCGCACTGAGCACCACAGCGGTAACTCACTTGATAATGTTCCCTTCATTGCTTCCTTCCCTTCTCTGTCTCTTTCTCCACTCTCTAACAGTGTTTCCTGAGATCACCTCCCAAATAAATGACTTGCAGATACCTGAACAAAATTGGAATGCTATTAGGAAGGAATAAAAGAGAAAATGGTTGGCGGATCAGTCAGCAAGAAAGTCCACTATACCTTAAATTTCTCCTGCAGGATTTAGAAGCATTTGCTTTAGGCATTGTGGTTGAGCTAACCTAAGAAAGTAAACAGAACTGTCTATCTTGCATTAATTCAAAATACATACTTTTAATTGAAACGCATCTTGCAGTGTTACCTGAGCAACTGATTGAATTACCTCATGGGCATAGTTCAACTGCTAAGAAATTCACTGGTCCCAGTCGTTATCCAACAAGATGACTCTGTCGAGGAAGAAAACGCACTTTATGACATAGTCTGATATATATGTTCAGAATATAATTTGGTGACCCGTGATCACTCAGGAGAAAACAAGATTTATTTCCTCATTCCAAAAAGTAGGATGTTCTTTATTTTTAAGCCATAGTGGCAGAATTCATTTTAATTGTTCACATATGAAATCCAGAAACACCATATTTTTAGTGGAGGGCTATAGTTCTAGCCACAAACAAAAATAAGGATGTTTTCCATTTGTCTCCCCAGATGGCATCTAGCTTTCTTGACTCCCAATTTTCATCCCTTTTACATTCTTCAATTTTAGTCATGAGGTGCTAAATGGCAAGGTCTGTTCTAGGAAGAGCTGTGTTACTGTGTCTATAAGACTGCTTAAGGAGAATGTTATTCTAGTCCATTCTTTCTCAAAGTGTGGTCTCGGGACCAGCAGCATCAGCATCACCTGGAGTGGGAATTCTTAGGCCCCACCCCAGACCTACAGAATCAGAAGCTCGGGGGTGGGGTCAGCCTCTCTGTAACAGGTCTTCCAGATGATTCTGACACACACTCAAATGTGAGAACCACAGCTCTAGGGTTTACCCCAAAGTCCCAATTCCAGTAAGGAATCCCTCGTGGCTTTTGTGTCAAGGAAACCAGTTACCAGCAGCCTGATCATACAAATTGAAGTAGCTTCCAAACCAGGCTTTGATTGTGCTGAGGGTGGATTACCTCAGAGACTATATGCTAAAGTCTTTGAACTAGAACACGGACATTGAAGCATCCAGTTTTGACCTCCTCCCTTTAATGAGCACTTTGAGTTGTTTTGGTTTCAGTTTTAGTGTTTGGGGCTTTTTTGTATGTTTTAGAAAAGTGACATTATCCTCACTTCAGAAAGTGACATTCACATCTTCAAAAAGGTCCTTCCTGATTAACCCCATATTCCTTTGATGTGGCATTTCACTCTGTGACTCAGTGTCCTGTTAACATTTGCATATTCGCTTTGCGTGGCATTAATCTACATTCAAGCCATGTGCTTTGCAAATGCTCCTGAGTATGTTACATCCATCTGTCAGACTGGAGCTCATGGGCACAGACCAGGATTTTTTTTTCTCATCTCCTCAGAATCTGTTTGACCTCCATGCCTATGTTGGTCAAATGCTATGCCAACCAAACAGTGATGTGTGTGTGTGTGTGTGTTTGTGTGTGTGTGTCTCGGCACAACAAGTCTTTAAAAAAAAAGAAAGAAAAAGAGAAAGAATGAAGATAAACTATTCAAATGTCCTTATGCCATGCACTGAGGATCAGGTTTTTCCAAATTCCCCACCATCTTGACAATGCCTGGCCCTCACTGTCAACATGAATGAAATACTCCTAAGAACTTAACAAGGCTGATTTTCTTCCAACTGACTGGCCAGAAGGAAAAGCCCACTCCTCTGTGGTGGCCACACATCGAGTTCTGGGTCCCTGCTGCAGAGGTGAGGCTGGGGTGACCAAAGAGTCCCAGTTTGCCTAGGACTAGGAAGTTTCCCAGGATGCATGACTTTCAGTGCTAAAACCAGGACAGTTCTGGGTGAACTGGAACAGTTGGTCACCTTCACTGAGGCATCTAATTCAGAGAAAAATTAAAAAGAGTTAGTAGGCTCAGCTTTCACATCATGCCCTGCCCACTACTCAGGCCAACTAGCCAACAAGATAGTACAATCATCAGACCTTCCCAAATCCTCCAATGCCCTCGGCAAAACTGTGCAGTGTGCAAAATGTTCAGCTCCCCCACCTTCCCCACTTTACATCTCTCTTCACATCCCTGCCCTTGGTGTGGACCCCAGTTTTCTGGGTCTGATTTCACCTCTTGCCTCTCCTCCCTGCCCCAACCCAATCTTGCCCATAGGAGATTTCATCCACATGAAGTTACAAAGGCTAATTAACAGAGCAGTGATTCTCAAACCTCAACACAACGTTAAAAAACAGTCTGCTTTTGAAAAGCACTAAGGCCTAAACCTCACCAGCGGAGATGAATTTAATTGATCTTGGGTGGATCCAGGCATTTGTATTTTTTAAAAGCTCCCTTGATGGTTCTAATCAGCAGCTAGGGTTGAGAGCCGCTGGCTTGAAGCATTTGTTCTCAAATGTGGCTGCACATTGTGATCACCTGCAAAGCTTTAACAACTACTTATGTCTGGGTCCCACCCCCAGAGTCTCACTTAATTGGTCATGGGCACAGTCTGGACTTGTGGAGGTAAATACTCCTCAGGAGCGTCTAATGTGCAGCCATATTTGAGAACCACTGATCTGGTCTTGGCACTCAAAGTGGCACCCACCAGCAACTTCGCCTCACCAGGAAGCTTGTTAGAATGTAGACTCATGGACCCCACCCTAGACCCACTGAAACCAAATCTGCAGCCTAACAAGATTCCCCCAGGTGATTCATATGCATGTTAAATTTGAGAAGCTGTGGTTTAGAGTGTTATCCACCTCCCAGAGCATTTAACAAGAGCTAGAATCTTAACCAAAAAAAAAAAAAAAAAAAAAACCGAGAATTCTCTTGCAAGAATTTTAGGCATCAGACAGAAGGGAGGAAAGCATTTTGGTAAAAGGAGGGTTTCCCCAGTCCTCTGAGTCATGTCCCGAGAAGCAGTCACCTACTCCTCCTACTCATAAGAACATTCTGGTGTTATTAAATGTCAGTTGCAGATATACATCTGGCTGTGAATCAGACAAGGGGAAAATAGACACTGTGGAGGGTTGTAGCTGGTGTACAGGCTTCCTGGAAATGGCTGGCAGAGTTCAGGAACTGGAACTGGCATCAGAGTTATCCAGAGCATTGTTATTTCAAAAGAAAAAAGAAAGAAAAGGGAAGGAAGGAAGGGAGAAGGAAGAGAAGAAAAGAAAGAAAGGGAGAGAGAGAAAGGGAGGGAGGAAGAAAGAAAGAAAGGAAAGGAGGAAGGAAGGAAGAAAAGAAAGAGAAAGAAAGAGAGAGAAGAAAGAAAGAAAGAAAGAAAAGAAAAGAAGAAAGAAAGAAAGAAAGTTTTAAGCAAAATGGGCCCTGTCCCACATTGAAAGTAAAGAGTATAAGTTGGGGGGTTGGGGGAATGACACAAACTATAGCATTATAGAGATTGAAATTAACCCAAGTTAGAAATCGTATGTATATCAGTGGGCAAGTTAGCAAATGTGTCTGTGTCTAATATATTGAATTCTACAAAAGATGCTAAAATGAGAGCCTTGGCAGAAAATGGTGATGACCTTTACTTACTTTAATAACAGTTAAACACTATTTAATTCCTTTGTTTTATTCTGAACAGTCAGAGGTGGAGGGTTCCTGAATGTCTGAGCTGGACCTCCATTATAATGCAGTCCCATTCCCTCCTTCTCTATTTACTTATTCAGAATTACACTCCATTTCCAAATTAGACTGGTGAGGGGTGAAAATGAAAAACACTGTTGTGAATCACCCCCCAGTGGCTTTATTCTAAAAGACCCCACAAAGGAGCAAGTGTAGTCCAAGTTCTCTGTGGAACCAGGAACAGGGAAAGAGATGTCTACAGAAGTGAAATGCCACCCAGTTTGGTCTTTGGGAGCAGCCTCCCACTGGGTCAAATACGCTAACCCCTGTACTGTAGATTCCAATCCCAGGTTAGTTACCACAACGCATTCCAGGATCTTCAACAGTTCAGTGGTATGCAAGAGGAAAAGGCTGACCTATTTGACAATTAGTCAGATGGGAGGCAGGCATGCTGAACCCCAGGAGTGCGTGCAATCCCACATGGATTTCACAAGGAGCAAAAGCACAGTCAGCCCCATGTACACAAGAACCCAAGGAACAAAGGACACCACATTGGAGCTACCAGTGATAAGTTGAAGGCAGAATGCTTTAAAAATCCGGTTTAGCCACAAAGGAGGGAGTTTGGATTCATCAGTTTAAATATATCTAAGAAAGCAATACTTCTGACTAGACCCATCACCTAGGCACTCAGCAGTTACTATGAATTCTGACAATTTTTATAGCAACAAAATAATGCAATCATTTTCTATTAGCATGAGCATCTCTAGGGAGCTTGTTAGCAATGCAGACTCGAGGCCCAACCCTAGACCTGCTGAACTAGAATCTGCATTTTACCAGAATCCCCAGGTGATCCATATGCTCATGGATGTTTAAGAATCACTGATCTATAGAACAGTGATTACCAATCCTGGATGTGCATTTGAATGACCTGGGGAGGTTCTCAAACTTGTGGCTATCCAGGCCCTAGCCTCAATTAATTAAAGGAGCTTTGGGAGGGGGACTTAGTCACCTTTTTAGTGTTTTAAAAGCTCCCCACGGGTCTCTGATGAGCAGCTAGTTTTGAAAGCTGCTGCCAGGATATGTAAAA
Organism: Monodon monoceros; assembly: GCF_005190385.1. Lineage (NCBI taxonomy): Eukaryota > Metazoa > Chordata > Mammalia > Artiodactyla > Monodontidae > Monodon > Monodon monoceros. The sequence continues at coordinate 17,922,749 of NW_021703779.1, read as the reverse complement.
TAAGGAGCAGGGCTGTTTTCCAGGGTATCATTCTCTCTCTCTCTTTCTCTCTCTCTCTCTCTCTCTTGCTCTCTCTCAATCTCTCTCTCTCTCTCTCTCTCAATCTCTCTCTCTCCATGAAATATTGGCATCATAATTATGTTAATTAAACTCACAATTAAACTTTAAAGTCCTTTTTCATAGACACCCACATAGACATGACATGGACCTGTGTCCCTGCCCATCACCTCTTCAGGCCTCTTCAATAGATAGAGCCAAAAAAACTATGTCCTATTGGCTCTACCCAGAATTCCCTGGTGACCTTGAATGGGTCACCGTCTCTGAGCCTTGGTTTGGTTTTTTTCTCAAGCGAATATAATCTTATAGACCCTTTTTGCCTCCCAAGGTGACTATATGATAAAAGGGAGTAGGATGACCAACTGGCCTGGTTTCAGCACCCAAAGTCTCATATCCCAGAACACCTCTCAGTCATGGACAAAACAGGGTGGTTGGTCACCGTAGGAGAAACTAACATGAATCACTAAGACAGACCCAGAGAGCTTTGCTAATGTAAGATTGTATCTGGCTCCCAAGACAGGCTTTGCTAAGGAAAGAATAAAATTGCCAAGCTGATCTGAGATGCAAAGAGTGCAAATGGGGAACCTAGCAATTGCTCCTGAACCAGGAGAGCCCCTAAGAAACAGGAAACTGTGTTTGGGAGTCTTGTCGAAATCTGATAAGCCATATCAGTTGTTATAGACTCAAATCCAGCCTACAAGGCAAAGACCAGGTTTTAAAGGATGTAAGATCCTGGCAGGTAGGAATGTTAATGATATAAAGCATCCCCTGAAGCCTGAAGCACCATTAGTAGGAAATTGTAAAGCATTAAGAAAAACCGGAATTCCTTGGTGGTCCAGTGGTTAAGACTCTGCACTCCCAATGCAGGGAGCATGGGTTTGATCCCTGGTCAGGGAACTAAGATCCCAAATACCACATGGCGCAGCCAAAAAAAAAAAAAAGAAAGGAAAGGAAAAGCATTAAGAAAACCCTATAGAAATTTTCCAGTCTTGCAGAAAAGGAAGTCATAAGCTTCACATTTGTTTCAAGCATGCCTCCAAGGATCATGATCTGAAAAGTATAGCTTACTCCCTGAGCTCTCAAGGGTGGTGGTGGTGATGGAGTGTGTACCTACAGGAGGCAGTAGATCTTTGCAGCTCCAAAGAAAATGTGTCTTTAGGTGAATCATTATTACAATGAACTACCTTATGGATTCCACTAAGACCTATTGAAGAAATCTCTCCAAGCCAGCTCTACAAAGAATTCTCATGACCCAATGGCATTGCTAGGAGCATAGTTTTTCATTGTATTCCGTGAGACCAAACCAGGCCTTGATTTGTAAAACAAAAATCCTGTCCTTGCTTGGACTCTTGCAGTAGCCTCCCAGCTCATCTCCTGAGCTCTCTCCTGCCTCCCTTTTCAGTGGCCAACCATTGCCTTCAAGACAAAGAGCAAAACTCTGAACAAGGCCCACAGGGCTCTGTATGAACTATCCTCTATCTTCCTTCCCAGCCTCGTCTCTTACATTCCTCTCCCACGTACTTACCGTGGTCAGTCAGAGTCAGCTCCATCTTCAGCTGTTCAGGGAAGCTCTCCCTGCCCTCCCAACCCCACCAAGGCTGGATCTCTAATACATATTATTATAACACTGTTCCTTACCTTCTGGGAATGTCACAGTTCATAATTACACATTTGTATGTAAATATTCGATTAATGTTTCTCTTCCCACGGACTACGGGCTACAGTAGCACAGAACTGGTGTTTTCTCTCTCCTTTGTATTCCAGATCTGTATCAGCATATTGGCACATAGTAGGCACTCCAGAAACATTTGTTAAAGTAAGGAAGGAAAACAAGAAAGGGGAGAAGGAGGGACGGAGGGAGAAAGTTAGAGGTATTAATATTTTTTATCTTTTGTAGGGAAAAATGTGCTTTAATGGAAAACTATGAATTGTCTAGAGCAGCGATGGGCAAACTATTCCCGTAAGGGCCAAATAGTAGATATCTTCAGCTTTGCAGGCTGTAGAGTCTCTGTGGCAACTACTCAACTCTGCCATCATAGTGTGAAGGCAGCCACGGGCAATCCATAAATGAATGCGCTATGTCCTAACAAAACTTTGTGGACGCTGAAGTATGAATTTCATATAATTTTCAGGTATCACAAAATAGTATTATTCTTTTGATTTTTTCAGCCATTTATACTAACCATTTTTAGCTCAAAGCCATACAAAAACAGGCTGCAGCTGGATTTGATGCTGGAACCAAACTGCCAGCCCCGGTCTGCAGCACAGTCTTCCGGGTTATCTGGTTCGGATTCTCTGGAGCTATTCTACAACTCCCCAAGTCATTCTATAACTGACAGAAATGCAAACTAATTCTTGTCTCTAGACATCTGTAGGCCTGCCAATGAATTTTTTCAGGTGAAGGGACAAGCCCTCCCACTGGAAAAAAAAAATCAGCTAGCTTTGCAACCTTTTGCAATTCATTTCAACATTCCTTTACTTCATATAAATGTGTACTTCTATGATTTCTCCCTTGATTCTTTATTATATCTGCCTGCATCTCTCATTCAATTTATGAGCTAAAGTCATTAACACATGTTCATTTTATGTATGTATAAGAATGATGTTTTCACCTTAAAAAAATTGCTTTTATCCACGGTCCTCCCCTGACACAGTAAGACCTGTGATGAAGCCTATAGTAAATTCTGTGGACTCCTTCCAAACATACCCCCATGCTGAGGCAAAAGCTCATGGCCTCTCTTTATTGATTCCTTAGGGTGCCTCATTTATTTATACTCCCCTCATATCAGAAAGTAAGGAATTTGAAGGTAATACATGCACACAGAAAATGAAGATAAGAAAGATAAGTTGAATCCAAGAATGAGGTTAGTATACAAAATACTATGGCAAAAGGTGGGCCATAAATTAGACTCTCAGTTATCTAGAAATAGACCCAGAGAAGAAACACAATCAGTTCACATTTTTTGTCCATTTTTGTTGGGTTGTCTTATTTTTGAGTTTTAGGCTTCTTTATATATTCTGGATACAAGTCCCTTATCAGATGTATGACTTGCAAATATTTTTCCCATTCTTTGGCTTATCTTTTCATTCTCTATTAGTGTCTTTCAAAGAGCAGAAGTTTTTAATTCTGATTAAGTCCACGACGTACAATAAAGACACAGTATTTGTCTTTCTCTTTCTGACTTACTTCACTCTGTATGACAGACTCTAGGTCTATCCACCTCATTACAAATAGCTCAATTTCGTTTCTTTTTATGGCTGAGTAATATTCCATTGTATATATGTGCCACATCTTCTTTATCCATTCATCCGAAGATGGGCACTTAGGTTGTTTCCATCTCCGGGCTATTGTAAATAGAGCTGCAATGAACATTTTGGTACATGACTCTTTTTGAATTATGCTAACACATATATATGGAATTTAAGAAAAGAAAATGTCATGAAGAACCTAGGGGTAAGACAGGAATAAAGACACAGACCTACTAGAGAATGGACTTGAGGATATGGGAAGGGGGAAGGGTAAGCTGTGACAAAGCGATACAGAGGCATGGACATATATACACTGCCAAACGTAAGGTAGATAGCTAGTGGGAAGCAGCCGCATAGCACAGGGAGATCAGCTCGGTGCTTTGTGACCACCTGGAGGGGTGGGATAGGGAGGGTGGGAGGGAGGGAGATGCAAGAGGGAAGAGATATGGGAACATATGTATATGTATAACTGATTCACTTTGTTATAAAGCAGAAACTAACACACCATTGTAAAGCAATTATACCCCAATAAAGATGTTAAAAAAAAAAAGACACAGTAATCATGGAACTGTGGTACTGGTATCAACATAAATAAATACATTAATAGAACAAAACAGAGTCCATAAATAGACCCACATGTATATGGACAACTGATTTTGACAAAGGTGCAAAGGGTATTCTTCTCCTGGAATAACTGTATATCCACATGCAAGTGCAATGAACTTCAACCCATAATATGCTCCATATACAAAAATTAACTGAAAATAGATCATAGACCTGAATGTAAAAACTAAAATTCTAAAACTTCTAAAAGAAAACACAGAAGAAAATCTTTGTGACCTTAGATTAGGCAGATTTTCTACATACAACACCAAATATACAAGCCACAAAAGAAAAAAATGATAAATTCGTTTATATTACAAAAAATACTACAATGCACAACCTTGAACATATGCCATTCCACATGTGTGCAATAATATCTAAGGGATAAATTTCCAGAATTCTAACCAGGCTGTAGCTAAGCATTGAATGACAGCAAGCTAGAGATTGTTCTTCCAGATGAGCTCTTGGTGTTGGGGTATCCTATGTTGCCAGTTGAATGTAGAACAATATGCTTTAACAATCAGCCAGGTTGATCATAGGGATTCATAATCTTTTATGAAAGTTAAACAATGTGACTAGAAGGCCAAGAGACCACCCAAAGGCAGGACCAACATTCTTCTTGAGAAATAATATTGGGTCACCACAAGCTCACAGAGAGTAGACAGAAAGGTCCCAAATTCTAGACCGCAATAAATTAATCCTGAAAAAATTTAAAACATGTAACAAAACACTACCTTGGCTTTAACAAAAATTCTAAACCATTTAATATGAAGAACCTTAGAATGTTTAAGACTGAGCAACATCATTTCCTACAATAACTTTCAAGATAAATTGGTTTTGAAATGTATGCCCAGATATCTGAGTAAGCTGATATGAAACACAGGCTTGTTACCTATAAATTATTTAAATATTGGTAAAATGTTATGATAAATGATCATTTTGTTTTAAAAGAGTCACCTGTATTTCTTTGACTTATCAGTTATTAGATAGTATGGCTAAGAATTTATCAAAGCCCCTTTATGACACTAAATCCAGAGGGAATACTTTTCTCTTTTTTTCTATGTAGTGGTCCATGGTAGTTAAGAATAAGAAAAAGATGTGTCTTTTATTTTTTTAAAAAAGTTTATTGGTTAGTGGATTTTTGTGTAAAATTTTCATGTGAACTGAAGAAAATTTTCTAATTAGGCACAAGAAAAAGTTGAAAAGGAAAAAAACCACCTGTAATCCCACCATTCCCCCAAATTTTGTCCTGATTCTAAAATTAATCTCACTACTGCTAGCAACAGGAGAAAATTTTTTTTTTTTTTTTTGCGGTACATGAGCCTCTCACTGTTGTGGCCTCTCCCGTTGCGGAGCATAGGCTCCGGACACGCAGGCTCAGCGGCCATGGCTCATGAGCCCAGCTGCTCCGCTGCATGTGGGATCTTCCCAGACTGGGGCACGAACCCGTGTCCCCTGCATCGGCAGGCGGACTCTCAACCACTGCACCACCAGGGAAGCCCAACAGGAGAAAATTTTGAATACGTTACTAGAATTTTATTTTCTCAACATTTTGTCTGTAGAATTGGGTGAATTTCTGTTCTCAGTGAGGGACACACAAATAGAGTTGTTTCTTACCCTGGCTACACATTGGAATCACCTGGAGAGCTTTAAAAAGTGCTGATGCCTGGATCCCACACATATTCTGATGTATTTGGTCTGGGGTGCAATCTGGACACCAGGATTTTTAAAGCTTCCTAGTAGGTTCTAATGTACAACCAACACTGAGAAGCACTGGTCCAAATATAAAGGAAAGGAGTCTGTTATGAGCTGAATTGTGCCCCCTCCAAAATTCATATGTTGATGTCCTAACCCCAAGTACTACAAAATGTGACCTTACTTGAAAATAAGGTTGTTCCAGATGTTATATGTTAAGATGAGGTTATACTGGAGTAAGGGTAGGGCCCCTAATCCAATATGACCAGCGTCATTATAAAAAGAACTTTGAATACAGTCATACAGACAGGGAGAACACAATGTAAAGACTGGAGTTTTGCTACTTTAAAAGTTGCTGCCCGTGGGTCTGGCTTCCAATCAGCCTGAAACTAGGTGCTGACTGAGATCCCTGTCTTTGGAACACTGACATGTATTGGTACACATTCAACAACCGGGACAGGTCCAGAATAAATCAGGTTGCTTAGACAATCACAATGGTTTTAGAGACAACCAAGAGCTGGGCAGGATTGAATGATAAGGTTCATCTCATACACAAGTCCACTCCTTCAAGACTGAGAAAGGTGGCTATTTCACCTAATACATAGAAGCAAATCCAGAGAGTCAAGCAAAATGAAGAAACAAGAATATGTTCCAAATGAAAGAATAAGATAAAACCTCAGGAAAAAAATGTTAATGAAATGGAGCTAAGTAATTTACTTGATAAAGAGTTCAAAGTAATGGTCATAAAAATCTCACCAAACTTGGGAGAAGAATGGATGAATGCAGTGAGAACTTTCACAAGGAGACAGTACCAAACAGAAGTCACAGAGCTGAAGAATAGAACAACTGAACTGAAAAATACACCAGAGGGTTTCAACAGTAGACTAGATGAAGCAGAAGAAAGGACTGGTGGTCTGGAAGATAGGGCAATAGAGCTCACACAAACAGAGCAGCAAAAAGAAAAAAGAATTTTTAAAAGTGAAGGTAAAGTAAGGGACCTATGAGAAAATATCAAGCAGAATAACATTCACATTATAGGGGTCCCAGGAAAAGAGAGAGAGAAAGGGGCAGAATACTTACTTGAAGAAATAGCAGATGAAAACTTCCCCAACCTAGGGAAGGAAACAGACATCCAGATCCAGAAAGCCAAGAGAGTTCCAAATAACATGAACCCAAAGAGATCCACACTGAGGCACATTACAATTAAAATGTCAAAATTTAAAGAGAGAATCTTAAGAGCAGCAGGAGAAAAACAATTTGTTACATATAGGGGAACCCCCATAAGAATATCAGCAGATTTTTCAGCAGAAACTTTGCAGGCAAGAAGGGAGTAACACAATATGATGAAAGGGAAAACCTTCCAACCAAAAATACTCTACCTGGCAAGTTTATCGTTCAGAATTGAAAGAGAGATAAGTAATTTTCCAGACAAGAAAAAGCAAAAGGAGTTCACCACCAGTAAACTGACCTTACAAGAAATGTTATAGGGTCTTCTTTAAGCAGAAAAGAAAAGGCCATAAGTAGAAACAAGAAAATATATGAAAGAAAAACCTCTCACTGGTAAATACAAATATATATATATATATTAAAGGCAGTGGATCAGCCACTTAAAAAGCTAGTATGAAGGTTAAAACACAGAAATAGTAAAAATCAACTGTAACTATAATAAGATGTTAAGGGATACACAAAAAGATGTAAAACATGACGTCAAAAACAAAACCTGGGGTGGGAATTAAAATGTAGTGCTTTTAGAATGCGTTCAAACTTAAGCAACTATCAGTTTAAAATAAACTGCTATATATATATAGGTCTATATACATGACCCTCATGGTAACTACAAATCAAAACCCGACAATAGATACACAAAAAAATAAAGAGAAAGGAACCCAAACATAACACTAAAAAAACAAATCATCAAACACAAGAGAAGAAACCAAGAGACGAAGAAAGGAACAGAGAAGAACAACAATAACAACCAGAAAACAATTAACAAAATGACAGTAAGTACATACTTATCAATAATCACTTTAAATGTAAATGGACTAAATGTTCCAATCAAAGGACATAAGGTGGCTGGATGGATAAAATAATAAGACCCATCTATGCGCTTCCTACAAGAGACTCACTACAGATCTAAAGACAAACAGAATGAAAGTGAAGGCATGGAAAAAAGTACTCCATGAAAATGGAAATGAAAAGAAAGCTGGGGTAGTGCTATTCATATCGGACAAAATAGACTTTCAAACAAAGACTGTAACAAAAGACAAAGAAGGGCATTTCATAATAATAAAGGGGTCAATCCAAGAAGAGGATATAACATTTGTAAATATTTATGCACCCAACATAGGAGCACTTAAATATATAAAGCAGGGACTTCCTTCACGGCACAGTGGTTAAGAATCCGCCTGCCAATGCAGGGGACACAGCTTCAAGCCCTGGTCCGGGAAGATCCCACGTGCCATGGAACAACTAAGCCAGTGTGCCACAACTACTGAGCCTGTGTTCTAGAGCCCGCAAGCCACAAATACTGAGCCCGCGTGCCCAGAGACCGTGCTCCACAACAAGAGAAGCCAGCGCAATGAGAAGCCCACCCGCCGCAACCAAGAGTAGCCCCTGCTCGCCGCAACTAGAGAAAGCCCGCGTGCAGCAACAAAGACCCAATGCAGCCAAAAATAAATAAATAAATTTATAATAAATAAAGCAAATAGGAACTGACATAAAGGGAGAAATTGACAGTAATACAATAATAATATGGGACTTTGATACCCTACCTACATTAATAGACAGATCATCCAGAAAGAAAATCAATAAGGAAAAATTGGCCCTTAACAACACATTAGACCTAATGGACTTAATAATACGAAGAACAATTTACAATAAGCATATACTACTTTAATAATCAGAAATATAAAAATATACTTTCATTTCAAAGGTTAAGCTTATCTTTTCACAAAGGATAGAGAGGCAAAGATGGAAGGCAAGAAGAGAGACAGATATAAAACTACCCCAGAAATGATAATAGCAACTATTGGCTAGACCTGAACTGTCATCTTTCTCTTGTTAAAGATAAAATATTCGTAAATATCCAAAGGACTTGTACTAACAACTCATGTTTAATTTTTTAGTGGAGTTAACATTGAATAACAGTTCATTCCTACCCCCCAAAATAGATTTATGAAATATTAAATTATTGATTATTTTCACAATTCCAAAACATAAAAACTATATAGAGAGTTGTTAAAAAAAATAACAGAAGCACAATAGGGCATGTTTCAGAAGCTGCTCCTTAGGTCTGCCTGTGTGGCTTTTCTGTCCTGCACTGAAATCACCAGGAAGACTCTTGTGTCACCTCAGGACCCAGGACCTATTAAGTTTTTAATTTTAAAACACCCGTATGGAAAAAAAATTAAAAATAAAATAAAATTCAAGCACCTTAATTAGGATTACATTTGCAAAACTCCCTTGTTGGTTTTCCATTTAAGGACTTTATGAAAATATTTTTAGTCATGTACAAAATGAAGAGAACTAGGAGGCTAATTAGCGTGAAATTCCACTTTCTCTCTAGGTTAAATACAAGGTGACTTGTTTTAAAGTAACTCAAAAGAAGGTCATCCAGTGTTAAACAGCCTGTCTTTATGGGAACATTCTATTTCAGAAAGATGTTTTATAAAATAATCATAAAAGGGCAGTATCTAGGGAAACAATATTGCATCTGTTTTTTTTAAATGTGAAAATGAGCAAACTAATTTCAATAACTTTGGAGTAGAAATGCATTGAAATTATATTCATGTAAGTTTGACTTTAAAACCATGTAAATATTCTGTAAACCAAAATTAAATTTAAAAGCAATTCCTGGGCTTCCCTGGTGGCGCAGTGGTTGAGAGTTCACCTGCCAATGCAGGGGACATGGGTTCGGGCCCTGGTCCGAGAAGATCCCACATGCCACAGAGCACCTGGGCCCGTGCACCACAGCTGCTGAGCCTGCACTCTGGAACCCACGAGCCACAACTACTGGGGCCCATGCACCTAGATCCCATGCTCCGCAGCAGGAGAAGCCACTGCAGTGAGAAGCCTGCGCACCGCAGTGAAGAGTAGCCCCGCTCACCAAACTGGAGAGAGTCTGTGCACAGCAACAAAGACCCAACGCAGCCAAAAATAAATAAATGAAATAAATAAATTTATTTTAAAAAAATAAAAGCAATTCCTAAAATATTCAAAAGTAAAATTACACAAGTGAACATAACCATATATCTAGTTGTTGTCATAACTAGGCAAAGAGAAACTATTCAAAGTGATTTTAAAACAATAATTTGGCTCTATATCCTTGGTGAGATATAGCCTAATGACAAAAAAAAAGTTAAATTTGAATTTCAGATAAGAAACAAAGCATTTTTTTAGTATAAGTATATCCCAAATATTGGATGGTACATACTCATACTACAAATACCTGTTTTTGAAAAGTATTCATTGTTTCTCTAAATTTCCAATTTAACTGGGTGTTCTGTTTTTTTTTTAATCTGGCAACACTACATTGGGGAAAACTAGGTAAAGAATAAAAGGAACTTCTCTTTCATTTTTGCAACTTTCTACGAATCTATAATAATTTCACAATAATTTTTTAAATTGAGAGAATAGAGTTTGAAAAGTAGTTGGTTCATGAAATGGGAGTCTAAATCATCTCAAACTGCCTATAGCTAAAGAAGAAAAATGATACCTAGAATATTTTTTAATAGTAAATGCAAAGAGGCAGTAGTCCTGGGGTAAGACCTGACATAAAATTATTTAATATAAGGGCCAGGTGAACTGAGGACTTAACAAACTGTTCTTTATAAATGAATGTGTTAGTGCTAGCTAACCAAGAAGGTGGGAAGAGAAATGGACTGGAAGACATTTCTCTGTCCATGGTACTGGACTGACAACGAAGAGATTCTATTTCAATCCAATACAAATATATCTTAATTTAAATCACACCTTGGATCATTGCAATAAAAAGCATGACTTGATCATTTTTTCCTTTATAATATCCTTCTGCAGACCTGAAGTTGACAGGCAGTAACAGCAGAAAGAATTTAAAAGTGAGTGTTGGGAATGTAAGAAAATCTCTTCCAGAAAAACAAACATTGTTTCTTATCATTGATATAATTTTTCTTTAGTTGAGGAATTGTTTTTACAGAATATCAAGCTGTTTACTCTGAGTCATTTCAACACCAACCTGAAGTGGGGAAATAAAAATAGCAATGCCCTCCTTCCTAATCTCGGTCACATTTTCAATTGGGGGGAAAAATTGAAGAATTAACTTTCTTTTTCCCGGCTTTGGGGGAGGGAAATAAGGTAAGAAGGAGAGAGTACTATGAGAGTGGACAAAAATATCACAGCACCAGAACACATGGTGAGTGGGTAGAGTGGGAGAACACTACAGAAATGGATATGCATGACCTCACCATGAGCATCCCTAAAATATCCTGTAAAAATGCAAGGATTAACAGCTTATTCAACACTGTGTGTACAGATGCACAGAGCAGACCCAGAGCTCAATAATCATTCCTTGCCTGACAGATTTTTCATTGAAAATTGGTGCTTAAAACTCAAAATAGTTTTGCTCAGATAATTAAATGTTTTAAAAGTATATTTTCCACTTAGCAACATGCCTTAAGCAGGTTTCTCCTCTTAAAACCAGTGTAGCCAAATCCCCTACCCAATATATGGGTACTACTTTTCAGAGAACCACCAGAAAGGGAAAGTCAAAGGTTTTCATGGTTAACATTGTACAATAATTTAGACCATAAAAGTTTATCTAGTGCTTGCTCTTTGCTTAGCACTGAGATAGATACTAGGGATTTATGAAGATGAAATAATGCACAACCTCACCTACAGCAAGCTTATATTCTGTTTGGAGAGAAGACAAAATCGTGCAGAGGTGAAAACTTCATTTAAGAACTTTAAAGATTTGAAAATTGACATCTTCATAAACATTTGCTTCACACTTTCAACTTTACAGAGTACTTCCACATATTCTATCATCTGATATGCACAATAGCCCTATGAGGTAAGGGGTTTTATTAAGCCCCTGAAACCTACAGGAATTCAGCTTTGGAGAAGAAACCAAAATATTCCTAAATAATTCTTCAGATGGTATTAATTGATTTGATCTGGGGACTTATAGGGACATGGAAAATAATTGACCTCCTTGGGTGCATATTCTTATCCCCAACAATACATTGCCCCATCTTTGGTACACAGTAGATGCTCAATAAATGCCATTGAACACAAGTTGCATTAATGTATTAATAATTGTTACATTTGAGGAAACTATGAGAACAGCATATTCCTCAGGGTGATATCTATCTGTGCTTGACACAGTTAGTAGTTCAGTATATAGAATTAAACTAAACTGGTACAAGACTGACCCTAATAATAGAGTGCTTACCACATGCCAGATACTGCTCTAAGCCTTCTGCATTTATCACTTCATCTTAACCTCATGACAATTTTATAAGTTATAGGCTGTTATTATGCCTCTTTTTCAGAAAAAGTAAAGTGACCTCAGGAAGGTTAAGTAACTTATCCAAAGTAGTACAGGTATTAAGAGCTTGTGATCTTTTCATTATTCACCCAGTAGACCATAAAGCTAATAGTCACTTTAGAAATTTGGTGGGAGGTATTGCCTCAGGCTGAGATGGTCAGAAAACATATCATGTCAGAAAAAAATAGAAAACAGGTCATCAAATTAGCTGTCAAATTTGATAAAGTGAGAAACGGGCACTGCAGGAGAGTGAAGAGGAATGTCCAAATTCACAGAGAGAAAAATCATGCAAGGGAAGTATATTCATTAGGGTCAGTAACATCAGCAACTGTCACAAACAGACCCCCACATCTCAATGGCTTTGTAACTTTATTTCTTGTTCATGTGAAGCCCAAAGAGTATATTCCTAGGTATAAGATTGCCTTCCACATGGTCTTCAGATACCCAGACTCCTTCCATCTTGTAGCTTTACCAGCTCCAAAATGTTGGTGTATACTGTGGAGTCCTCTGCACCTTGCTGGGAGGCAAGGGAAGAGAGAGCATGGAGAAGCATTCTAGAAATTTTTATAGAGAAAGCCTGGAAGTTGCTCACTTCACCTCTACCCTTATTCCACTGGCCTGAACTCAATGCTGTGGCCACATACATGCAGGAGCAGCTTGGAAGTGTAATCTAGCAATGTGCCTGGAAAGAAGAGAAGGCATGGCAATCTCAACTATAGTATGCAAACTGGACCTTCTTCCACGTCCCATAGAAAGCTCTTATTCTCCTCTCACAGTTCTGGTCTAGTCTTAGGTGTCGTTTATCACTGACCATGATGACAAGAGTTGACTGAAAGGGTAGTAATCAAACATAATACTCACCCTAGAGTTAGCAACCACCTACAATCTGTTCCATGAATATCTACCTTCCTCCAGAACTGTGTTCTCATTTGGGAAAATGTGACTTCTTTTGGCAACATAATGGACATACAAACATTACCTAGCCAAGGGAACTCTGCCCAAAACCCAAGAGGAAAAAGGCAGGAAAAGGAAAGGTTATGAGCACATGGAAACTAACCACAAGGGAGAGAGTTTCATTTAAATTTATGAAAGGAAAGGAAAATGGAAGAACTAAAAGACAATCAAGAGTGTTTATAATAGGTATAGAGCATATGCCAAATGTGTATGGTTGCACATATAGAGTAAACATGCCAAAAATGTTTTATTTAAGGGCTAAGTGGGAAAAATTAGCAAAGAGAGAGAGGATAGAGAGTTGAAGATTCACCTGTCACCCTAAAAATAAGGTAATGAGAGCTTCTAATACAAATATGATGGACAGAGACACTGGAATTAGTGTTTTATGACAAATATAGCTCAAATGGGGAATATAAATTCTTCCTTTTTACCATACCATTACCCATTCCCCAGGATTGCTCCAAGGCATCCCAACAAACTTTGAAAAGATAACAACACTAGGGGTGGGAAAGCCAAAACTGGTGTCTATATTTGTTTGCCTCATTTTTTCCCCTCCCATTCACTCTTTCACAGTGTGGTTTCTCTCCCCACCACATCATGGAAACCACTTCAGTCGAGTTCACCAGTGAGCTCCATCTTGCCAGATCCAGTGGTTACCTCTTGTCCTCAAACATAGTACTGTATCCTCTCAGGGGCACTTAACGCAGTTGATCACTCCCTCCTTCTTGAACTCATTTCCTTTCACGGTTGCAGTGACATCACACTTCCCCTGACTGGTTCCTCCTTTGCCAACTGATCTCTAAATGTTTATAAGCCCCAGAGTCCTCTTCTCTGTCTTACCTTGATGCACTCATGCAGTCTCATAGCTTTAAATACTACTGATGTTCAATACTCCCAAACTCTATCTTCTGCTGCTATGACATCTCCCCTTGGAAGTTAGGTAGGGTGCTCTAGAAGGTCCTCTAAATTAGTGACCTAGACCAAAAGCCCATAATCCCCTCCCTCAACAAAATCCATTTCCCCACCTGTCTTTCCCATTTTAGTAGATGGCACCAGCAGTCACCCAGTTGGTCAAGCCAAACCCTAGGATCACCCAAGTTTCCTTTTTCTTCTTCAACCCTCACAACCAATCTGACAGCTCCTCCTTCCAACTCTACCTCTAAAACATCCCAAATCTGTCCGTCCACATTGTTTTCCCTTGTCCATGCCACCAGCACCCCTCACCACCAACATCTCCTAGCAGATCTCCCTGCTCTTGCCCCTTTCTAAATTCTTTTCCACTCAGAAGTCAGAGTGATCTTTAAACTATAAATCAGATAACGTTATTACCCCCATTTAAAACCACCTCATGGGCTTCCCTGGTGGTGCAGTGGTTAAGAATCCGCCTGCCAGCGCAGGGGACACGGGTTCAAGCCCTGGTCTGGGAAGATCCCACATGCCGCAGAGCAACTAAGCCCGCGTGCCACAACTACTGAGCCTGCGCTCTAGAGCCCGTGAGCCACAACTACTGAGCCCACGTGCCACAACTACTGAAGCCCGTGTGCCTAGAGCCCGTGCTCTGCAACAAGAGAAGCCACCGCAATGAGAAGCCTGCACACTGCAATGAAGAGTAGCCCTGGCTCGCCGCAACTAGGGAAAGCCCGCGCGCAGCAGCAAGACCCAACACAGCCAACAATAAATAAAATAAATTTATAAAACCCCCTCATGACTTTCCATTGTTTGTAAAATAAAATCCAAACTGCTAAGCATCACTGAAAAGAGCCTCTACCTTCCTAAACTCATCTCATGAAACGCTTCCCACCTCACCGTGTTCCAAGCACCCTAGCCTTCTTTCTATTCCTCAACCAGACCAATTCTCTAAACTAGATACCTCTTCTGAAATAGCCCCTATTGCGTTCTATCTTGTTACCCTGTTTATTTAAGTACTTAAAACAACCTGAATTATCTAATTTACATACTAGTTTCCTCATTTATGTTTTGTCTCTTTCACTAGACTGTAAGGTTCATAAGGGCAGAGGCTATAAAGTTACTACTAGATAACTTTCGTATCTAGCACTGATAGCTTATTGAAATGGTCTTCAGGCAGAAATTGTTAAATGAATGATTCAAAGGAAGTAGTAATTTGAACACAATGGAAATGGAGGAAATGTGTCTCCTTGGCCACCTGAATCTTCCACCAGTATTGTCTTCTGACCAGCGTTTGAAATCTGCTGAGATCTCATGAGGGAGAGAACTCTGAACTGTTGTCAGGCAGAGGTGATCCAAATAAAAGTTTAAATAGAGCTATTTTGGTGTGGAAGAGGGTCATCAAGGAAGAGTGGAAAGAAAGAGAAAACTGTTGATATGTGCCACTGGGGATCAGAGAAGCCAGATGGGGTGAGGCATAGAAATCATAAAGTAAAAGTTTTAGAACCACTACTCTTGGCTTTCACTTCCCAGCCCACAATAACCACCAAAGTGCAGTCATTCTATTTCCAGGGTTCTATTTCTAGGCTGTAAGAATGGAGCAAATTTTAGAGTATTACAGACTTTCACAGGAAAAAGAAAAGACTACCTAAAAATATTTTCACCTTTGCTAAGAACTGCTTCCAAACACAAACCTTGGTTTGTCACACCTGCCCCATTTCCCCCCTTTTCCCTTCTTTGCTGGTACCTATTCCCTCATTGCACCAGACACATCTGGTACCATATGAATTAGCTAACATGTCCCAAGTAATTTGAGCTCTTCAAACGGAAAGTGTTCCAGAAATAAAAATAAGGTGCTAAATAGTTACAGGTTGTTTCTACCAGAATTATTGTTGAGATTTTCTATTTTTAAGTTTTCACCCTTATGTTTTATGGAAGAGAATGCCAAAGCATGTGATATTTCACCATATGATTAGTTCTCAAATAAGGGACACAAAGCTAGTATTATCTGGAGCCATATTTTCTATTTTCTCTTGAAAATATGCACCAACCTAAAAGAAGAACAAAAACTTTTTCTCTGTCCAGAGAGTCTTGCAAGTTGGATTCAAACTCTCTGTAGCATACAGGTTTTAGGTATTAGATTTACATTTCCATTCAGCTAACGTGAACTAAGTACATACTGTGTTCCAGGTATTGTGTTAAATGCCTTTACACTCAGTTTATTTCATCTTCATAACCATCCTCTGAGTGGGATATTATCGCCCCATTTCAGAGATGGAAAATTTGAAAATTAGACTATAAGTAACAACCATGTTTATAAAGGCGATAATTTAGATAGGTAGATAGATAGATAGACAAATAAAAATAAAGGCCATGGCAATTGTGTGCTTACAATATGTAGTGGGCAGAATAATGTCCCCCCAAAAATGTCATCTTAATCCCCAAACCTCTGAAAGTGTTGCCTGAATGGTAAAAGGAATTTTGCAGATGTAACTAATTAAAGATAGCCTGGATTATCCAGGTGATCCCAGTGTAATCATAGTGGTCCTTATATAAAAGCTAGGTAGGTGAGTTTGTCAGAGAAGGAGTTGTGATGATAGGTGCAGAGATGGTGGTGATACAATTGCCGAAGGGGGCCGCAAACCAAGGAATGCAGAACGCCTCTAGAAGCTGGAAAAGGCAAGGAAAAAGATTAAACCTCCAGAAGGAATGCAGCACAGCCAACACCTTGATTTTATCCCTTGAGACCCATTCCAGACCTCTGACATCCAGAACTGTAAGTGAATAATTATGTGTTTGAAGCCACCAAGTTTTAGGCAATTTGTTACAGTAGCAATAAGAAACAGATATACTGTGCATTCTTTTAACATCTACATATGCTCTTATGTTTACCTATGGGACTGTAGGCTCCGTGTGTCCTGTTCACTTCCACATCTTCAGCATCTATCGCAATACCATCTGCCCGTTCTTTGCGCTGGTGGTGGTTACTAATGATACTTCCCTACAGAAAACACAACAGCAATCCAAACCATTATCTGACATCATTCATTTTCACAGCAAGAGAAGGAAATTACGATTTAAATGAAATTAGTTGCTTTCTTTAATCACCTATGTAAATATTTGCACCCCTTTTTCCAAAATTGGAGATCTGTAACATCTTTCATTTTTAAAAAATCAGATGATTTAGCTGGGATTAGAAACTGATAGACTGAGAGATGTCAGCAAGCCTTCCTCAAGGCTCTTCCAGTTCCCTCCTTGGGTTAAACTACATCATCAGAAAGCTACCTGCTTGGCCTACCTTCCCCTCACTCTACAACTGTCTTTACAGAATATTTTAATGGTAAACATTGGCTTTCAGTGAGGGCCAAGGAAGAGATAAATTTTTAAAATACTAGTCTTTTAAAGAAAATGTTTAAACAATTTTTCTAATGATACTAGAAACCCTTTGACGCAAAGAACCCAGTGATAAATTTCTCTCAGGTGTCCTCATAAAGATAGCCACCAGGAGACACAGAGCTAAATTTGGTATGTGAAATCTATAGCTTCTTATAGCAAGGAGCTCTTGTTAGAGTTTTTCACCTTTTCTTATTTTGAAAGTTCTCTTTTTATCTTGTCATCATTTTATATTACCCAGTCTGTCTCAGACCAGCTGTTGAAGGTTGGAAGAGTATAAATGAGTCAATATTAATATATTAAACCACACTCTAACTTTAATATTTATTACTGTCTTAATGAACATGCGAGTTATTTGAGAGCCATGTAGCTCAAATGCCATGAAACAATGAACAAATCCTCAGAGACGTCCAGGCTGGAGGAGTATAGAGGGGACACATTTAACAAGACCCTGTGGATAAGCACAGAGAAAATGACTTCTACGCAGTAGGAAAGACTTTGTGAGGTAACACTCACCCTGGAAGATGTCCACTTTCTGATGAAAACCAGGATGGGCTAAATATATTTGTGAGGAACTCTGGAGATTAATAAGAACAAATGGCTTGAAACAGAAATTAAGTACTCTGTATTTTAAGTTTTGGACTTTGAACAATTCAGACGGGCTGAGAGGTCACTAGAGTTAATAACAGGCCTAGTATAAGGTTTTAACCAGTCTGTGATATCATTGGACACGATAGACGAGAGAGAGAGAGAGAGAGAGAGAGAGAGAGAGAGAGAGAGAGAGAGTAATTAACCAGTTCTGTAAAAGAAGACCACCAACCAGGCAGGAAGAAGCCTGAGACATTTCAATTGGTCATCCCCTATGTAAGGCCCTCACCAACTCCTGAGACAAGACAGACTGGGAGGTAACCTCAGAACCAAACCATGCTTAAAGCCATACATGTTTTTGTAGCCCAATTCATTTCAGTCCAAGAAACATTCATTTGATACCTCTTTGGTGCTAAATACTGCACTAGGCACTTGGAAATAAAAAGATGAATCATATGTGGTCTGGGCCAAAAAAGAGCTCACTTTCTAGCAAGGAAGACAGACATATGAACAAAAAATTAGAAGGTTGCATGCGAGTTACAGCTAGAATAGTATGTATGAAATAAGAGGCCAAACACAGAAGGGAGTCTGAGGAAGGATATAAAATAGAACATGGGCTGTGAAGAGACTTCATTTTTGAGGCAATGAAGGGACAGAAGAGAACTCCAGGCAGAGGACAAAATGTAGGAATAATCGTTGAAGTGTAAAATAATATGTCTGGTTTAGAAAAAAATGCAAAAATAAAGGTAGGAGTGGGTAGTGGGTAGAAATTAGAATATATTAAAGGTTTCTGAGGACGGAAGTGGCATGATCAGATTTTTACTTTTAAAAGTTTCCTCTGGGGCTTCCCTGGTGGTGCAGTGGTTGAGAGTCCGCCTGCCGATGCAGGGGGCACGGGTTCGTGCCCCGGCCCAGGAAGATCCCACATGCCACGGAGCAACTAAGCCCGTGCGCCACAACTACTGAGCCTTCACGCCTAGAGCCCGTGCTCCGCAACAAGAGAAGCCACCGCAGTGAGAAGCCCCTGCACCACAACGAAGAGTAGTCCCCGCTCGCTGCAACTAGAGAAAGCCTGCGCGCAGCAACGAAGACCCAATGCAGCCAAAAATAAATAAATAAAAAAAATTTTTTTTAAAGTTTCCTCTGGAGCAATAGCTGCCTAGGTTGTTTCAAACCAACAATCCTGCTGACAACAATTAGAAAAGCTTGGGGAATAAACAATTTTTAAAAAAAGAAAAAGAAGAAAACCTTAGCTTGAATGAATCAAAGAACTACCAAGGCAGTGAGCATTTTCAGAATCAAGATTCAGAAGAAAACAGAAGCCAAGACTCTTGAGACAGGCATTTGGGAATACTTTTTCCATCGAGGTGATTGCCAATTACAAAAGTGAAAGCAGCAGCTGAGAGGCTGAGAAGCTAAGCATAACAGAGCATAAAGGGACACAAACTGGAGTTCAGACTGCCTAGGAGAAGGGGCCCTGGTAAATATCTCAAGCTGTTAGTCAGGACCACAAAGGCCTATGCTCTAGGAGGAAGGGTGAACTGGAAATAAAACCGTCCTCAGCAGGATTAAAGCACAGCTTTAAGTCACCTCGATTTCTGGCTGGACAAAGGTGATCACCCCCAAACCTAGTTACCTAACAAATGCAAAAATAAATCCTCTCTGGGGAAAGTTTGTATTATATAGAGCATCAAAACATCTATCAAACTTTGAATGCAAATATCTGGCACTCAGTCAAAAATAATCAGACACTTAAGGAGATGAGATGCAACTGAGAACCAGAATTTTTTTAAAAAGACAATAGAAAAAGACCCACAGGAAATCCATAGAATGGAGTTATAAGACACAGACTTTAAAATGGCCCAGACAATATGTTCAAAAAAGTAAATTACAAGTGGAGAATTTTGTCAGAGAACTGGAAACCAGAGATAAACTATACTACACTATCCATAAATTGGACTACGTTACAATTAAGAGCTCCTACATCGTTAAAAGATTGAAAAGAAATCCACACGCCAGGAGAAAATATTGTTCAACACATATAGATGGTAAAGGATTATATCCAGAGTATATTTTTAAAAGAAGAAGAAACAAGGAAGAAAAAGCGTGAGAGGGGGCAGGGGTGTAGGGGAAAGAGGGAGAGAAAGAAAGGTGACTTCTACAAATCCATTTAAAAAGACAATCCAATGGAAATGGGCCATAAGATTTGAATAAGCTTTTCCAAGAGTGGATATCCAAATAATCAAGAGATATAAAAATGTACTGAATCGTATTGGTCACCAGGAAAACGCAAATTAAAACCACAATGGGATATGACTCTATGCCTAATAAAAGGGCTAAAATTTGAAAGACTAATAATATCAAGTATTGGCAAGGATGTGAGTAACTGAAACTCTCATACAATGCTGGTGGGAGTGTAAATCGGTACAACCACTTTGGGAAACTGACATCTACAGCTGCTGAACATAAATATTCCCTACAACCTAGAACTCTCACTCTTAGGTACATAACCAACAGAAGTGAGCATATATGTGCATGGAAAAAAACATCTCAAGAACATTTACAGCAGCACTGTTTGTAATAACCCCAAACTGGAAACAACCCAAGTATTCATCAGTGTTAGAAGGATAAATAAATGGTGGCATACTCATATAGTGGAATACAATAGAAAATTAATCAACTACAGCTACACACAGCGACATGGATGAATCTCACATACATATGCTGAGTGAAAGAAACCAGGCAAAATATGTATTCTTGGATTCCGTTTATTTAAAGTTCAAAAACAGGCAAAACAAATGTATGGTTTTAAAAGTTAGTTAGGATGTGAGCTACCTTGACTGGCAATTTGAGTGAGGGGCCCTTTTAGGCTGTGGGTAAAGTCTATTTCTTGATCTGGTTGGTGATTACACATGGATCTGTTTACTCTGAAAATTCATCAAGCTGTGTACTTAGGATTTGTGCACTTTTTAAAATGTTATATTTTAATTTAAAAAGTTAAATTTAAAAAGCACATTTACAAGCACAGTAGCAATAAGATTAAAATAATCAACAAGTTTAGAAAATTCTTGGAATTTAAAAAAGTATAAGAGGTGTCAATATTAGCATTTAGTGCATAAATAAATCACTGGTTTTATGCATTTTTGCTTTCTTTTCTTTATTGATTTATGAATTTAATTTCAATTCAAGTACTAAAGCAATTTTAAGATAGCTTCGTGTTCTCAAATTCGCACTCAGGATGTTGAGCGTGAGGGCATATTAAAAACCCACAAATAGTAGATCTGTCTAAACTTGTGGAGTTCTGAGTTTAAAGCAATTTCCTCAGAAGCCAAGCTTAAAATATTTAAGAAAGCTATTTCAACAACCCTGGGTTTGAAATTTAGATGAGGAGTGTTGAAGCACAAAATTAAAAAGTAAATAATAAACCTTTCAGACTTCTGATTCAGGATAATTGAGTGAACACGGACATTTTACCTCTCCTTCTTACAAAAACCATTGAAGAAGAAATATAAAAATAATTATTCCACAGTCTATTGGGAGTCTGTGATGGGTGTCAGCAATAGACCAGAAAGAAAGAAATATCTGGCAGTTGTAAATTCAATGGGATCAGACTGACAGTGACACCCAGAAAAGCTGGGAAGCAGAGGAAATCCTAACCTTTTACAGTACAGGCAAAAACAAAGACTTTTCAAGGAGAATTCTCCCTGTAAAAGCTCAGCATAACAACAAAGTCAGAGGCAGTGGGTCCGAGAGAAGTTGGCAGTGGCCATTCAGCTGAGGACATTGGCTGGGGGAGGATTGAGTTCATTATATTCCTCTGTTTGTCTGTCATCGTTGGACCATGCAAGGTTCAGCTCTTGTATTTTACTTTTTATTTATTTTTATTTGTTTATTTATTTTTTTGGCCGCACCATGCAGCTTGTGGGATCTTAGTTCCCCAACCAGGGATTGAATCTGGGCCCACAGCAGTGAAAGCACGGAGTCCTAACCACTGGACTGCCAGGGAATTCCCTCTTGCATTTTATTTTATTTCTTTAATCTCATTCCTCACTCTCATTTACATACCCTCCTTAATTTTTTCCCCACTCAGCACTATGTTTTCAAGATATCCATGTGACTGTGTACAACTGGTCAGATGCTTCTAATTATGGCACAGTATTCCACGAGTTGCACCCTTGACATTTTCTTAACTCAGTTCTCCAGTGGTACACATCTGGATTGCCCCCTACTCCCCACTACCGCACATAACAGTGTGATGAGCATCTTCGAATGTGGCCACCTTACAGACCTCTCTGAGAATTGTCTGACATATATAACCAAAAGTGGAATTTCTGGGTTATAATGTATACAGATGTTTGTAATTTGGCTAACAGCTGCCATATTGCTCTCTAGAACTACAACAGCGATGTATGATGGTTGCTATTTCCCCACAGGCTTACCGTTACCACCTTTCTAATGCTTGCCAACCTGATAGGAGCAAAATGATATCCCTTGTTTTAATTTGCATTTCTCTAATTACTAATGCTTTAGAGCATATCTTCATATACCTGATGTAGTCATTTGCTTTCCTCTTCTATGAATTGCTACTTTTCTTTTGCTCATTTTTCTATTAGAGTATCATTTTCTTATTTATTTACTAGAGTTTCTTGCTAGTTTGACATTGGAAGTATTTTCTCCCAGTCTATCATCTGACTATTTACTTTGTCCATATTTTCTTCATTGGAGAGCAATCCTTGATTTTTACATAGTCAAATTCCTCTCTATTTCTTTTTCCTTTGGAGCTTTATTTAAGAAGTCTCCTTCCCTTTGGCCACAAACAAATCTCCAGCATTATCTTCTACTAATTTTATACCTTTATCCTTCACATTTAGTTCTTTCATGCATCTGGAGTTCACTTTTGAACATGGTATTAAGTTGGGTCCCAGTTTTCTTTTTCTCCATAAAGTGAGTTAGTTTCCCCAATACCATCTGCTAAACATTCCATCCTTTTCCATTGATTTCTGGTGCCACTTTCATCATACATTAAATTCTCATATATACAAGGTCTGTCTCTGAGTTCTCTGTTCCATTCCATTGATCTATTCGTTCTTACACCAGTACCACATATATTTTTCTTGCTGTGACTTTGTGCTGTGTCTTAATATCTGAGTAGATAACTCCCCTCTTTGTTCTTCCTTTTAAAAATTGATTTAGGTTTTTGCAGAATTTTGTTCTTCCATATTAATTTTAAAGTAAAGTTATTGAGTGCCTCAAAAAATCCAGATTAATTCTGGATTTGGGTTACATCTTGTAATTAATGAATATAAACCATTATTTCATGTCAATTAAATAATTGATTCAATTAATTCAGAGGTGACAACATTTTAATAGAATCTAGTCATTCAGTCTAAGAGCAAAGAATGTCTCCTCATTCTGATCTTCTCTTCTATCCTTTAATAGAGCTTTTACTTTATCCCCCACACAGGTGTTGTATATTTTGGGTTATGTTCATTCCTGTATACATTAGAGCAGGGGTCAGCAAATTTTTTTCTGTAAAGGGCCAGATAGTAAATGTTTTAGGCTTTGCAGGCCATACAGTCTCTGTTCAACTACTCAACTCTGTCGTTGTTGCATGAAAGCAGCCATAGACTGATGTATCTGTGCCTCAAAAAAATTTTATTTACAAAAACAGGTGGTTGACCGGGTTATCCCAAAGGCCATAGTTTGTCAATGCCAGCTTTGCAGGGATTTTTTTCTTTTTTGGTTGGTTTGTTGTGTATTTTTGGCATTTTATTTTTGAGTTTTGTTTTGTTTTTGCTATTATAAGTGGTATCTTTTTTTAAAACATCATTTCTAGGCCATTATTACTAGTGTAGAGAAATGCTATTAATTTCATAAGTTGGTCTTGTGTTTGCGTAGCTTGTTTCTTGATTTTATTGGTTTTTCTAGGTAGATATTTATATCATCTACAGATAATGACAGCTTTATTGCTTAGCTCCCAATTTTTTTAAACTTAGTTTGTTTTCCTTTCTTATAGCTTTGTAGGTCTCAGTACTGTGTTGAACAGTTGCTGTGATAGAGGTATTCTTGCCTTGTTCCTGATCTTAAAAGTTTCCCCAAGATTTCTCAATTAAATATAACATTTGCTCTAGGGATATGGTGTATAATCTTTCCCAAGACAAAGAAAATTCTATTTTATTCCTAGTTTATGAAGACTTACATCATAAAAACGTTTTGAATTATCAAATGCATTTTCTGCATCAATTGAGAGACTAATATTCTTTTCCTCCATTACAATTTTGTCATCTACATTCATAAGTGAGATAGACCTATAAGTATTTTTTCTTCCTGTATTGTCCATGTCCAGTTTTGGAAACCAGAGTTCATTAACCTCACAACATAAAATAGACATGTTTTCTATCTTCCAGAACAACTGATCTAGATAAAAATTAACTATTTCTTTAAGATTTGGTAGAAATTTCCTATAAAAACATATGGTCCTGGAAAGTGAAAGGGAGTTTTTAATTGTCATGAATTTTTTTAATGCTTCTTGTTCTTTTTCACCAATTTCTTAGGTGTATTTTAGCATTTAAAAATGTTTTTCCAGAAAAGAATCTTGTCATCTAGGTTTTCAAATTCAATTACTTGGAGTTATTCATTACGCTCATTTATTATTTTTAGTCTCTATTTTATCCATAGTTTTAAAACTTCTTGACTTGAAAGTGTAGCTCATTTCAACATTTCTTGTTTCTTGATAAATGCATTAAAAGCTATAAATTTCCCTCTAAATGAGGACATTGCTCTGTGTCTCACAAAATTTGACAAGTAGTGTTTTCATTGTAATTCACTTGAATTTAGTTTTAATTCTTTACCTCTTAACCAAAGGGGGTTTTAGTGTGCTATTCAGTTTCTAGTCTCACAGGAATTTTTAGCAATTCTTTAATTTTATATTCTCATTTTCTTATATTATTGTAGGAGAACGTAGTTTTTAATATTGATAGTTTGGAATTTATTGAGGCTTCCTTTGTGGACTATTACATTGTCAATTTTTGAAAGTGTGCTCAAAAAGGATGTGTTGATTTGGATTTAATTAATATTTAATGGCTGAAAATGATTAATTTGTATGTTTAGACCTCCCATGTCTCAGTTTGTTTTTGATTTCTTGATCTGTCAATTTTAGAAAGGGGTGGATTTAAACATCTAAATAAGTTATTGTTGCATAATTAATTTTACCTTATGAGTAGCTGCTTTATATATTTTGAAGTTATATTGTTAGATACGTATATATTCACGATTCATTTTTCCTTCTGATTCTATTATAACTTTTGCTTGTATACAAAGACCTGTTTATCCCTTATACTTTTTGCTTTAATTCTGTTTTATCAGCTATTAAGATGCTACCCCAGATTCTGTTGGCTCATATCTACTTGGTATATCTTTTCATCCTTTTTATTTTCCATCTTTCTGTACCCTTTTGTTTCATTTGTTTTAAGTAGATCATATATTGTTTAATCTTATTTCAAAATTCAGTTTAATGTTCTCTGGCTTTTAATAATGAGTTTAGAACACTTACATTTGTTAAAACTTATTTCTGCTCATATTTTATGTTATCCATTTATTGTCTTTCTTTTCTTTTTTCCTGCTTCTCCTTCCCTACTTACCAATGTAAGTCAGTGTAGCTGTTACACGTCCCGTAATTATTTGGCCAAACAGGTCTTAAAGTGAATATAAAGATAGCTTCAGAGAGTTTTTGATTCTTAACCAGGTGGAGAACTAACAGAGGCTGCTGGCTCCCCCCTACCAAAATCAACCATGGAGAAACTTCACAAGTGAGAGGAAAAGTCGGAACCAAGGAATTAACAACAACAAATAAAAAACTCTTCAGACTGTCTTGGGAAGCCACAGGGAGTCATGAATTTGTGCCTCTAGGAATAGCGGCAGCCTGGGGCAGTGGCAAACACAGGAGGAATTAGATAGATGAAGGGAGAGCCTGTAAGTTCTCCTCTTACCCCTTCCCCACATTCTCTCAATATAATCATGACCCTTCACATAGAAAAGGTAAAAGCAGCCTAGAATGCCAGTGTCAGTGGAATTCTTTCAAGGTAGCACAAAAGCATACTTGCATAAGGAGTTGATAAACGGGTATGGTTTGTCCTGGGCCACACAGGAAGTCACTTCTTCCCTCTTATTCTCTGAATTCCCAGAGCTGGTAGATTACAACTCTAAGGAGACCAGCACCTCCCAATGTGGCTTCTTTAAGTATTTAAAGAAAGGATTTAGAAGGATTAGAAGAGTTCCCTGTGGCATAGCAGCAAATGGCGGTGGTTCCGTGGTTTCTGGGGTATTCCAGACTTGGGCTCATCTACTTGTCTCTCCTTAAAAATCATTTGGACTCTAAACTTATGATCCATAAGTTTTCTGTACATATGTTATTCTTCCAAAAAATGGTTCACTTACGTCTAAATCACTAACTTCCCAAGTCTCCATGAGGCACTGAGCAGGTTCACATGGGCCATTGTGGCCCAGTACCAGCAGCCTCAGAACCACCCACCTAGGGGGTTCTTCACTGGGCAGCAGCAGGGGGTGCAGCAGCCTCCCAGGTCACGGAAGTCAGGACACTGGGAGACTCTCCATGAACAGATGAATCACTCAGTGGAGCCCACATGTGTAAACGTCCCTCATTTAAAGATTCTCAGGAAATGTTTAGGGAGGGCTTGGAACACCTTGACCTTCCTACAAAGCGGGATTAGTGCACATAGAAAATAAACCATATTTAGAAGGTTGCTGTGACCCTGCTCTCCCCCTCACGTTGGTGGCAGCTAAGAAACATACTTTGAAATGTTTTATGAAGACTTTATCCCAAAATGGTTGTAAGAAATTGTGGATAACAAATAGATAAAGAATACTCATTCTCCTTTCCTTCTTATGCCAAGTTGAAGCCATTGAGAAACAGTAAAATAATCTCCTCAAATTTAATATAATTAAATAATCTAAAATTAAAAAAAAAATCATCATGCAGGACATAAACAAGTACAGCCTGGGCTTCATCTATTCCAAATTTACATTACTAGAGAGAGTAGCTGGTACCCTAGGAACAGGGCCATGCTGGCCAAAAGAATTTTATCTCTGAGTAATACAACATCTACAAAAAAAGCAAATTAAATAATGTATACCACATGAAGCAGAGTTACTGGAACAGATGGCATATTAAATACCCTCAAATAGATAAGGAAGGTTATTTGAATTATGTAGCAGTAAAAGGAATACTTTAAAAAGAACCAAGTGAAAATGTTAAGTATCAAAAATATACTTGTAGCAATAAAGATCTTAATAGCTAGGATATGTAGCAGGATGGACCTAGCCAAAGACCACATTACTGCACTAGAAATCAGATTGGCATGCTTTGCCATAAAACATTAGGAAAGGATAAGGAAAAAGAAATTGTAAAATAAAAGCCAAGTGATATGGAGGTTTAAAGTGACAAATTCTTGATAATAGGAGTCTCAGAATGAAAGGAAATATGTGTATGGAGACAGTGAACTACAGCCTGCAGGACAAATGCAACCTGTTTTTTGTAAAGTTTTACTGGAGTACAGCCACACCAATTACATATTTTCTATGGCTGCTTTCATGCTACAATGGTAGATTGAGTTGTTGCTACAGAGAACATAAGGCCCACAAAGCCTGAAATATTTACTGTCTGGCCCTTTACAGAAAAGTTTGCTGACCCCTGCTCTAACGTGTGTAGGAATAGGTGGAATGAGACAGGATAACCATAATAGACATTCCCGTTCAGAAAGAGGAAGAATGACAAATATGTGACATTCACTGGTCCATAGCAGTCCTGAAAACCCCTAAGACCATGCGGGTTGACTGCTTTGGACATCCTCATGGAGGGAGTGGGTTTCAGTCTCATCTAAATCTTAAAGGTAGCATGAACAACCCATATAATGTAGTAGTTATTTTAAGAAACCTTTCTGTGACATCTGATTTCATAATCAAGGAAAGTAGATGGTGAAGCTATCTAAGTGGTTCTGAAGCTGCTACATGCTTGAATACTCAGTGAGGATAATGGGTATGAGGTAGATAAGCTTGAGAAGAGACACAGACTAGGAGAAAGAGAGGGCGCTCTAGAAGAAAGGGATGGTAGGAAGCGGAAATAGAGGTGGAGCGTGCAGGGGAACCCAAGGTGGATATGTTCCTTCTGATGATACAGGTAGGAAGTTGAAAGCAGACGTGATACCAGCAGACTCTGGACTGTTCCATATAGGCCTTTTTGCAAAGTGCATTAGATATCTTGTTGCTCTAAGTTCCTTAGCCTGATAATTACAGGAACCCTCTGTCCCACAACCCTCCTCAAAAGCCCCTAGACATAAAGAAAAACCCACCACCACCTCCACCCTGAAATGTATGCTCTCATCTCAGTTTTTCACCTACATTGAGACCCACAAAACCAGAAGTTCATTACTAACTCCTGAACACTCAGAGTCCTAGCTGTCTAAATTGGTGAATTTGTCATGTTTTTGCTTTATTTGTACAATGCTCTTTAAATAATTATTCATCATTGAACTATTCATTCAACTATTCAGAACATACAACTGCCCCATTCATAAGCATTTGGGACTACAGAGGTGACAGTAAGCTATCCTGAAAGATGGCTTTCAAAATTCTAACTCCTTAAATATATGATTCTGACTAACAATAAAATCCAAAGCTCTACATTAGGGCACAAGTCTGGTAAGCTTTGGAAGTTTCAGGAAAGACTCAATAAACAATTAAAATCTCTCCTACTTTTCCTAAAAACAATAAATCAATGTAAGTTCAGAAGTGTTTCCAAATCAGCTGAAGTCTCCCTTTTTTCTGATTGGAGGACCAGTTACCTTCGATAAGCGTTGATGCCTTGGCCTAGCCGCTGTCAAGGTTGCACTTTCTGCGTGTGAAAGAACAGAAAGGAAATGAGAAGGCAGTGTCAATTTAACTGCTCACACTTGCAAATGAACTCTCACTTTACTTGCAGGGCTCCTCCACCCTCCCTAATGGCTTCCAGAATTTTCCAGACTCCTAGAAGTTTGTTCAAGATGTTAGCACTCTACAAATTCCCCCCAGATCCCAAATAAAGGAAGTCCAACTTCCACTGAATTTTTGCTGAGACTAATTCTGCCTTCAAGGGCGTGCCTGTGTCTGCTTTCAAGAAAGGGAAAGGAAATAGTAAATTGTGAGGGAAGCTCCGTGCCCCCTAACGTAATTTCCACAAAACTAAGAAATCAATGTAGCATCCTACAGAATTACTGGGGACACAATTCTTTTTCCTTCTGCTGCTCTTATAAGCCAACTACAAAAGCAGCCAGAGTTAGCTCTGAGTTTCCAAGTGGAAAAATATTATACTAGAGAATCACAATAGCATCCCAAATTGGAATCAGTTAAAGAAATTAACAGGTTTCAGAAACATCTGTATTTGTCTACATTTTTTTCATCATAAATATTTAGTAACCTAGGGTCTGGAAAGATTCTTCCACACATCACTTTAAAAAGAATCAACCATTTTATTTTCAGAGCCAAGTCAAAAAAAAAAAAAAAAGAGAAAAAAAAGACTTTAAACAATTCTTACCTATAGGTCCCCACAGTTTTGAAGTATAACTCCATGTGTATTATTTATGATATAAAATTTTTCCACCAAGGGCTGTTTTTACTTTAAGGAGGAGGATGAGTGCTTGCTCTCAGTTTAATGTAGATTTTCTCTCCAGTTACAGCTAACTTGTGGAGATTTTGTCCTCGGGCTGAGCTGACATGCTGACTCATTTCACCAACAGTGTCTTAAGCCAGCACCATTCCCCACTGTGACTGAGGCCCTGCAGTTGCTCCCAGTAAGCTGCATGTTCTCTGTCTCTCTCTCTGTCTCTCTCTCTTTGTCGCTCTCTCTCTCTGTCTCTCTCTTTGTTGTCGCTCGCTCTCTCTCTCTGTCTCTCTCTTTGTTGCTCTCTGTCTCTGTCTCTCTCTCTCCAGGCCCTGCAGAGCCAGAGAGAATTCACCCATGGCCCAGTAAGTTAACGAGGTAGTCTAGCAAAGTTAAGAGCAAGTTTTCCCACCCACAGCTGGCAGTCAGCCACTCCATTCTGCCAACGCTCAAAGTTGGCTTCTCAGAAAATCTATTCCAAAGCTGGCGCTTTACCTCAGGAGATTTTAGTCAAAGTATTTGGAACATCAGATTGTCTAAAACACAAGGTTAAGAGCTCAAAATAGCCACTCTATTCCAAGACTGTCTTAAATTAAGGAACATAATTATTAGAAGATTCTGCTACAGTTGGACATGAAAGCCATACCCTTCCACAAGGTAGCTAGGCAAGACTGCTTTTCCTCCTGATAAATGAACAAATATTTAATGAGCATGCACATGGTTTGTCCACTGTGGGAATACAAAGGAAAACAAGACACAGTCATCCCCGTCAAAGAACTTAAAATTTAATTAGAGAAACAAGACATAAACACACGAAAACAAAAACCATTTACAAAATTAGAACACAAGGTTTAGATTGCTCCTGGGAGCCCCTCCTTGGCCTTTCTCCAGTCAATCACTAGTGTCCTCTGAGTGTAACCCTTATCCTGACTCCTATCACCATAGATTTGTTTTGCCTGTTTTTATACTTGATGTAAATGGAATTGTGCAGTACGTATTCTTTTGTTCCTGGCTTCTTTTGCTCAACATTGCATTTGAGAGAGTTACATATATTGCTGTGCAGAGTTGTAGTTCATTCTCATTGCTGTAGAGTATTCCCTTGGGTAAATAATACAAAATACATTTATCCATTTCCCAGTTGATGGGCATCTGGATTTGATGAGCGGTATTGTCTTGAACATTCAAGTTCATGACTTTTGGTGAACACATGTATACATTTCTGTTGAGACTATACCCATGAGTGGTGTTGCTGGCTATGGGGTGGGCATATGCTCAGCTTTAGCAGATACTGCCAAACTGATTTCCAAAGTGGTTGTACCATTTGGCACTCCTTCCAGCAGTATATGAGTGTTTGGCCACCCCCACATCCTTGCCAACGTTTAGTATTTTCCACAGGACAAGATTTTGACAACACACCGATAGGGTAGAGCATGGCTTTGAGCAGAAACTAACAGGGATTTAAGGCATAGCCTCCGGGTGGCTGAAAGATCTCTTCCTTCAGAGAGAGCACCCTAGAACTGGGAGGGCTCAAGTCTGGCCCCAGAAGCACAATTCCCCTCCTTATCCCCCTACCCAATCTTGTTTTGTCATCAGACACATGCACATATGCAAACTTCTCCATTGCAAAATAAGTTACTTTCGTTTTCCTGAAGCAAATAAACAAATATACATATACTCTAGCATAAAGATCAGGTCAAAGCACAGATTCTTCCTGGAAAGGCCAACTGTATCAAGAAAAGATACAGGGTTTATCTATCTATTTTTCTATCCATCTATCTAACACTAGGTTCTTACTATGTACGAGACCCTATTCTAAGCCCTTTACAAATATTAATTCATTCAATTCTTACAACATATGAGGTAAGCATTATTATTATTCTAATTTTACAGGTGAGGAAACTGAGGCACAGAGAAGTTGAGTAACTTACCCAACCTCATAGAGCTGGTAAGTGGCAAAGCAGAGATTCCAGTCCAGGTAGGCTGGCTCCACAGGCTGCACTCTTGGCCTCACATTATGTTGTCTTTATTTTTCTGGAATACTCAGGCCTTGAATAACTGCTCATCTCAACCAGTCCAATGTGTTCCTTCTTATTTTCCCCTTAATATACCAGAGAGAAAATTCTGCCCACCCCCCCCCCCCAAAATTAGAGCCAATGTAAGTAATAAACTTGTAGAGCCATAGATTAAGTAGTCAAATGTCTACTTATATATTGTACTTTTTTCATCAATATTTTTTATTGAAGTATAGTCGATTTACAATGTGTTCATTTCTGCTGTACAGCAAAATGATTCAGTTATACATATGTATATATTCTTTTTTAAAATATTCTTTTCCATTATGGTTTATCATAGGATATTGAATATACTTCTCTGTGCTGTACAGTAGGACCTTGTTGTTTATCTATTCTATATATAAAAGCTCACATCTCTTAACCCCAAACTCCCCCTCCATCCCTCCCCCAACCCCCTCTCCCTTGGCAGCCACCGGTCTGTTCTCTATGTCCGTGACTCTGTTTCTGTTTCATAGATAGGTTAATTTGTGTCGTATTTTAGATTCCACATATAAGTGATATCATATGGTATTTGTCTTTCTCTTTCTGACTTACTTCACTTGGTATGATAATCTCTAGGTTCATCCATGTTGCTGCAAATGACATTGTTTCATTCTTTTTTATGACTGAGTGGTATTCCATTGTATATATGCACCACATCTTCTTTATCCATTCTTCTGTCGATGGACATTTAGGTTGTTTCCATGTCTTGGCTATTGTGAATAGTGCTGCTATTAACGTTGGGGTGCATGTATCTTTTCGAATTAATAGTTTTGCCTGGGTATATGCCCAGGAGTGGGATTGCTGGATCATATGGTAATTTTATTTGTAGTTTTCTGAGGAACCTCCATACTGTTTTCCACAGTGGCTGCACAAACTTACTATAATATTGTACTTTAAAATTTTCACACATATGTATAATATCACAAATTAAATAAAGCAATGTATTATTAAAATATTGCTTTTTTTTCCAAACTCACGGGTCAGGAAACATTTTATTCATCTTGGACAGGTTTATATAGCTATGCCTCGGTATCTTTATTGTCACTATAGTTATGTTTAACAGCATCAGTTTCAAGTCATTCTGAGCTATTGACATACAGCATCTTTTGATTTCATATATGATGAGATTGTTGGGAATTCTGTCTGAAATTAAAATACCCCTTTGCACACCTTTTTAAAAATTTATTTATGCTATGAGTATTATAATCACCATCTCTTCAATGGAGCACCTTAATATATTGCTCCATAAAGCAATGACTAAAAAGATTTGTTTACTATAATATCAAATGATTGTGGTGGAGTCATGATCCCAGTTATAATTACTAAATCTGTTACATTTCTTTTCTTTCATTTTACCTAATCTGTAGAGAGACCTGTATAAACTTTCCAAATTAGTATTGATTTAGGTTGTTTTAATGTTCCTCCCCAAATGGTACTTTTCATTCAAACAAAATTAATCAGACTTATAAAGACTCAAATAGAGGGTGGCAATTCCTACTTTCCTAAGGAACGATTATGAAGGAAGGGAGAGAAGTTCACCTCTGAGTTTGCTCTCCCTGGCTGAATCAGAATCCACAATGTTACTGAACCACACTTTTTTTTTTATTAACGTTTCTCCTAAATTTGTCCTCGTCCTGCCCGCTCTCCACTTCCCCAAACTCCCTCCCTTCCCCAGAACTGACATCCGGATATTTGGCTCTTTTCACAGAGAACATTCTCAACCTTAAAGTCAATGGCTAGATACCAAAGAAATAACAAAAATAATAGGCAGCCATTTATTGAGGTCATACTATATGTTAGGCTCCCTGCCATACCCTGTAATCCTCACAACAATAATGTACTAGATTATGATCTCCATTTTACTAAACCTCAGAAAAGTTAAATAATTTGCCCAAAGCCATAGGCCTATTAAGTTGTATGTATTAATTAGACCTGTCTGATTCCAAAGCTTACATTGTAAACCCTATCATCTCCTGCAGTCAGATTTTTAGATGGGATAATTCTAATGATAACATATTAGATTCATTCTATAAAGCTGTGTGCAAAATACATCACAGATTCAAATGCAGATTATGGGGAACAGTTTTCCACAAGGGAAGTACCCTATGTCCTGGTAATTCTGTACCCAGTGAGATACAGCCGGATTTCCAAAGCCTGGACACTGTGAGCCGGCCACAAAGTAACACGTTTCTCCTGAACAGTGAGCCCCATTGTGGGCCAAAGATAATTTTGGAAAATTCATATCTAAAGTGTGAGCTATTTGTGCACAATGGCTAGGCACCATACAGAGCTTCTGGAGACTTCTGTTCAAAGAGCCAGGGTCCCTACTGAAATAGCATTTGGAGAACTTACAAATTTATAAAAAGCAGAAAAGTTAGAGAAATGGTGACCTTCTAAATCAGTTGCGTTGCCTCATCAGAACTCCTAAGATCTAGAAAGGAAAGGCTAAGAGGCATTTGGTGTTGCAATAAAGAGCAAACGTTAATGCAAGTTCGCGTGCCTGACGCACAGTGAGGTCAAACAAACTCAAACATTGGAGTTTGGAGCAGAGAAAGGTTTATTGTAAGGCCATGCAAGGAGACGAGGTGGCTCATGCCCTAAAAAGCCCCGAGCTCCCCAAAGGGTTTCGGCAAAGCATTTTTAAAAGCCAGATTGGGGGGTGGGGGGGGTCGCAGGCTACGTGATCAGATGGTGCACAGTCCTTTGATTGGCTGATGGTGAGGGAACAGGTGGTATCACAGGGGTTCACATTATCAGTCCTTAGGCTCCAGGAGGCCTGGGGCGATGTGCTCTGTGGTCATCAAGAAGTTAACATCTTCCATTTGGTGGGGGGTTTTCACATCTGTAAAACAACTCAGGAAATTTGCGTCAAATACTATTATCTAGGTACTTCAGAGAGGAGCTGAAGCAGAGGATATGGCGGAAGGCCTGTCCTGGGAAGACCCCACAGGGTCCTGCTCAGTTACACAAAGGCTTTAGAGTTAAAAACTTGGCCCTGCCACTGACTGTCTGGCCCTGCACAGAACACTTATCTTCTTCAAGTCTGTAAGATGTAAAATAACAGCTGTAATAATAAATTCATATAGGAGTTGTGAGGGGTAAATTAGACTGCCTGTAGAACATCTAGCACATTCTGGCGTGTGGGAAATCACTTAATAAACGATGAGATAATGATGATGAGGATGATTTCAATTCTGTTTTATAAATATCTTCAACCCCAGCTTAAGTGACTGGAGTATCCCTTCTCACTGCATTTAAAGAATCTAATGCTCTCCCAGGAAAATGGGGGGAGGGGGAAGAGACTTGGGTAATGTGAGGGCAGAGCATCCCCTTCTTTTCCCCACACTCCCTGTTTCTGAGTTTGTTTTGCCACACAGTAACACTCCTCTCAGCCCACTCAATGCCAAAACTCACATCACCATCTGAAGTAACATCTTCAAGATGAAAGGAAAAACAGATAAAAGGATGCCAGTGATGTCTCAATTCAAGCCATGGGAAATGCAGCTAAATTTGTCATCCTTCCCATCCCATGTGAACAAAAGTGCCTTGTACCTGCCACAGTAGCTCTATAACTAGTACACAGATTGGGGGGAAAAAAATCTAAATTTAATTCTTAATCATCTTGAATGATGCTAGACCTATTTTTGTCAGCTTTTAAAAACTTTTTACTATGGAAAATTTTAAACAAATAAAAGTTGAAAGGGACCCCCTTGTACCCATAACCCAGTTGAAAAAGTTATCGACTCATGGCCAATTGTGTTTCTTACATGCCCCTATCCACTTCCCCCCTCCTTTTAGATTATTTTGAAACAAATCCTAGACATCAAATTATTTTATCCTTAGCTATTTCAGCAGGTGATCCTTTTAAACAATGATTCTTTTTCTAAAACATAAACATAATGTCATTATTCCCACTAAAAAGTTAATAATTACTCCTTAATAACATTAAATATCCATTAAGTGTTCAAATTCCCCCTAATCTCATACTTTTTACAATTTGAGTTAGAATCAAAATAAGGTCCATATTTTGCAATTAGTAAGTTAGTAGATATGTCTTTCAATACTCTCTCAATCTTTACCTTCTAAACCTCTCTCTCTCTCTCTCATTTTTCAGTGCAGGTTGGCTGTTGAAGAAAGCATGTTGCTTGTCCTTAGACTTTGACAGTCTAGATTTTGCTAATTGCATCCCTATGGTATCGTTTAATGTGATCCTCTGTTCCCTATAAATTGATAGTTTCATCTAGAGGCTTGATCAGATTCTAGTTTGATATTTAGACAAGAAAAACTTCATATGTGTATTTTGCACTTTCATAAGGAGGCATATAATATCTGGTCACCTCTCTTTTCAGTATGGTATCCATTGATGATCGTTGTCCAGATTCAATTTTTTTAAACAAACTTTTACTATAGTTTATCCCAATATTTTTTAGAAGTTAGACTTGACTTGATTAGGCGCTGGACCTCTAGGCACTGCACATCTAGGGCAGAGACATCTAGCCATTTTAGAAAAAAGACTGTATCTCATCCTTCTTTATGCCCTCAGTGCTGAGCGTATGGTGCCTGTGACATCACAGGCACTCCAAAACTGTAAGTCAAATTAAATTGGAAAACCAGTATTTTCTCTAAAATGTAATTTATGCAAAGAAGTCCTCTTTTCCTATCATCAGCTCTTATAGAGTCAAGGACCTCACCACTACCCCAACACCTAGGCTGCCTGTTCCTTTTAATTAGTCATCAAATTCTCCTCACATGCATAAAAGAAGAAACTGCTGTGCTTGGAATTGAGTGGCTGCAAAGGCTAACGTTAGTTTTAATTCTTCCATCACATCTGCTTAAATTTCCTCATTAAGACTTCAGGTACAATTTTCCCCATAGCATTACCTGGGCTGTATATGCAAATTATATCCCTTCTTACACAACTGAGCATTTAGGGCATGAATATATTTTCCTCCCCACTGTGATAAGGAACAAAAGGAAATTTGGCTTACACAAAGCAGGAGACACCTTTCGATTGTCTTGTTCTACTTTTTAAACAATTCATTGTAACAGTACCTGGCAGGACTCATTGCCCTGGGAGGTTTTGATCGCGTTTTTCCACACTCCAGCCTCTCTCTTGATCTTGACAGACTTAGACAATAGGACCAAATCAGCATTTAGCAGAGGTCAGCACAGAGGCTGGTTCGACACATAGAAATGATCCTGGTTCATCGTTTCTAGCTTTGGTTCAACTGTGACCCTTCACTGTCAAAAGTCCTCGGAGTTGTTTAGTTCCACTCGCTCCCCTTCTCCCATCTCACAGCCTCTTCAGTCTCCTGTAACCCCATTTCTACACCTACCTCTACCTAGCAACTGTCGTTGGTCACCAACATGTCAAACAAATAGGCTTTCCTCAGTTCTCATCTCGGGATGGTTTTGCAGGTTTCACAGTGTTGCGCAGCCCCTTCCTTTAGAAAGGCCTCTCTCAGCATCTGTCTACACACTGATCCCCTTCTGCCTCTCACACTGGTCCTCATTCTCACTTGCTGTTTGCTCTTCCCTTATTAACCTTTTAAATATTGGATTTTCCTATTGCTTTTGCTGAAGACCGCTTCTTTTCTTACTCATTCTTTCCCAGTAATTTCATTAGATAGTCTCCCAAAACTTGGTCATCTACATCACTCCCTCTGTCCTTGTCTGGGAGTTCATGTTAGCACAAGTCCATGTGGCCAACGCACAGCGAGGCCAAACAAACTGAAACATCGGAGTCTGGAGCAGAGAAAGGTTTATTGCAGGGCCGTGCAAGGAGACAGGTTGCTCATGCTCTAAAACTCCCCAAGCTCCCAGAAGGGTTTTGTCAAAGCATTTTTAAAAGCCAGGTGAGAGGGGGTCGCAGGGTGTGTGATCAGCTCGTGAGCAGTTCTCTGACTGGCTGATGGTGAGGGTACAGGTGGTGTCACAGGGGTTCACGTTGTCAGTCCTTAGGCTCCAGGAGGCCTGGGGCGATGTGCTCATGGTCATCAAGTAGTTAACGTCTTCCATTTGGTGGGAGGTTTTCACATCTGCAAAACAACTCAGGAAATTTGCATCAACTACTATTATCTAGGTACTTCAGAGAGGAGCTAAAGCAGAGGATATGGGGGTAGGGTCTGCCCCGGGAAGGCCCCATAGCGTCCTGCTGGGTTACATTCAGACTCACATCTCTGGTTGCACACTGGGATAGCTGCAAATGAATGGCCAAGCAGCACACATCCGAATAAAATTCTTACCTCTTCCGTGTCCACTCGTTGCCCTCTATCACTGCCTTCCACAAATCTGTGGAAACCTCAAGCCCCCCACAGTAACCTTTTACTCTCTCTGCTTCCTATTCCCCACATCTAACTGGCCATCGGATTTTTAAAAATTAGTACACCAGAGGTCTCTCAATGTCATCCCTTCTGCCCTTTGGCTCTATTTTGCCTCGTATATATCTCGACGTCCTTGCACCTAAGCCATCACAGTAGCCTTCCGATCTTGTGCCAGTCTCTTCCTCTCTGAAGCTGCCATTCACACTGCTGCCACTGTTATTCATATCTTCCTAAGACGCACGTTGGCTCCCATTGGCTTCCACTTCTATAAGCTGAAGACAACAGCATCCAAAGCCCTTCATGACATGGACCCAGACTCTCTTTCTAGTGCCATAAGTCAAAGCAAAGGGTCTCTGGGGCTCCCAGAAGCAGAAGAAATTTGAAGAAAGATAGAACTCCTGTAGGAGGAAAGTAAGCAGAAGGGCATGCTCGAGTAGGGAAGCAACATGAGCCAAAGCACTGAAGTTGAAAACGCTGTTTTATTAAAGGGAAGACAAAGAAGAGATAGGCTGATTGGCAAAGAAGGCTGGTGTTGTCATGTAGAGGGAGATACGGCTCAGTCAATAGGATGGAGAAAAATCATTAGTAAGAGTCTTATAATCAAACATAAATTGAATAACAATGCTATGTTAATTTCCATGTACATTACCTGTCGCTGCATACAACTTCTCCAAAGGTAATATTCTACCTCAGACCCAACAAAATACTCCCAAGGTTGCTAAGTGTTCTTATTTCTATTTTAGGCTTTCAATCCTAATTGTTAACAACTCCATTAAATATAAAACTTCCTTTCAGAGCTACTTGGAAATGTGTTACATAAATGCTGCATATTTCCCCTCTTACTTCTTTCGAGCTTCTCCAGGTTCTAAAAATAACACCTCAGATGCTGCTTTGTTCACTGTTCTAGCTCCCACTTGCACACCTATCATGTTCAGAACCCAACTGGGACAGATCACTTTCATTGGCATTTCTTTTTTGTGTCTCCATTTCTTCCTGCTCATATAGCATTTTTTTAAATGAAGCTTATTGCTCCCGAGGAAATTATGTTCTGCCATAGGAACGAAAAGGGTACAAATCATTTTTCTCTTCTGATTTCCCCAGAAGACATCTTTTGCAGCCAATGTAAGAGGTCTCCTATGCACATTAGGAGGGGAAATAAGAACAATGACAGTCAGCGATTGACGATATTTATTTAAAAGCTTAGACTGTGAGCCAGACGCTGTGCCAGGCACTTCACATGTATAATCATTCAATCATCACATCACTCCAATGACTAGGTGTTGTTACACCCCTTTTTCAGACAAGCAAATCAAAACTTGGAGGGGTTAAAGAACTTGACCCAAGGTCACAAAGCTATGTGGCAGGACCCACTTTCAGACCTAGATCCACATGGCACCATAACTCATGTTCTGTATGCAGAAAATCACATATAAATTTTGAAATAGAAGCCTATGTCCGGTATCTTAGGTTGGGTTCTCCCAGAAGCAGACCCAGAAACAAGGATTAGAGTGCCAGTGCTCTATACACACCAAGAGGGGAGGGAAGAAGTGGTACAGGGAAGGGAAGAAAGCCAATAAAGCACGTGCATCCTCTGAGGAACTCTGGGAGGCAGCCTAGAGCACTATAGAGCACGCCTCAGAGTCATCCAACCAGTAGGCTACGAAACTGAGATATTTCTCTACCAACTTCTATGTCTGCTATTGGTTGAGAGCTGCTGTTGGGGGCACTCGAAGCTTGCTCTGAGCACAGACTAAGCATGCTCCCCAATCAGAAAAAGACCTCAGACACAGTCACAGACATTCAATAGAAAGCAGCCTACAGCAAGTAGAGGTGAGTACTGAGGGGTGTGGCCAGGGCACCAGGAGTGTCTGCTATTCACGTATATGGCCCTGGGAACTAAAAAAGGAAAGACAGAAATCCCCATCCCCTGGGCACACACATTCAATTACACTGCTTCACACGCCAGCCTCTGGACTCAGCTTAACCAACTGGGATCTCTCAGCACTGGCTTTCACCATTTTTCTTCCATGATCCTCTCTTTGCTGTCTCTAGCTGGGCAATAGGAACTTTCAAGGAGTCACAGGAATGACTGTGAGGCTGCTACCACCAGAAACAGCAGGACCTCCACCTACCCTTCCACCACTGCACACCGGAACTCTCTTCTCGCCAGCGCTACCCTCCCACAATAAAAGATTTCTCACACTGTCTCCTTAGGCTGCAAAGACTACGTACTCTAATAGTCCCCAAATTCCAACTTTCGGAGACCAAGATGAGGACATTTTCAGAGACAGGATCCTATCTCTGAAAAACCCCTCCTTAAATTTCTTTCTTAAAAATTTATTTTATTTAAGTATAGTTGATTTACAATGTCGTGTCAGTTTCTGGTGCACAGCAAAGTGATTCACTTATACATAGCATCTGCTAATCCCAAACTCCCAATCCAGCCCTTCCCTACTCCCCCACTCCACCTTGGCCTTCCTTAAATTTCTTCATTCAAGATTTTGTAATTTTAAAGTTCCTAAGTTAGTAAACCTAACCAAAAGAGCTAAATATTGCATAGTTCTTTGAGGTTAAATAACTCTCTAAATAATTTTATAGGTTGGGCATTTTAGTAGTAATGACAAATATTAATAATACTAAAGAGTTCCCATATATTGATAGCTCGCTATGAGCCCAGCCATCTGGTTAGCCCATTATTTCCCACTATAACCATAAGAGATTCTTGCAGTTTAAAAATCAAAAGCCCATGGGTATATTCTTTGGCACTTCCAGAGCACCCATTCCTATGTGCCCCAAGTTTTATAGGCTTTAGATACCAGACACACAGAGGAATGGAAAGTGGCTCAGTTAGATTGCTAATAGCCAGGTCTGGGAGAGAGGGTTCTAGCTGGCCCAAGCAGGTAGGGGAGATTAAAATTCATCTTATTCTCTTTCCTGTGAGTTCCAAATTATCGCATCCACTTGCATCATTTTCCTCAAACTTTCCTTCCAACATTTTTCATCCCCTCATCACTTTGCCCCCTTCCCAGAAAAAGAAGAAAAAAATCAGAAGTCCAGATGGTTAAACAACTTGCCCAAGGGCATATAACAAATAAAAGGCAGATCCAGGATCCAAACCTAAGCCTGTTTTTTTTTCCCTGCCATACCACAGTGCTTTTCTAGCATTCCCTGAACTTAAATGCCCCAGAGTCCATTGCCATTAAAACACTAAAGAAATGATTGCTAAATGATGGGCTATTTTCATAAATATGAAATATAGAGTACTTCAGAAAGGTTGAAATATTATAATACCCTGCAAAATGCTTGATTTATTAATGAGTGCTACTGTATTCTCCATGAGGAGTCAAATTAATAATGTCATCTACATTTGTTCTTGGAAGAAGAACAACTTGTTAGAATGGAAGGAATTCTGAGATCATCTAATCACCCGATCTGAGACCTGAGGCCCAGGGTTAGTTAAGTAACTAAAGGATGCTCAGCTAGCTAGTTAGCCCTCAGCTAGGGTTAGATCCCGGGCTTTCCCAGCTTCAGGTCTGTAGCTTTTCCATCCACCCCACCAAACTGTGTCTTTTCATTCAAACTGCCCCTTTGGACAATTGTAGATGGTCACAGTTTTTAGCACTGATGCAAATTTTGATCAATTCCACCGCCCCACGTTTCTAACGACTCTAAGAAATGTTTTTCTCACAGGCATTTAGGATAGTGCTGTAATAACAGGTTTTTTTTTTTTTTTAATGTCTTTTCTCCGAAAGAAATAACAAAGCCAAAGCTCCAGGCTTCTGCTTCATCGTTATATAATACTTGTCTGGGATTGCAAATCACTTGCAAATGGACAAGGCCTGGGGGAGGCGAGGGTGGGTGTGAATCTTTTGTGGTTTCTTGAGTAACGTGAAACGATTTGTCATTTGAGAGAGGCCGCAGCCTGTGCTCTCACATCCCTACGCGATCAGGCTCTTTTTGATCATCTTTGAAAACAGTTTCTGAGGCCATCCCTGAACTGGGGTGGAATACAACGGTTGCAGACAGACCTGTTTTTCTCTTTTCCCTTCCACTCAAGTAAGAGAACAGGCTAATAATAAACCAAAGTTCTAGAACTTGAATTTGAACTGAAAATACCTCCGAATAAAACCTGTTTCTTCCACCCTGCAAATGGGAGAAGCGATCAGCCAGAGCAGGGAACTGGCGTATTTTCTGTGAAAGTCCGCCCTCTGGTGTTGAATTTCGGTAACGACTGGCTCTCGGGAGAAGTAAACAAAATTACCATACCAAAACGAATTTTTTATGGGGGGGCGCTGGGGAGGGAGAAGATCTATAGAGAACTCATTAAT
Source organism: Monodon monoceros (assembly GCF_005190385.1). Taxonomy (NCBI): domain Eukaryota; kingdom Metazoa; phylum Chordata; class Mammalia; order Artiodactyla; family Monodontidae; genus Monodon; species Monodon monoceros. Next base: position 17,880,423 of record NW_021703779.1, on the reverse strand, counting down.
GTTCAACTTTATAGTCCTAAGTTAGCGGTTATGGAGGACCCACTGAGAGCTGTGTTAGTTCTCATGGAGGTTTGCACAAGGGAAATTCAAAACACTTCTTCTGTTACTTGGGGAGCTCTCCAAATACCTTGTTGCTGGGCATATTTATAGAAAAGAGAAAATAAAGCAACTCGGAAGGGGCAGCGGTGCAAACATTTTGGCTGTTTACGTTAAACCCTCACCAAAATAGTCGGAAGCAGTGTGAGGTCGCTTCAATTTGGAAAGATGGACAAGGATGCCAGAGCAAATAGAAATTCTTTTTTTTTAAATGTTTTGACTAAAAACGAATGAACATTTTTTTTAACACAGTACAATAAGCTATGCCTTCAGTGGCAAATCCTCCACTGATGACTCTTGTCTTTCTGCTCTTTTTGCCTTCTTGTAAAAGCCCTGCGAGCTGCTGCATATCTTAAGTATTTAGATTGAAAGGGCAGTGAGAGAAAGCCAACTCCTTTATTAGGCATTCCACTCAGCCATATTCCATTCCCTGGTTCCTTCTTACGTGTGATAAGGAATGAATTCCAGTGATCTACGGTTAGCTGCTAGTAGAGAGAGAGTTTTCCCTTATAATTCCCTTCCCTGCTTCTCCTTTTTCACTCTCCTCACCCACCCACACATAATTCAGACCACCTAAACTACCGCCGTTATTCATCCCAATCATTCCTCACCACGCGATGCACAGGCACCCACGTTTATTTCCTTAACGATACTCAGTTTAACCTCTTGGTGCAGGAGAAATACAAAATCAAATCAGCTGTCTGAATCTAGCACTCATGGGGACTGAGCACAAGTTTTGCAGTACCCACTCTTGAGCCAATCAAACGGGAGCCCATCAGCAAACAGACGACATTACATAAGTCAAGCATGAGGCCAGCGATGAGCTGGGAAGGAAGATCACACTGCCAGAGCTACACCCACGTGCTTGGAGAATCTCCACCAGCCCCTGGTGAGAAGAAACCCAGACGTCTGTAGCTGTGTGTACATTTTGTGCCAGGCAGCAAGCACACGGGTATAGAAGAGACTCTCTCTACATTTGTGTATTCTGAAATTGAAATACTTAGCAGAATTCATGTTGCCCTCAGGGGAATACAGAAACGTGCTTTCCTCCTTTGAAATTCCTTCAACTCTTTATTAAGGAAAACGTTTGTTTTACTACCTGGTCAGCACGTGTTTGGTGACTAGGGCGAACAGAGCGGCTGTTACCCCAGGAGGGTAACCCAAATTCCTTCTTCCTGCTCCTTGCCTGAGCTTTCTCAGTTGGCTGCTCTGTGTGAAGAAAAGAGGGCATCGCGAGAAATTGAATTCCTCTGCGATAACCTGAATCATAGCTGCTCAGGTTCTGGACTCCATTTAAAGAAGTCTAAATCTCAGATGGAGGTTTGATTTGAGAAATGAGCAGGCAAGTAAAACCTCTTTCCACTTGGACAGAGATTGTGATAAGAAAAAGAAGAGTGGAATTGTAGTCATTTTTCATCCACGTGATTTGAGTTGATCCTAAGTAGGTCGTTGCACTTTGCCTCTGCTCTGCGTTCGGCTGATTCTCATTCAATTATGGGCAGATGACAGCAATGATTGAGCATTGCTTTTAAGTAGAAATAATATTTTCCTACCAAGATAGCACACACGTGTTCCATATGTGAGAAAACTACCTTCTCTCACTTCTGAGATCAAATTTATATTGTATGGGTGTTCTCTTGTTATAGGTTTAAGATAGCATTGCATTATAGAAAGGAGATCGTTAGAATTCTAAGAGGGAGAGCAAAGAGGGAGGAGATGAAGAATGGGAGATGGGAAGGGGGAGAAAAAGAGAAAAGAGAGGGGAAAAAAGAAAAGTAGAAAGTGAAAGAGTCCAGGAATATTTGAGGGTATGAGAGAGAGCAAGTCCCACTCTAAGAGAAAGAGAGAGGGTCAATTCATTGCTGCTAATTAGACAAAACTAACAGCTTCTGGGAGCTCATCAGAATCTGAGGCTGGAGATATCCCAACTGTGCACAACCATCTCCGCACTGAGAATCATTACTGGCAATAAAGTGATAATACTGACAGTGATGTAATAGGAAGTGTCACTGATGTGAGGATGTCATACGTGAGAATCACGTGGAGAAAGAATAGGCTGAGCACCCCTGGAAATAAGCAAGGGAGAAAGAAATGAATCCCTTTACTGCAAATGAAAGACACCAAAAACACATTTGAAGATGAGCTAGAGAAATTCTCAGAGGAAAGTAAACCCAGTAATTAAGTCATTGAATACCTACGATACCCCCATCCCAAACAATATAGGAAAACAACAATTCCTTGTTAAAAAGTGAAGAGAGGTGTGTCATTCACAGGGACAATTGGTCATTATGTTGCAGTCACTCTGCAGAGAGCTGGGAGTCTACATCTTTCCCATGATGAGCCTTCAGAGATTCTTGTTATGTAAATGTGGGTGGGTGGCAGATGGCTTTTGGTTCAATGAGGGTGTTTTCAGCATTTTTTGATTAATAATTTCTAATTTCTGCAGCAAAGACTTTCCAAAACCTTAAGTCTGAATTGCGTTCAACATACAAAGTTCTGAACCTCTTTATGAGCTGCTTTTGCTGTAGCTCCCGTTGTTGATGATGATGGTGGTGGTTCTGGTGGTTTTTTGTTGTTGATGACGATGAGGTTGTACAAATAAAGGAGACAAAAGGGGTAGATCTTTGTACACTGCAGCAGTTTCTGGTAAGAATTGATTCTTATAAAAGGTTTTGCTTCCATCTAGTGGTTACTATGTAGAACTGTCTTATTCTGACAAGCTAAATTCATTGAACTAGATTTTTAAATGCCCCTACACTGTGCTGAAAGCTAGTGATTAAAATACTAATGCTACTGTTTTAAATATACTGCTAATAATCACATTACCCTGCCATTGATACATTCCTAGTATACTGGAGGAATCGGCTACTTTAATTGCTGTAAATTAAACCAAGAACAATAATAATAATAGTATTTATGTAATGCCTACTAAATACATGCCAGACATCGGTCTAAGTGTTTTACATGTTTTAACTCACCTGATGTTCTCAATAACTCTATGAGGTACTATTTTTAGCTTCATTTTACAGAAGAGGAAGCTGAGGCTTAGAGGGTTTATATAACTCCCCTAGAGTCACACAGAGTAAATCCTGGAGCCAGGCTTTGAACCAGGCCAACTGGCTGGAGCCTGTTCTCTTACCATCATATATTCATATGACAAGTACAATAGAAGGAATATGTAGTAACTATAGGAAATGAGTCATGGCAAGGATTTGGAGTAGGGGAGAGATCTAAAATATATGTAGGGAGTAGAATTAATAGGACTTGGTGGACAATTGGATGGGGAGGAGAGGAGGAAGGAAGGTGGTAGAGTTTCTGACTAAGCAAAACGGGAGATGGTGATTAATCAAGACAGTGCATTTTGAAGTAGGCATAAATGGGAGGAGAATGGGTGAAGGTCAGACTCCTGTTTAGAGGCTTAGAAGTGATGAGAAGTAAACATATTTCAATGAAAAATATGAACATTAGGAAAAGATCTCTGCATGATTAGGAAAACTATTCCATCATATTGTGAATCATTGACTTGAGGAAGACATATGGGAATATACTAATCTAATAGGACTTTGTAACACCTTTGACATTTCTGAAGTGGAAAAGATCTATCGTGAGCTATACCTATAACTAAATGTTCAAATGTTTTACTATAGAGTATACCAAAAGTACTTAATGTGGGGCCCCATATGATATGTTCTCAGGGAATTTTTCACAGAGCTTTATTAAAGGTGGAGGGACCTTGGAGTTCATGTATTCCAACCTCCTCATTTTGCAAATATAGGAAGTTAGTTATATCAAGGGAAATTAATATTTTTGAGCACCTACATTATAATAAAGCTCTGAGGCAGTCATTCTGTGAGATTAAAAGAAGTGTAATACAGGGCTTCCCTGGTGGCACAGTGGTTGAGGGTCTGCCTGCCGATGCAGGGGACACGGGTTCGTGCCCCAGTCCGGGAAGATCCCACATGCCGTGGAGCGGCTGGACCCGTGAGCCATGGCCGCTGACCCTGCGCGTCTGGAGCCTGTGCTCCGCAACGGGAGAGGCCACAACAGTGAGAGGCCCGCGTACTGCAAAAAAAAAAAAAAAGAAGTGTAATATAGAGATCTAGTTCTCAAGAAGTTTACACTTTAGTTGGAGAGGTAACAATATAGCGTACAAAATAGTTGATCTTCTGATCTGCTCAGAATCCATTCCCGTCTTTTGGTCACAGCACCCTGTATTTCTTTGGGGAAACCGTTCCTTCTCCACTCTCAGTGATTTATCTGGTGCTGACGCCACCCCTGGTTCCAGGTGATACAACTTAGCCAATAAAAGTAGTAGCCTATTTCCATGGTGATGACAATTGATCTAGGGATGGGCTCGTTGCATAGCCCAGTCCATAAAAGCAAATGAGCATCGGGCCGGGAGGTTTTCTTTAATACTTTTAAGAAGAAGTGCCCTCTTTCCACTGAGGTTACCAAGCTGATAAGAGGTCAGTCTAGAGCTGCTGGAGGCAACCATGTGAAGAGAGTGTCCTGAGAATGATGCTGCCAGTGGAAGGTAGACCAAGAGAAGAAAAGACTTTGAAAGCTGATGGCAATGTCTCAGCCTCTAAATCGAACTGCCCTAGAACTTTCCAGATTCAGCATCCTCTTTACCATGGCTTCTCCATTCCTGAGCTCTTTATTTTAATCATCCACATGGTTAACAGAATTTCCTCACTGAGAAGTTATGTTCCTTGCTTCTCTCGTGTCTGCCTGTTGCCTTTTTAATTGAATGATTCGTTAGCTGAGTATAATACTCTTGAGTCCCATTTTCTTTCCCACCTAACTTTGCAGATATTATCCCATTGCTTTCTGACATTAAATGTAGCTTAAGACTGCCAGATGAAATACAGGATGCCCAGTTAAATTTGAATTTCAGATGAACAATGAATGTTTTTAGTATAAGTCTGTTCCAAATGTTACATCTAAATTTTAAAATTTAACTGAGCATCCTATACTTTTCTTTGCTGCATTGGGCAACCTTAATGAAGCTGTGGAAAAGTTGAGTCTTCCACCTCCTTACCTCATAGATGACTTGCTTTTTTTTTTTAATTACCTGCACGCCGAAATTTCTTTTTTAAACTTGAAGTTCAATATTGAATATCGTTTGTTTTCTCTTTTTTCCCTGGTACAAAGGATACCCTTTTGATATTAATATTTCCTTTTACCTGCATTTCAGGAACACAGTTGTCTAGTATGTTAGATTACCTGTCTGTTTTCCATATCTATCTTTCCTACTTATCTTTTTGCTTCTGCATATACGTACTGAGACTATCTCAAATATTTTCCCATGCCTATTTTCAACCCTAAAATATTCTTCTCCTTGCTGTCTCAGATTAATTTTTAGAAGTGTAATGGTAAACAAATTTCTTAACCTCTGAAATCTCACTTTCCTCACTCTGTTGTTTTATCATCTCATCTGCTACTACTTGTTTATTGAATTTATATTCTTACAAAGTCTTTTATAATTTGTAGTACAGAAATTATAAGAATAAATCTTATTCTTCCAGATTCTAGAAGGGGGCCTTCTGTCTTTTATTTATTCATTCATTCATTTATTACTGTCCCTTTGTTTAAAACTACCTTCCTTATATTATTGATTTGTCTATCTCTCTAGACATTTATTTAGCTGTAATATGGTTCCATGGTTTCCCTGATATTTTATTTCATCTTGCTAATGCCAAATGTGAGTAGCTTTGTGCAAATCTGTCTGCTCGGAAATTGTATGGGTAAATTTTAGTTGATACCTTTCCCACTTTATACAGGGTGAGTCTGTCCTTTTCCCTGTTGGAGGGCTGGATATTACATTCTTTTGTATAGGTGTAAGCCATGCAAAGAAGGCAAGGGAGATAATTCACCGGAACTGAGTTCACCCCTTGCTAGGGAATCTGAAATCCGCTTTTTCCTCTGAGGCCTTATTAAATTTCCAGTGCTAGAATCCATTTTACCATCATGTTTGAAAGGAATTGAGAGTTAACAAAGCCTTCTATACTTTGGGGAATTAATTTAAGGAGATAACATAAAGGCTTTTTTTTTTTTTTTTTGTAGAAGAAGCGTTATAAACTGCTTAACACCATCCTCAGCCTGGCACAACTACAAGTTTCATGGAATTTGTTACTCTTTCATTCAGATTTCAACCTGAAATCTTTTGAAATGTACCTCTGTGTGGAGAGAGGGAAGGCAAGGGGAAGAGTGACTTTAAGACCCCTCTGTTTTAAGGAGGTATGCACAGTGCATGCTCATTGGAGGGCAGCTGGGCAAGCTGGAGTGTTGTGTGTCAAAAGGACCACAATATCAATATAGCAGACATTATGTGTCTGCTTTGTTTTAAAAACAAATTGATTTTATGTGATTATTACAGCATTTCATATATGGCTTTAGGGATAGGCCCTAACATTCATAATCAGCCTTAATCTCTCTCTACTTCGCTACACAAACTTTCCATTTCAGCCAAAGTGGCCAACTCACTGTGACCTAAACAAGTTTTTAATTTAGTCTCTGCAATTTGGCTTCTGTCATGCCACTCCTCTGAAATACCTTCTTTTACACATTTTTACACAGTCTTTAAGGTTCAGCTAAAAGTCCACCTCCTTCACAGCGCATCCTCTGATTGTGCCAGTCTAAAGTGATTGCTCTCACACTCCCAGAATGTGTTACTTTCTGAGTAAATTCTTCAGCTCTATCTTCCATTTCACTAGTTCACCCTTTAGCTCTGTCTAATCTGTGGTTTAATCTATCCACCAAGTTTGTATTTTAATGACTGAATTTTTCATTTCAAAGCAAATCAGTTGGTTATTTTTCAAGCCTGCCTGGTCTTTTTGGTAGTGCCTTGATATTTATCATATTTTTTTTCCTAGAGAATAGGTTTAGTCATAGTTTATAGTACATATTTAATAAGCTCATCATCTAAAGGACTTGAGGGCCTAATCTAACTGTTGGTTGTGTTGGCTACCAATGTATCTTAATTTTTTTTTCTTTTTTCTTTTTGGATGGTGAGCTCATGTTTAGTGTGGCTTTATCTGCAGGAATCTTTTGTGGTCTGGGTTGAGGGTGTGACTGACTCTCCAGACAAGATCGGTGTTTACTTCTACAAGGGGAATCACTGGATGGGGACTACTTTTTATGTTCATTTCATGGGGTGGGGTATACTGGACCATAAAGGGAGTATATATTTGAGCCAGAAATACAACTGAGTGCAAAACTTAGGTTCCAACTTTTCAGGTGGGGGACCTGAACAGGGTGATTGTCTTGCTGGTAGTGGGTAGATTTTGCTTCTGTTCCACCTTTTCACTATGACATAGCCCTTTGGAGGTTATAGCTTTAGGCAGTCATTCTGCTTTGCTCTGGACTGACATGTAGGTGCTTGTCCTCATTTGGCAGTTCTAACCTAATCTTCTTGGTTACAGAAACGAGCAAAACCCACCATTCCAAAACCCTGAACAGCAGGAGCTTTAACTCCCCCCCTCTTACAACTTTCCTTTTTCAGTTTTCCTCTCAATTTTTGGTTTTTGAGGGGAATTCCCTTAGTTTCCTCGTATCTCAGCTTTATATTAAAAAGGATGTTTATTATGTTTCATCAATTATTTCTTGGTGTTTTGTGTTGGAATGGTTAATATTACCTAATACACCACATTATAAGAAATGGAAGTTTACAATTGATTCAATAATTAATCGTAGAGAGGCTTGTGACAGATCTCCTATTGTTGTCTTCACCTATTATTTAAATCTTAAGAAATTTTTCACATAGTTTCTCTTCAAATAAATTACCCCTCCAAAAAAAATGAAGCCAGGAATTGTATCTCACAGTCCTTTTTGTTTATGATAGTGTTTTGCCTAGCATGGCTCCAGGTTGATTGATAGACAATAAATTGGTTGAAAATATTTGGTTGAGCACGACTGGTCAAAGAAACAAATTGATTGAAAATTAAACTGAATATTCCAAGTTTGCTTTTTTCAAATATTGATAATTTGATACACCATTAATAATTAAAGAAATATTTATAAAATAGAGATAGAATGTTGAACAAGACAGATATGGTGTCTCCCCTTATAGAGATTACAGCACAGGGTAGGTTTATGGTTCTTTAAATGTTTTAAAGCATATGTATCCATTTCTTCTCCAGAAGTTTGAGTCTTCACACACACACTACTTTTTTGGTTTTTTATTTATACTTCATTCTCATCCACTTATTCCTGCTATGCCGGTTTGCAAATGCTGTAAGAAATTGCTACATTTGCTTCTAGCTTTAAATGAATTGTCTATAAGCAAATTAGTATATGAATTAACATTTACAACATTCAGTTCATGTTTTTATAATTTCTGTGCAACCTAGAATAATTGCACAAATTTTAAACTGTCATAAAAGTAATTTTGTCTACCTTCTCATTAGCCTTTTCATCCTTTCAATTTTCAACCATCACAGACTTAATTTACTTAACATGTTTTTACTATCTTTGCATAAACATTTATTTTTTAAAGTTTTCTTAGCTGTATATGACATTTTGTGGCCAGCATTCATACAGTGTTTGCTGTCGGGACTGAAGCTGTACTACAAAGCATGTGCAACCACAATGTGAATGCAACGACAAGCTTGAGGTTGCTTACGCTGCTGGCCTGCAGGCAGATCGATCTGATGTTTGCCTTGCCGCTAGACAGGAGACAGGAATCTCTTACTGGATTTTAAGAAAGATAGAAAAACTATATCTAAACATTGGTCCTCATATGATTTTCATGGGCTTTGGGTCATCATTAATCAATGTAGCTAGTTATGGTTTGAGGTCAATGAAAAATAAACCTCAGTTTTCTTTGATGGAAGGCCACTTTTCCAGCTGATAGCTGATACCTCTACACACAGTTAGGCTTTCAAAGAATTAGAAATTTTAAAAATAAATCGAGTGAAAATTACTCTAATTCTGAAAAAAAAGAACAAAAATGCTTAAAGGCACATAAAAGGTTGCAAAAATCATCCCAGATTGCTCAAAAATGTTCAATAAGTGAAAATCAATCATTGGGAATAATTATTTCAACAATTTGCATTCAACAAAATGGTCTGGGACTCCCTGATAATAACAGCTAGCATTTATGAGCTGCAACAATATTGCCCATCCCACATACTCTTTTTAAGATGGGCCTTTGACACTCCTTTCAGAGAGAGGTAGGGAATCCATGTTCCCTTCCCTTGAATCTGGGCAGGCTTATTACTATGGCAGAAGTGATGCTGTGTGACCTGTGAGGCTAAGTCATAAATGGTGATACAGCTTCTACCTGATTCTCTAGAGTTGCTCATCCTGTGAGGAAACCCAGACTAGCTTACTCAGAGAGACCACATGGAGAGGCCCTGTGTAGCTGTTCTAGCTGATAGCCTGGATGAGGTCCCACCAAAGCCAGCATTAACCACCAGACACGTAAGTGAAGATGGCCTGAAATGATTCCAGACTCTAGTTGTGGAGTCAGTCCCAACCTTTGAGTGTTCCAGCTGAGGCCCCAGACATTGTGGTACCATTTCTGCTGTGCCCATCTGAATTCCAGATCCACAGAATCCACAAGCATCATAAAATAGTTGTTTTATACCACTATGTTTGGGGTGGTTTGTTGTGCATTGGTAGATAACCAGAACATAGCCTCCCTCACATATGGCTCAAAAGGATGATGAAAAGAAATCCTCTCACAATAGAATTTAAAGCAGCACATCCCTTTGCCTACCTTGCGTGGAAAGGGAGATAGCCTGAGGTCAGCAGCTACACAAACTCCTTGGCACTGGCTAAAGGTCTGAGTAATTGAACATGACCTAAAAGAAACAAAATTGGAAGATTGGTGACAAGGATTGGAAAAAGGCTATATGGATGAATGTCTCTGAGTGGGCTAAGAGACTGAGACTATTTCTATCCCGTGTGAATGATCACCAGAAAGCCGCCACGGCCTTGCTTACCCATTGTTGTCAGCTAGACTTCATTCCTAGCCCAGAGCTTGCTCAGAGGGCCCAAGATGGTCTGGATGGAGCCTATGCATGGGGATGAGAACAAGCCTGTTCTCTCCTTGACAAGGCTAAATGCCCTATTTTCCAGAAATCTTCTTTTGCAGCCCACAAATCTTGCTTCTTTTTTAAGGAATTGATTGTTCTCTGAAGAGAAGAAGAAACTCTCCTAATTATATTTAGTTTGAACCAACTGAAATTGCTATTTTCCTAAGTTAAATGGTTGAATATTAGCAATGTCATATGGTTTAACCCAATATTCAAGAGATTACTTTTTTGAGGATGGGCGAGTAGGATACCCAAAAAAGACCAAATAAAAGCGCAACTTATTGGTCTTTGTGCATACTGCCCAAGATCAATTCAAGAGCTGTATCAGTGGAGTAGTTAGCTTGTGTCTTTATTCCATGATATAATCTTCTTAGTTATATAAAAATGCTGACTGTAATGTCAGTCAAACAATGCCTCGTGAAAGCTTAGTAATGTAGGAGGATTGAGAAAAATGAAGGGAGCAGGAGGGTAAAGTGACTGGTAGAATTAAAAGGGAATCAACTTCTGCCATCATAAAAGACACACCTGATTGCTTTACTAAATTTGAAGAAGATGAAGTACAGAAGCGCTTACCTGTCTGAGTCATGGGTAAGCTGGAAGACAGTAATTGCAATACTCTTTATTTCTTTCCTGAAATTTGTCTCCGAAGATAATGGCAAGTTTATTAGAAGAAGATAACATTTCTTCCAGAAGAAGTCATCTGGAAATAAAGGAAAGCATGAAATGTCTCAAGCACAACATGCTTTGCTATGTCTTGCCCAAGAAAAGCCTTTAGAATGTGCCAAGCAATATCTCACTTCAATATGCCAAGCACCAAGCAAAATGCACTTAGGGAAAATATACGCAGTGGAGGACACACAGTCACACCACATCATCTTCATTTCTCCTTCTCATTCACCCACAACATTCAAATTCAAAATTCAAATAGTATTTGTTGGCAGCTGTCCTAGACTCTGGGGGAACATCAGTGAACAAAACATACAGAGTGGGAGCTCCTCGGGAACGGGCTTTGTGGAATTGGGGGCGGGAGCTAGATAACAAAATCCTGACTGTAATACATAAGTAAATTGATAACATGGGTTAAAAGGTCATAAGAGCTATGCAGAAAGAAAAGAACAGAAGAGCGAGAGAAAGGGTTTCAGGAGCGCAGGACCTCAGCAGCAGAGGGCAGCTTGCAATTTTAAATCAGGTGGTTAGGGTGGAGCTCATGGAAAAGGTGAGATTTGAGCAAAGATGTGAAGAAAGTGAGAGTTAGCCAAGTGGATCTGGGACAAGAGCATTCCAGGTAAGAGGAATAACTAGTACACGGGCCCTGAGGCAAGGGGACATTTCTTGTGTGTTCTTTGAACAGTAGGGAGGCCTGTAGGGCTGGAGTGGAGAGAGCAGGGAGAACAGGACAGGCGATCCGAGGACCGGCAGCATCGGCTTCACCTGCGGGTTGGTTAGAAATGCAGAATCTCAGGCCCCACCCCAGACCTACTGTGTCATAGTCTGCATTTTAGCAAGATCCCCGGGTAATTCATATGCACATGAAAACTTGAGAGGTGCTGATGTCAAGTCTTAAAGGCCCTTGTTAGCACCTGGATTTTGACTATGAGGGAGATGCAGTCATTGCAGGCTTTTGAGCACAGTAGCCCCGAGCTCTGCCTTATGTTCAAAAGGATCCCTGTGGCCTGTGTGTTGGAAAGCGCCTGCAGGATAGAAGCAGAGGGAGCAGTCAGGAGGAGATTACCGTGATCTAGGGATAAGATGACATGACCGGGTGGGGACCAGCGCATAGGAGGCAGGGGTGGTGAGCCCCTAGCAAACTGCCTGATCCTGCCCTCTCCCCAGCCTGTCTCCTCCTCTCCAGCTCCCCTTCGTCAGTTTCGATCCGGGCACACGGGTCAATAAGACATCGAAGAGTTAGAGAATGCTTCAGAAGGAAGTGACCTTTCCAGTCAACTCCCTTAAAGAGGGCCCTGGGTCCTATGGGAACAAATAAGGGCGGCCTTACAAAGTCCCCATCATAGCCAGAGGAGTCTTCAAGAGGAGATGCTTAAGCTGAGATTAGGAGGAGTGGGAATTAAGCTAGGAGAGGGGAGAAAAGAAGAAAAGGACATTCTGGGAAAAACAGCAACATATTTGAAGAGGGCAGATGTGAGGAACTGTATGACACACTCTGCCTGAACAAAATAGGGGGACGGGGGCACTGGCAGGAAACGAGACTAGAGGACTAACCAGATCCTGGAGTGCCTCGTGCGCTGCAGCGAGGAGTTTGAAATATCCAGAAAGCTCTGAAGACATAATGTCAGATTTCAAGGTGGGAGTAAGTTGCACAGTTAAGAAAGAGCATTTAGGAAACAATGCAGAGGATACGTTAGCCAGGGATGAGACTGGAAACAGGGAGAGCGGTGATCAGTCAATAAAGGATGAGAGTAATTCATCCCAGGACCCAGAGCCCAGGACTGGTGGTCAGAAATGCCTGAGCCCAGATCCGACTGCCGTCTCTGAGCTTTATAATCTAGGCAAGTTCCTGAACTTCAATTTTTCTTCCATGAGATCAGGTATTCCTCATTTCCTTGATGATATCTCAGGCTACTGTTGAATCAAATGAGATACTATATATAAAGCCCTTGGCATGCAATAAATATTCAACAAGTTGCCTGATAAAAGCATTCCAAGAGATCCTAATTTGTAGCCAAGGACGAACCGCCGATCTAGTCCTACTAGTTCATTTCTGTATAAAAACACAGAGGCACACAAAAAAGGAATTATTTGTTCAAGGACACACTTCTAGCTAGTAAAATATCAGGACTCAAGTCCACCACATTTGGATGTTGTGATGTCTCTCTCAGCCACATCTGTAAGATGGGGATGATGACAGCGTCTACCTCACAGGGTTGTCAGAAGGATGAAATTGATTAAGGCACACAGGACACTCAGCACAGTTCCAGGCACCATCAAAAGCATTAATGAAATGCTAGCTATTGTTATTAGCTATGTTCTGACTCACAGACCAGCATTCTTTCCAAATCTCTTCCATATTTTATAAACCTCTCATGAATTTTAATCGTTGTTTGCCTCATTCCTCATGACTACACTCATGGGAATAAATTTTTAGATATTGAACTGAAAGAAAAAATTAACGAGCTGACACATAGCACGGGGAGATCAGCTCGGTGCTTTGTGACCACCTAGACGGGGCGGGGGGGGGATAGGGAGGGTGGGAGGGAGACACAAGAGGGAGGAGATATGGGGATATATGTATACGTATAGCTGATTCACTTTGTTATAAAGCAGAAACTAACACACCATTGTAAAGCAATTATACTCCAATAAAGATGTCCAAAAAAAAATTAACGAGCTGACTAGTTCTAATTCTTCCTGCCAGCTGATGATACCCAGAGTTTTAATCAAATGAACCAAATATAACTGTGTACCAAACATCCGTGCTCATGCATAGGCCCTGGCCAGGTGCTGTTTGTGCTGTCACTGGGTTTTTTATGTCACCATTTCCTGTGTGTAATCAGTAATCGACACTGAAGCTCTGACGAAATGGCCATTTTTAGAGCGCCATTAGCTGTCTCCCTGGGTTTGGCTGTAAATGTAACATAAGTAGGATCTTTAATACATCAATTTCTTATTGCAGGCATGTGTATCTTCCTGAAGTTAAGAGCTCTGGGAGGAGCTGAGTGGGTGGGTATTTTGGCTTGTTTTTCAGCTAAAAGATGACTTTGATGTTCTTTTACTATTACCTGAAATGTGTGTGCTATCGCAGAAAGCAATATCCTTCTCAAGGGAAGAACATGGGTACTGCTCGAGCTAAAGTACTGTTTTTGTTATGTGTACAAATGAGGTAGAAGGTTTGTAAACATGCTTCTTACAGAAAAGCTGCCCCGGTAATTTGTTTGGTAGTACATGTAAATAGCCTAATCCTTAATTAATCACTATAGGCCATCTTTTGCTTGTTTCATATAGAGCACAGAGCTTTCAAATTTGAGTAATGAGAGAAAAATTTCTTCTTTGGTATATATAAAAATTATAATTGCCACCAGAAGCAAGGTAAATCTATAATTGCCAAAGCCAAGACAACAAGATGTTTCTGAAAGTGCTTTAATTAGAGTTTGTTCCACATTGCATCTTATCATGAAATTGAAAATACCAACCATGAAAACTCTCTGTAGATAAGCTTTCTTTGTGCTTTGATACATGCTTCCATACAGATTCTTGTATATTAGAATCGTAGATTCAATAGAATTATAGCTTGTATTGTTAATTCGGATGACCGTGATGGAAATTGACTTAATTAAACAAGGAACAGATCAATAAAAACATTTCAAGGGTTTTGGTTATCATGGGTTTCTGATTAAACAAATTTTGAAGTCTATAGAAAAGCCACTAGAGTTAATTTACCAATTGGAACTTTGTACAAGGTTTGGGTTACTTGAACACGGCAATTTTTACTTTCAACCATTGTGACCCTCCTGGAAGTAGTAAGAATTTAAAGGATAAGAATCTGGAAGAAATGAGTACCTTGCAACTGATGTCATCCAAAACTCATTCTTATTTTAACATCAGCCAAGTATTCCTTACAGTCAAATTTCCCATGTTCTCAGAAATTGTAATTGTAATAAAGTGCCTTGTTGGCTCTAATTCTTCACCCCTCCCTGTAGCATACCTTTGGTCATGTGACTTTGGAGATCCTTCGTAAAGGCAGAGTTTTTATTGCCACCCCTTGTCTTTGAGCTGGCTGTGTGATGTCCTTTGGTCAAAGGAATGTGGGTAGAAGTGTAGGGTGCCAGTCAAAGCCTCAGCCTTAGAGCCTTGCATGTTTCTGTTTACCCTCTTGTAGCTCTGCTGTCCCATAAGAAGAACATGCCTGAGGATAAGACACACGTGGAGCTGAGCCTCCCACCCAGAGTCCAGCCTAGATCAGCCAACCCCCAGGCAACTGCAGACTTGTGAGCAATAATAAATAATTGCCGTTGAAACCACCAACATTTGGGGTGGCTTGTGATGCAGGAGTAGTTAACTCACATGATCCTGTAAAGCAGTTATTGACTTGAGCTTCTCTAGGTTGTGACCTATAAATACATATAATGTAGAGCTGGTCAAGTTTCTATAATAGGGAAGTTATTATCCAGCTATAATCTCAAGGAAAGATTACTTCTGTATGATACATCAAAAAATAAGTTACCATCGTTCCGTTCTGGGCTCTGTGCTCTGCTGGGTACTGATACACAGGATGGAATACACAGAAGTGGTTCCCAAAGTCTCAGACATGGGTATATGCTCTCTAGTAACTGAAAAACTGGAACCACAACTGCAAAGGCCATTCAAACGGGAGGCTGTAAAACCTTCTCTTTTCAGGGCTCTGTTTCCTATAGCCAGGTTTCATAATATATTGGCCTTTGTGTGAACACCGAATCCAATGTGGCAAGCACTCTCTCTTGCCTGATTCAGTAGAGGTTCAGGAAGTACGTCTTGTCCTGATTTCCTATAGAGGTGACTGGTTAAGTTAGGTGTGTGACCCATGGAGGAATGGGAAATGCTCATAGGCTGCAAGCCTCTGAGTATAGACAGATGTGTGTGAGAGAGGCTGGCCTAGTGTGTGGTCAGATGGTGAGCAGGGAGTAGGACTTCGAAGTGCTCACCATTAAAATAGACAGACAGAGAGATGATCCTGGAAAAGGGCCACTGGGCAGAGGTCAGAGGGCTGGAGTGGATAAAGAGGAGAGCCGGGGGAAGGAAGAGGACAGGTAGAATGCCGAGCTGGAATCAGAGACAACTCAGCTCTTTCCCAGAGGACCTTTATATTCGTTTTTTGTTGTTGTTTTTTTGGGTTTTTTTGCTCGTTTGGATGTGTTTTAGCACCAAGTGGGTTATAGCACCTTGTGGGGACTTTCAGCTATGGTGTCGTGGGTGTTCTTTGTTCTGCACTTCCCCTTCTCTGACATCAAGGACCAGGTCCATTTGGAAAGAAGATTGGTCCTCTAGTTTGGAGGAGATATCTTTCTCTGCTCATGAAGCCTCCACATTTGTCAAAGAACTCATGCAGCCTTTGGGCACATGGAAGCCTCATTCAAGGGACAATAGGAAGTTGAGCTCTCTGAGAGCAAGAGACGTTGCTTCTCGGGTCCTTCTCCTGGGTCCTGGGACTTAGATCCTGGCCCCTAGGTTCTGCCATGTCACACAAAGGAAGCCTTTGGACTCTCTGTCTCCTCCTTCTCAATCCACGCAGGGCGTTCTGACCCATCTAGATATCAGCAGGGGATGACTCATTCCCTCTGGGCTGCCTCTGAATCATGGCTTGGTCCTGATGTGGAAACGCAGAGTGAACGCAGCACTTGAAGACTAATGTGAATTGGTATTCATTTGGGGTTTGTACTTAATGTAATTTGACTCAATGTTAACCCTCCTTTTAGTTTAATAAAATAATGATGGCAGGATATTCAAAGTCGCTCTGATGACTTCATTCCTAATTCAGAATCAGCCTAAATGTCCATCATTTTTGATATTGAACCCTTATATCAAAGTAACTGCTGGTATCAAATAATGACTGAGTTGATGAGACTCCATAATTCTTTTTTTTTTATTGAAGTACAGTTGATTTACAATGTTGTTAGTTTCAGGTGTACAGCAAAGTGATTCAGTTTTTTATATGTGTGTGTGTGTGTGTGTGCATTCTTTTTCAGATTCTTTTCCATTATAGGTTATTACAAGATATTGAATATAGTTCCCTGTGCTATACAGTAGGTCCTCGTTGTTTATCTATTTTATATAGAGTAGTGTGTGTATGTTAATCCCAAACTCCTAATTTATCCTCCCCCCCCACCTTTTTCCCCTTTGGTAACCATAAGTTTGTTTTCTATGTCTGTGAATCTATTTCTATTTTGTAAATAAGTTCATTTGTGTCATTTTTTTAGATTCCACATATAGGTGACATCATATGGTATTTGTCTTTCTCTGTCTGACTTACTTAGTATGATAATCTCTAGGTCCATCCATGTTGCTGCAAATGGCATTATTTCATCTTTTTTATGTCTGAGTAATATTTCATTGTGTATATATATATATATACACACACACACACACACACACACACACACACACACACATATATCTCACATCTTACTTATCCATTCATCTGTCAACAGACATTTAGGTTGCTTCTATGTCTTGGCTATTGTGAATAGTGCTGCTATGACACTGGGTTGCATGTATCTTTTCAGATTAGTGTTTTCTCCAAATATATGCCCAGGAGAGGGATTGCTGGATCATATGGCAACTCTATTTTTAGTTTTTAAAGGAACCTCCGTACTGTTCTCCATGGGAGATTCTATAATTCTTGATGCAAAACAGCTTCAAAATCAGTGCAATTGACCATTTTCTTTTGGAGAGAGGAGCAGATCTTCCCATGGGATCAGCCTGTAGAACTGTTGCTAGTTTTGTTGTATTGATAGTTTTGATTAATCTCTCTCATCATGGTCCATAAATTATTTAAGATGACAAAATAATAATTTTATCCTGTGAACAGCTAAGTAGTCAACGCTTTAAGTTGTTCTAGTTCTTTCATTTCTGGATTATGTCCCTTTATGAGGATCTGAAGTCATATTATCTGAGTTATTTATTTTATTTAATTTTCCCAACAGCCCCCTATTGCCATCCCTCTTTCTCATATGAGGAATTTGAGTCGGCCTTTCAGAGAGGTCCAGCAACTGGCCAACAGTGATACAGTTATAAAGTCTTGGAGCCAGAATTTGAACCCAGGCAGACTGACTCCGAACTCCTTGCTCTTAACCTTTATGCTACTAACCTCACCAGATGCCTAAGTCCAAATTATCTACTCCCATATCCTAGCCAATATTTGCAAATAATTTAGAAATGGAGGCTTTCTTTCAGATACATTCTAGGAGGCTATTTTTAAAACACCCTTGAATCATCTTGTTTTCCCCAATATTGATTCTTATTGGCAATATTTAATACAACTTACATTGGACTTGCAGTAAGTACAACTCTTATCTTGGTGACTGGAGGTTCTTGTGTTAATACTACATTTATTTGGTAAACTGAGGTTCTTATATTAATACTACAGTTTAAAAAGCAGCATTTTCTTGTTTTATAAACAAGCTTCAACTTTTCCTTCCTCATCTGTCTGCCTTCTGGTTATATCTAGTAACCATCAATTAACAGTAATGTCAGTAAAACAAGCTTAGCAAAGTGGGGGTAGCAGAAACAGAGTGAAGAACATTATGCCAGGAAGTACTTTAATGCAGGTGGAGCCCTGCCAACTTTTATTATTATAAGAAAACAAAGCAACTTTATTAACCCAACTGACATTATACTTTGGCTTTTATTTTTATTTTGTTTTATTTTTGAGCATGCAATAGAATTCTTTGTGCTTGGATTTTCCTTATTGTTGTCTGCTACTTGCTTCATATAAAAGGAAGCTTATTTTAGTGGCAAGATATGTATGTCTTTCAATTTGTATTCACTCATTCTTCTCAGATATCTACACAATTCTCTTATCTATGGTGTTTGAGAAGCAAAAATGCTACTGAAGCAGAACCAATCCAGCACCTTGCTTCCTTTGGTTAGGGCAGAATTTGTTGCAGAAGAAATTATGTTTGCTTCTGAGCTGCCCCAGGAGCAACTAAATCCCCTGAAAGGATTATAAGTAATGACAATTTTTATGCATAACTTTGCTCCATTACTAGTATCTATTACCAGAAAAATCCAAAACAAAATAAAAAGGAAGCTCCAAGCAATATCAGACTTTGTCATTGAGGTTGCAGACAATAGGAGCTCAGGCCTATCGGGGCGCCTCCACTGCCCCCAGACCCTCTTCATCCCCCCCCTTTGCAGATGCTCACGGGCAGATTGACAGAATTTGGTAGCTATCTGAATATCTAAAGAGGAAAAATATATATCCAGTAAACGTATGCAGCTTTCTCATCAATTTTTCTCTGCAGGAAAGAATAAAATGTAGAAACATCTTCATATTTCCATGCTTTAAACACACCCTTAAAGTCTTCATTTGGTATAAATTCAGATTTTGTGTGCCTCTCTCTTTAATGAAAATTCGCAAACCAGGTCTCATCTAAGAAAAAAATAAAACATTGGTTGCTCTGCTTTAACTTTCTATTATAGAAATTTTCCATTGTTTGCACAATTGAGACAATAGCACATGTAATGAGCCCTCATATATCTGTCATCCTGCTTCAATTATCAACATTTTGATAATCTTGTTTCATCTATTCCTGCTGTACTTTTTTCTTATTTTTAAAAAATTTTTTTATTTTGTTTTATTTTTATTTATTTATTTTTGGTTGCACTGCATCTTCATTGCTGCGTGTGGGCTTTCTCTAGTTGCTGCGAGTGGGGGCTACTCTGTTGTGGTGAGCGGGCTTCTCATTGTGGTGGCTTGTCTTGCTGTGCAGCACAGGCTCTAGGCGCGCGGGCTTCAGTAGTTGTGGCACGCGGGCTCAGCAGTTGTGGCTCACGGGCTCTAGAGCGCAGGCTCAGTAGTTGTGGCGCACGGGCTTAGTTGCTCTGCGGCATGTGGGATCCTCCCGGAGCAGGGCTCAAACCCGTGTCCCCTGCATTGGCAGGCGGATTCTTAACCACTGCGCCACCAGGGAAGTCCCTCCTGCCGTACTCTTTCTTACTTTCCACCCCACTGCCCAGGTCTCCAATGCAGTATGTTTAGAACAATTCCTAGACACATCATTTCATCAATAAATACTTTAGTTTGTATCTCTAACTGGTAATTGTTTGTTTTTTTACATAATCACTATGGCATTATCATACCTCATGAAATTAATAATAATCCCTTAATAGTTTTTAATGTTTACTTCATAGTCAAAATTTCTCCACTGTCTCAAAGGAGAATTGATTTGGTTCAGTGAGGATCTATATCAGTCCCATCAGGAAACAGCAGTCTCAGGTTAGGATAGTTCAAGGAGGGTTTATTTACAAAAGCACTGTGGGGTGTAGGGGAATCACGGAGGCTAGTGCAGTCATCTTTGGCTAGCAACAGCAGAGCTGTTACCACCGCTAGGTGTGAAGGAGTAACGAGGACAATGTCAAGGTTACTAAACCTGGAAGGAAAGAGTCGGTAGAGAAGACCTTGAGAGGAACAGTGTCCTTCTATGGAGGGATCCAGCCAGTCCAGGTGACCTCACAGAGAGGAAGTCAGGGGAATAAATCCTCAGACTGCCCACTCTTCCCCTCTCTGATCTCCTTCTGGGGCTTCCCATTGGCCAAACCCAACCAGAAGCCGGAGGGCAAGGGAGCCTAAAGGCACAGTCCATATAGGTCAACTTCCCAGGCCAGAGAGAAGGGTGGAGAGAAAATCTGGAGGAGAAAAGAGAAGACCCCTGGCATAGGATCCAACAAGTCCTACGAATTGGATTTGGTTTTTATGTTTCTTAAGGCTCTTCAATTCTGTAACAGTCCCCACCTTCGTTTTATTTATTTATTCTAACATGCCATTAATGAAGAAACTGAGTTTTGGGTCTTGTAGGATATCCCACATTTGGGATTTTGTTGCTTCCCTTTGGTGCTATTAAGTTGTTCCTTTATCCTCTGTATAATTTCTATATGACACTGATTCACATATCTACAGATGCATTTAAGTGTTATTTATGATTTCTATTTCTTGTAAACTTAGAGTTATATCTAGAAACTTGATTAGATTTAGGTTCAATGACTTTTTTTTAGGCAAGAAGACTTCCTAGGTGGTGCTGGGACCTTCCCATTGCATCACTTCATGAGGCATTTAATGTCTGGTTTCCATCAACCTCTCACCTAACCTTGACTACACATTAGAATCACCTGTGGAGATTTAAAAGGTCGCAATGCTGAGGCCACACCCATAGTCATTTAAATCAGAATCACTGGCTGTGTGGCATGGGTATTAACATTTTTTTTAATCCCCTAAGTGATTCCAACACGAGTCCAAAGTTGATAACCTCAGACGTAATGATTTTATTATCCACTAATTATCATTTTTTAGACCTGTTATTTCATTTGAATTTGAAAATTGGAAATTTTCTATTCTATTCTATTGATAATTTCTAATTCCATCATTCTTTCTGTATTTATTAGCTATCAAAGAGTACCAAGCATAAGCTTGCACTCAGTAAAGAAGTATAGGTTAAAAAAAAGAAAAAAGAAGGTTGATTTGATCTATAGTTCATGTTTAATGACCATTTTTCATCAAAAAGTTTTATGGAATTTCTCTATTAAAGAGATTCAAGCATTTACAAATGGATTTAAGTAGGATTTTATTATTTCTATCAGATCGGTATTTATTTTTACAGATGATAGCTCTCTGGATCATGTCTAAAATTAAAAGTTCCCTCAAAAAAATTCTCGCTGTAAAATCTCAACTATATGTGTCTGTTATTTGTTATTCATGATATGTTAGATTTTTCAGTCCCACACACACTAGGGCCACGTGATATAAATACATAAGTTTTTTTGAAGGAAAACTTACACAAGAGAAGTAGAGAATACACATACCCTGGAAGCTCTCATTACCCCATAGAGAGATGTACTTAGGCTGATCAGGCTAGGCTGGACAGACAGGGTTCCAAAAGAGAGACCCCCATCTCCCATTGTACCCTACATATTTATTTTAAAAATTGGGAGTAGGGAATCCTCGGGAACCATATAAAAATAGAAGGCTGATGTTTGAGGAAGTGGCCTGGTTATAAAAGGGGAGCCCCTGGAACTTAGCGACTGGCATTTGTTGTGTTAACTCAGACCTGCTAGGCTACCTCTCTGCTAAACTACTAAAGGAGTGAAGTGCCTTCCAGATATGTCTCTTTTCTTTTTTTTTAAAGATTTCCCACATTTATTTTATTTTAAATATTTATTTGTTTGCTTGTTTGTTTGTTTTGGCTGTGCCGGGTCTTAGTTGCGGCTCATGGGATCTTCGTTGCGGCATGGGGGATATTTAGACGCGGTGTGAGGACTTCTTAGTTGCATCATGCGGACTCTCAGTTGCAGCACATGTGCGGGACCTAGTTCCCTGACCGGGGATCAAACCCGGGCCCCCTGCATTGGGAGCGTGGAGTATTACCCACTGAACCACCAGGGAAGTCCCCAGATTTGTCTCTTTTCAATATCATACATATGTAAGATAAATATCATAAATATATAGGATTACAATATATAAATATGTAAGATTACACTCTGAGCATTTACTAGGTGCCAGTCGATTCAATCAATGATGCTGTTATTTTCCCCAAACACACTTGGAAACCCTCTATCCTTTGATTTCTTTGTCCTCCAAGATCCGTTTGGTGTTTCATCTCTTGTAATGCTTATTCATTTGATGTGCACTCACTTATTCATTTTATTCATCTGTCACTTCATTTACTAATTATTCAGGAACATTTATGTAATAGACCTTTTTATTATTAATTTTTATTGGAGTATGGTTGCTTTACAATGTTGTGTTAGCCTCCACTGTACAACAAAATGAGTTAGCCATATACATACAGATATCCCCGCCCTTTTGGACTTCCCTCCCATTTAGGTTACCACAGTGCATTAGGTAGAGTTCCCTCTGCTATACAGTATGTTCCCATCATTTGTGTAATAGACCTTTTGTTGAGGGTGATATGGGTTCCAGTTATGACCAAGGCATAGCCCAAGTAGCTTATAATCTAGATGATGAAAAGGCAAACCTAATAACCAAAATATAAAAGGTCCCTTCTCTGTCCTTTCTCTCCATCCTCCCCATCCTAGTCCAGGCTTGATTCTCTTCCCTATTTGGCTAGCCCTCCTGCTTTTGTTTTATTTTCCAAACCATGCTGCATACCTCTTTCAAGTTACTTTCTCCAAAATACTGCATTTCACCCTGTTCACAAAGTAAATGGCTCCTTTTTTTTGCCTACTAAATGAAATACAAGCTTTTAAATTTAGTTTAGCATTCAAACCCCTTCCAGACCTGTTTATTACCAACTTCTACCTCTCTCTTAAATTTCCCCCTTTGAACCCTCCTCCCCAGTGAGCTTTTCTGCCAAGTCATCTACACCCCAAATCCATGAAGCCTTCCCCACCTGTCCTATCTTCCTTTGAACAGCTAAAGTAATTATTAACTGTACCTCTGATTTTATCATCATCGTGTCCTATCTTATATTTTTAATAACCTTTTCATATGTTGATATCTCACATCCCCTACTACAGTATAATCTCCTTGACATCAGGAATTGTGTCTTATACTTCTTTTTTTTCTCAATACTTAACAGTATTAAATAAAAGGGTGCTCAATAAAAGGGTGTTGATGAAGATGAGAATATTGGGAAGCTCTTGGAATATGGGGGTAGTTATGGGGGGTTTTCAACAACATTTCAATGGATTCTTTTTCTCTTATCATTAAACTAGAGTATATCCAAGTCTCTCCATCTTAAAGATGGAGATTAAAGATTTCCTATGTGCCAGTAGGTAATTGCCTCTCTCTCTCTCTCTCTCCCCTCCCCCCCTTTCTCTCTCTCTTCATCCCTCCCTCCCTCCCTCCCTCTCTCTCTTTCCCTTCACAGCCAGACTTCCTAAATGAATAGCCTACACTTGCTGCCTCTGCTTTTTCACCTCCCATTCACTTCCTCAACCCACTGCCATCTGGCTTCCTCCACCACTATACCAAAAATCTCCTGGCAGAGGTCACCTAGCACCTCATAGATGCCAACTCAGATGGACAGTTTCCAGTTCTTTTTGCATCTCATCTCCATAGCATTTGATGCTGTTTCCTCCTACCTCATTTGGGAAACTCTCCTTTACTTTGGGTTTTTAGACCACACTTACCACAGTTTTCCAGTACCTCTCTCTATTTCTTCTGTAGTTCTATCATGGGCTTCTTTTTCCCGAGTCATCCCTTGAATGTTATTGTAGACCAGGTTTCATCCTTGCCTGTCTTAATTTTCGTTCTCCCAGAAGCAGACCCTGAGACAAGGATTTACATGCACATGATTTACTGAGGAGATGATCCCAGGAGGGGAGTGGGGAAGTGAGGCAGGTAAGGGAAAGAAGCCAATAAAGCATGTAATATCAAGCCGGTTACCACTGTGGGCAACTGGAGCATAATCCCACTGTAGAACGCATGCCTCAGAATTATCCTGCTTGTGGAGCCACCAAGCCTATGAGTTGTTGGTTGAGGGCTATTTTAATTCCCTGGCACTATTCACCTGTCCTCAGGCAAAGAGTCGCAGTTGCCATAGTTGGAAGTCAGACTGCTATGCACAGAATGTTAAGGGCTGAGGAATATGGTTGGGGCACCAACAACATCAGCCATCTTCTTTCCTCACCTTAACCATTACTCTCATCAATGATAATAAAATTAACAATGATAATAGCTAACATTTATGTACTAGGCTGGATGTTTTACCTATGTTAGCTCATTTAATCCTTACAACAGCTCTGTGAAATACCATCATCATCCCTATTTTATTGAGGAGGAAACTGAAAGTCACAGGGGCTAAATTGTCCAAGGTTCTGATGTCTCTGCACTTATTTACAACCCATATTGCTCCAAGCTCTAACTAGTATTGCCATTTGCCAACTGGATGTCCTCACCAGGTTTCTATCAGCATCCCAAATGCAACACATTCCAAATGAACCTATCAGAAATTCTGAAAAAGTCTTGACACATTATGATTCTTCTTAACTTTTTCCTTTTTGACAGCTTTTTGGCTCTTCACTTAAAGAATAATTTTTATCTTAAAATGAGTTTTTTTATCTAAAAGTAAGGGATTATTATAGGGATTTGGGAAAATATGGGGAAGTATAAAGATTGCAATAAAATTCTCCATAGTTGTGCCACACAGTTGATACTGTGGGCATCTCCTTTTGCCCAACTGTCTATGTATTTTTAAGATGTCTGAGAATATACTCTGTGTGTATAAATTTGCATATTGCTTTTTACATTATAAGCATTTCCCCATGCCATTAAAAAATCCTTATAAACGTATTTTAAAGGCTACATAATGTTCCTGACATATAGATATACCAAATTTGCTTAACTCTTCCCTTGTTATTGAACATTTGTATTGCTTCCTTTCTCTACTCCTATGACAGCTGCTGAAATCAGTATTTCTATACCTAAGTCTTTATCTGCATTTTGGATTATTTCCGGAAGAGGAATCATTTTTAAGGGCAATAACATTTTTAGGGTTTTAATATGTACTGCTTTCCAGAAAGGCTGTACCAATTCACACTCATACGGAGAGAATGCAAGAGTGTCTTCCACCACACGCTTGCTGGCAATGAGTATTTTCATCCCTTTATAAACTTGTTAAATCTATAAGAGAAAACTACTTATTGGTTCCACATTCATTACCTCAGTTTCCAATGAGGTTAAATTTTTTTCACCTGTTTGCTGACCATTTATGTTTCCTTTTTGTAAACATTGTTGGCCAATTTTTCTACTGGTCATTGTGGTATTTCTTATCACTTTTACAAATTAGTGATAAGTCTTTATTATATTTATGGAAAAATTCCCATCTTGCCATTTGTCCTTTCAATTTTTTTTATGTCTTTATTAGAGTATAATTGCTTTACAGTGGTGTGTTAGTTTCTGCTTTATAACAAAGTGAATCAGTTATACATATACGTATGTTCCCATATCTCTTCCCTCTTGCACCTCCCTTGTCCTTTCAATTTTTTACATAACAGTTTAAATGATGTGGCACAGTAACTCCCTTGCTGCAGTCTTTTGAAAGTCAGCCCTCTACAGGAGGAGTTTTAAAAAAGAAAAAAAAAAGACTTAACTATTTTCTGAAGTCACATCTAACCTTTCTATTTGAGATTATTCTGATTACATTTGAGCTTTGACACTCTTTTGCCATCCAAAGTTTAGGTAAATATTCACCTATATTTTCTTCTAGTATTTTATGGTTTGTATTTCTGCATTACATTTCTTTTAAATCCAATAAAGTATTACATGAAACTGATTTCCCCAGTCCCCCAAATGCAGTACCTGCTAGCCAACTTTTTATTTATTGAGTTCTCATCCCCGTTGTTATATGATATCTCCTTTGTAATGGATCACATTGTTTCGATTGCTGAAGCTTTGCAATAGATTTTAATATCATCTTTCATAGGAGGAGTACTATAATCCTTCCCCCCTCCCAATATTTTCTCAGCTATTCTCATCTATTTATTATTCCGTATGAAATTTAGAATCATTTTATTATCAGGTTACAAAAAATTCCAGTGTGTATTTATTGTAATTACATCAGATATAAATATTAGAGAAGAATGGATCTATTTAAAATATTTAGAGCTTCCCTGGTGGCGCAGTGGTTGAGAGTCCGCCTGCTGATGCAGGGGACACGGGTTCGTGCCCCAGTCCGGGAGGATCCCGCATGCCGCGGGGCGGCTGGGCCCGTGAGCCGTGGCCGCTGAGCCTGCGCGTCCGGAGCCTGTTGCTCCACGGCAGGAGAGGCCACGGCAGTGAGAGGCCCGCGTACCACAAAAAAAAAATAATAATAATAAAATATTTAATGTTTCCATCCATTAAGACGATGAATGATCTCTCAATTCATTAATGTCTTCTCTTGTATGTCACACAAGCTCCTAAACTTTTCTTATTAAGTTTATGCTAGTGTTTATGTTCTTTTTCCTATTTCGAGTGTATTCTTTTGTTTTACAATCTCTTATGACTGGTTATTTTTGTTATAGAGTAGATCTATTTATTTTTGTACATTTGTTTGTTTATCTAGCCACTGAGATGAAATCTCATTAATTATAATAATTTTTAGTTGATTCTTTTGGGTTTCTTCCTTTTTTTCATATCTACTTCTACTACTTTTGCTTTTGCTGTTTGGGGTTTTTGCTTTTGTTTTGGTTTGGTTTTCCAGAACTTCTAAAACAATGTTAAATAATAATCCTTTTGGTGTATCACAATTAATTAGGCATTTACTGCTATACTGAGATGAATATTATTATTAATGCTATGCTAGTTTTTCTTTCTTTTTTAAAGCTATTTTTTAAATCAGAGGTGGCTATTGAATTATCAACTCCCTTTTCAACATCTATTACAGTAATCATGTGATTTTTCTTGTTTGTCATCCTGATATGATGCATTATATTAATATATTTGCTAATATTATATTATCCTTATATCCCTGGGATAATGTTACTTGGTGAGTTATTCTTTTAATATGCTATTAGATTTGATTTGCTGCTGTATTATTTTATTGCATTACATTCATACTGAGATTAGACTACAATTTTTGTTTTCATAAAATAAGTTTAGTAATAAAAATGGATGGGAAAGGTTCTCATCTTTTTTTTCTGTTCGTGAACCGTTTATATAGCATGAAAATGATGTGTTTCTTGCTGCGTAGAAAGAACTCACCAGTAAAGCCATATGGCAAGGATAAATTTTTGTTATAATTATGAATATAGATAACCTGCATTGACAGGCAATTTAGGAAGAAATTAATTATTAATCATTAATCGTGCAACATTGATATTGTGCTTTCTTCATTTCTAAAGTACTCTTACATATGCTACCTCCAGTCATTCATTCCCCCATTCAAAGAAACCTTTATTGAACGCCTTCGTGAGCTAGATAGAATAGTTGATGCTGCAGATAAAAGGTGAATTGCCTGTGGTCCTTGATTTGGGGAATTCTTTAGCTAAGTGAGACAGACATGTCAACCAATAAGTCTAATAAAATATGACAACTATTTTAATAGAGGCATGTTTACTCACATTATCTTTGGTCCACTTATACTAGCATCATTATGCCCTTTATACAGGTGAGGCAACATTCCAGGTCAGTGGATTCGTATTTGAATACCTCCAGTGACCAGTAATTCAGTACCTCCTGAGGAAAACACATTTATCTTTGGACCAGTCTAATAGTTGGAGTGTTATTCCGTATGTCTTCTATGGAATAGAAGAAGACATGGTTTAGCTTCTCCCAAACCATGTTTCTAGCCCTCAGAACCATACAATGAGTCTGATTCCTTTTACACAGAATGGTTCTTCAGATTTTTTTAAAAAAAATACTTATTTACTTATTTATTTATTTGGCTGTACCGGGTCTTAGTTGCAGCATGCAGGATCTTTCGTTGCAGTGTGTGGGACCTTCCTTGTGGCATATGGGATCTAGTTCCCTGACCAGGGCTCGAACCCTGGTCCCCTGCATTGGGAGAACGGAGTCTTAGCCACTGGACCACCAGCAAAGTCCCAGTTCTTCAGATTTTTAAAGACTGTTATAACCATACCCTCCCCCCACCGTAAGTCCTTTTAACCAAGACAAAAATAAATCTTCAGTTCTTTCAACCTGTCTTTATACAACACAGTCCTGAATAATTATCATCTTGGCCCCTTTCCTCTGTATGTACCTCAGTTTGTGTTGTTTCAGAATTCTGCCCAATACTCTACATATGCTCTGACAAAAACAGGGTATAGAATAAATACTACTTTTTTCATTCAGATATTACACTTACTAATGTAGTACCAAGTCAGCTTGGTTTCTTTGGTGGTGTGACTGTCAACTGACATTGAAGCTGTTAGCCACTGAAAACTTGAGGTTTTTTACACATATGCTCCTGAGTCATATTCCCTTCACCCTGAACTTGAACAGTTGTTTCTTGGTACTCATACCTGATACCTCCCACTTTTCCCTGTCAAATTTGATTTTAGTTGTTTAAAATCATTACTTAATTATTAGAAGATTTTTTTGGATCCTGAATCTGCTATTGATTAGCTAATCTTTCTAGCTTCACTGATACATAAATATGATGATCCTGGCTCTGCAAGTCATGATAAGAATACCAGATATAAGAACACTAAGGACTGAGTCCCGTGCCATAACAGGAACCACTTGTCATGCTGGCATTGATCCATTAATTAACACTTGCTAAGTATAGTCATTGACAAAGTTACTTTATTATGTGATATATATTTTGTGTATATATATTGTATATACAATTCTTGCACTTGGCTCACACATCTCCATCTTGTTCACGGTTGCATATAAGACCTGTCGAATGTCTCTGGCATTGAGATCATTGCTTACTAAGAGAAATTAAAACATACATCCATACAAAATTTGTACATGAATGTTCATACAGCTTTATTCATAATACCTCAAAATGAAAACCCCAAATGTTCATTGACAGGTGAATAGATAAACAAAATGTGGTATAGCTACACAATGGAATATGACTTGCAATAAAAGTAACATCCAACAGCATGGATAAATTTCAAAAACAATGCAGTGAGTGACAGAAGCCTGACATAAAAATTTATATACTATATGTTTACATTTATATAAAATTCTAGAAAATTGAAACTAATCTACAGTAACAAAAAGCGGATTAGCGTTTGCCTGGCACCAGGAATTAGAAGCGGTTTGACTGCAAAGGGACACAGAGGAACTTTTGGGGGTGACGGAATGTTCTGTATCTTGATCATGGTGATGGCTACATGGGTGTACACATTTGTCAAAATTCATCAGACTACACACTTTAAATGGGTGCAGTTTATTCTTTGTAAATTACACCTCAATAAAGATGATCCTGGGAATTCCCGGGCTTTCCAGTGGTTAGGACTCCGCACTCTCACTGCTGAGGGCCCCTGTTCAGTCCCTGGTTGGGGAACTAAGATCCCACAAGCCCTGCAGCACAGACAAAAAAAAAAAAAAAGATGATCCTTTAAAAAATAATATTGCTTATTGCATTCCCTGGATTATCATAATCATCTAATAGTTTGATTAAAGAAAAAATTAGTCTCATTTTTCATGAACCCCTGCTGGGTCCTAGAGACTGCTACATCATTTTCTAAGTACATGTAAATTATTCTTTTAATATGTTCTAGAACGTTTCTGAAAATCAATATCAAGTTCACCCAGCCATACTATGTGAAAGCTGTCTTCTTTCCCCCTTTGAAAATGGGAATTCTACTTCCCTGTCTCAGTTTTCTGTGACTTTTTATATTGCCAGTTCCCACAAAGAAATAATGATTCTGTCACCTCATTTGCATGCTCTCTTAGTTCCCTGGGATGTAATTCACCCAAACCAGGAGATTTAAAACTTGTTTGGAAATATTTAGTGCTCTTTCATCTTGGACTTCCTTTGCAAGGAGACTTTTGAGTTGGAGATACTGTGGGAGAATTTAGGCTGCAATTTAAGGAGCCGCTCGCCGCTTATGAGCCATTATGTTAGCCTCTGTCAGGATGTCTGGCTCCAAGTCTGGTGCGGGCGATGTCTGAGGAGCTTTCTTTGTGAGAGCACTACAGTTTCCTGCCTGAGAGTTCAGTATTGATCTGGCTCAAACCACTAACGGATTTCTACTCTCCTTCACTTCTTTGGTGGCAGGAGACAAGGTTACTGATGCTTTTATACTGTGTTGATTTCATATATTCACGTGGAATAAATGCACATATAATGTATGTCATGCTTGGCATTCTATGTTAATGTTACTGAGAATATGTTTCCTCTCTGTTTCTGCAGAAACATTTTGAGCCTGGAGGAGAAGAGAGAGTGAGGCGACAGTCTGCATTCTGAGCTGACAGCCTCTAGCCTCTATTTCATCCAGTCCTTGCTGGCCCATTGTAGGTCAAGTTACAGATCAGAAGGGAACGCTGGTACATCTGTATGCGCCAAAGGGTAAGATTTGGAAACCCTGGTAGGTGAGGAGCCCCGTGCCCTCCCTCTTCAGAGCACAGGATAGTAGACAGAAAAGTGGGCGTGGAAAAGTCAACAGTGGATGGAAGAAATCCTTTGTGCTTTGATAGGCATGCCTTTGGAACTGTGGCTTTGACCTTGTTGTCCATGGATCACACGATAAAGAGAAGTACTTACCAAAAACTCACCAAAACAGAATAGCCCTTCTTAAAGGACTCTGGGTACTTCTGTAAGAGAGTTTATTTATACCACTAGAATACGATAACCCTAACAACACAATCCTCCCAAATCCTCAAAGCCTAAAGTACACTGGAAACAAAGGAAGATCACTGTGGCTCCTATGTCAGATTTAGAGATGTTTTCTTTCTGAATTTGGAAAGTCAGAATCACCAAGCACTGTGAGTGTTAGAATCAGTTGAGGGTTGGAAGAAATGTTTAGGTTAATCTAATCTATCCTCCCACCTAATGCAATATCTCTGACAGATGATCGCCACGCGCCAGATAGGTATTTAATGCACAGGAACTCAATTCTTACGAGGCTGCTCATTTCCTTGCTGGAACAGTTCTTTCCCACTAGGAACCGAGTGCCCTCCCTGGGTAACTTGTATTCAGCGCTCTTACTTCTGACCTTTGAAGCCATATAGAATAAAACCGTATTCTTTTGAGTCTGAGAGTCATTTAAAAATCTGAAGACAGTGATCATGTTTTCCATTAGTTACAGCCTCCCTACTTTAAACATCCCTAGTTCCTTCAATCATTGCTCCTTGATACAGTTTTCAGATCCTGCCCTGGATGCATTTAAAATAACCAATACATCTCTTAAAGTGTGATCCAACCCTTAAACACAGTGTGACTCATTGGCGTGACAGGCACACGGAACACATACTGTACGACACTTCCATTAGAGCAGCTTAACAGTGTTTAGCTTATAGCTGACAGCAAATAGCTGCTCTGGCATAACTGTTCTTTACTGTGGAGGGGTTATGGAGTTCACGACCCAGAGACACAACTCCTTAGGCATGGGAGCCTTTGCTAAGACTATTCAAAATTACCAATCTATTTTAATCTTTTAACAATGATACCATCAAAGAATGTTTGTTCCTTAAAATGCATAGCGAACCATCTCCTGAAATGTGATGTAGAATAAGATTACTTTAATTAAAATATAAAAATATAAGGAATTTAGATATGGTGAAATTATATCTACGTAAGCAGATAAGTAAGGTTGCCCGTATATTTGAGTACAGAACATGTTGCTGGGGATCAAAGCCCTGGGGGCATTTCAAAGCTCACGTTAACTTTTTTGTTTCCCTGGACAACATTCCTCTTTCCATTCGTTGTGATTCTCAAAAACTGCATGGAAGCTGATGGGGGATGTTTGTTCTCTTAAGTTGGGCACTATGTTATGTCAGTATTTGTTAGAAGCAGTTTTGTTAGAAATGAAGGTCTATATTATTTGCTGAAAGTTCTGGACTTTAGAGTAGCTGGGCCCATTTGGGGTTCAGCGCATTTCTCATCTTCAGCTAAACACGTTCTGCATGGCATCGCGACACACAGAGATGAGGCGCCGTGGGGTAGATGCTGTGGTCCCTTCATTATGTCTCATTATGTAGTTGACTTCACACTACGTGAGAATGTGACCTAAAGGGTGAGTTACTTCGCTTTATCTAAGTCTTCTCTTGTTTATGGGCGGCTGATCATTTTCTTCTCCTCTTTGAAATCATGAGAGTGTGCCTTCGGGGGTCTGTGTGCTGGGATTTCTAATGTAGGGGAATGGAGGAAAGGGATTTTTGAAAACATGATTCTATTTAATCTTTAAATAGCCCTCTCGTGTAGACGTGAGAAATGTAGTCTTGACAAAACAAAAGCAAAGTGATCCATTCAGAGTCATAGTTGATAACAGGTAAAGCTAACATTCAAATACACATGTTCCAGAGAATAATTCCCTGGAGGTCCAGTGGTTAGGATTCTGGGCTTTCACTGACAGGGGCCCAGGTTCAATCCCTGGTTGGGGAACTAAATCCTGCAAGCTGCGCGGCGTGGCCAAAAAAAAAAAAAGAAGTTCCAGAATCTAAAGCCTTAATTCTAGATGCTATGCGTTATGCTGCTCTGCGTGTCTCCCAAGAGTTGTAGAGGAAGAGTCCAAGTGTTCTTTTGCCCCTCCAAATTTGTGGACATAAAGACAGATATTGTCTTAACTTTTTCAGAGGATACATACTGATGGCTGTGCATCCATTCTCCCTGCTTATTCTACTGATACTGATGGCTACCAACCCATTCATGATTTCTACTGATAGGAGCCTGTTATTGTTCAAGGCTGCACTGTGTCCCCAGACTCCTTTACAGCTAGTGTCCATGTGATCCATTTTTGTCCAGTGAAATGTGAGCAGATGTCAAATGGGTGAGGCTTCCCCAAGAGCAATCGCTCTCCTGATAGAAAGGGGGACACTACAAAGGGGCAAACTCAGTGTCTTTCCCTTCACCCTTCTCCTTCTTCCTCTCTGGGATGTGGGCACGATGTGCTGGTAGAGCAGCCATCTTGCAACCTTTGAGATGGTAGCCATAGCCCAAAGATGGCAGAATAGAAAGATGAAAGTAACCTGTGTCCCTGGTGGCATCTTGTACTGCTACTCCTAGAATTCTGATTTTCCGTACATTAGAAAAAGTTAACTATTACATACAGAGCAATGTAGTCCTAACTGATACATTGATTTTCTCCTTACTTCCCTTCCATTTGTCTACAAGCGCCAGACCATGGTTAAGAAGAGGGTATTCGAAGCCTTAATTTGGGAATTCATATCAGAGTTGTTCACAGGATACTGTGAATTAAGATGCTTCTCCTCCACCACCCCCAAACCAAAATTTCATTGTACCTCCCACCACCCCCAATGCTGTGGGTGACCACATGCCTGAACTAGGGAAAGGCAAAATGGGATGAGGGGTGAAGAGAGAGAGGTAGGTTCTTGCACTCCTAATTATCAAGCAAGGGTGGTGTGTCCAGAGCCCAGGGTTGAATGCCCTGAAGTCTTCTATATTTCATCTGTATTGAATTTTAGAAGAAAAAGGTATGTAATATGATTTGCTTCAAAATTTCGTTTCTATGGCACTATCCCTGGATATCTTGGTGCATTTTTTTCAGGTGGAACTATTTAAGTCGAATTTATTTTAGTGTCCCTCAATTCTAAGAAGAATAAGCATATCCTATTTTAAACCACAGGGGAATTGTCACATTAAAATGAATGTAGAATATGTAGAATAAATCCACAAAAATAGATCAGAATAAAGCTTCCTGAGTGTCTCTTATCCAGTATGACCCTCCTATGAGAGGGAATATTTATTCAGCACATTTGTATACCCAGAGGGGATATTTACACGCCTGTAAACAAGAAAATGCTATAAGAGATGAGTAATTGTTAAAGTAGCATCTGAAAGTAAAGAGTTATTCATTATGGTCTTTTAAAATGTTTTCTTGCGTTAAGGACTAAAGATGAGCAAATGAAACACTGAAGCATGTCTTCTTTGCAAATTAAGATCAAAATTGCTGCATTACCCTTGGTTGCACTTATATCACAATGATAAAGGAAGTTAATGAAATATTCTGTGTGAAGACGAAGGAGAAAAGGAAATTACAGAAAGTGGGCCTGTACTCTTTTTTTTCTTTTTTTGAGCTATAATTTAGAAGACAACTGGGAGTAATGAACAGCTCAGTGGCATAAAGTTGGTCTGCCATGTGTCACCCATTTGGGCATGATGTGGCTAAATGAACTCACCCATGAGCCTGAATGTCAAGGGAGGGGGACAGAGAAGAGAGATGGTGAGGGTACATACCAGAAGTATTAGCCATCTGTGTTTCTGTCCATTTGGAGAATCCATTTTCAGG
The DNA here is from genome assembly GCF_005190385.1 of Monodon monoceros. Taxonomy (NCBI): domain Eukaryota; kingdom Metazoa; phylum Chordata; class Mammalia; order Artiodactyla; family Monodontidae; genus Monodon; species Monodon monoceros. The sequence continues at coordinate 17,845,774 of NW_021703779.1, read as the reverse complement.
GCCCCAATCAGGAAGTCTCTCTTTCCTCAAACAGGAATGAAATAAAATACTCACTCTCTTCTCTGCCATTTGAGCAGAGCATATGCTGAATACACAGTGGCAGGAAACCCTGGGAGAGCACAGCGAGTTGGCCTAGGGGATTCAGTCTCCTCTCTTGTCTCCCATTACTTCCTGTCATCATTTTAACTTACTCAACTCTCACCCCCCCTTAAATTAATAAACAGATCCATTGCTGTGACTTTGCATTTATCCCCAGCTGCCCCTTGTCTCTTTTCTCCCCTTAGCAATGAAACAATTTTTCATTTACTATAAAATTAATACAAAAAGAAGGAAATCCTCCCATTTGCGACAACATGGATGGACCTTGAGGGCATTATGCTAAGCCACGTAAGCCAGAAAGAGAAAGACAGATACCGATACCGCATGGTATCACTTATACATGCAATCTAAAACAAGCAAACAAACAAAAAATCAAACTCATAGAAACAGAGAATAGAAAAGTGGCTGCCAGGGGCTGGAGGGTGGGGGAAATAGGGAGAGGTTGGCCGAAGGTCAAAGGGTACAAACTTTCAGCTATAAGATGAATAAGGTCTGAGGATCGAATGTAAAACATGGTGACTATAGTTGATAACACTGTATTTTCTAATTGAAATTCACTAAGAGAGTAGAACTTAAATATTCTCAACAAAAATAGAAAAAGAGATAAATGTGTGAGGTCATGAACGTGTTAATTAATTAGATATAGGGAATCCTTCCACAATGGATTCATACATCGAATCACCATGATATATACTTTAAATATCTTACAATTTTATGTGTCGATTATACCTCAGTAAAGCTGAATTTTAAAGAAACACAAACAATTTTTTAAAAAAATAGCAATACAATTGTACTATAGGTTTGCAAGATGGTACCACCGGGGGAACTAGGTAAAGGGCACAGGGGAAATCTCTATTATTTCTTACAATGCATGTGAGTCTACATTTATCTCAAAATGACAAGTTTAATTTTTAAAAAGAAGGTATGTGCTTGATACAAAAAAACTTAAACGCTACCTTGTTCTAGAGCATGTACAGTCCTGCTGCCACTGGCATGGTTTACCTACATCAAAGAATAACTCAGGGATATTTAATTCTTTTGTATGCAAGTTGTTTCCTTACATGTGAGAGAATCAGTTGGTAGACTGAATTAAAGAAGGCCAAAACAGGATTTATAAAAGGCTGGAGAGAGGGGGAGGGAAAACCTGAAGCTATTCTGGAAATAGGGAATCTCCTTTGCACATTTATGGGGTAAGCTGATTGGCTGACAGCTAACGGAGCAGTCACTCTGGGCATCTGGCCTTGGTAAGGGCTTCAAAGAAAACAATTTCATTTGTTTTTGGATTCTCCATCACATTTTGAGGGTCTAGCTGGGGAGCACCCAAGTCGGGTTTCCTAGGTCTGCCCATGGCCTTTCACCAGCACCTGAACCAAAGTTAGGCCCATTTTGCACCATTGTGCACAATAGAATCTCTCCCCAGCGTGGAAGAGCAGGCCAGGGCTGGCTTTGGAATCAGGAGTAACAGTTGGATTGCAGCTTGACTCCACCATCCATTCATCGAGAGGCTTGGCCAAATCGACCTCTCCAAGGCTCTATTTCCCCACCTCTAAAAGAAACAGAGTATTGTTGTAAGAGTTGAATGATAGCATAATGATGGGTCAAGTCCTCTACATGTGCTATGTATTTCTCCTGCTGTCGTCTGTGCATTCAGTATGAGATATATAAAAACACATAGGGTCAATCTCTGCTTGTTCTTCCCACAAGGAAGTTGTAAAGTTAACATAACTCCTACCTGTTTAATATAGGCCCCATAATTAGATCTGTATTATCGATTACAAAGAGCTTTCAGTGGCTGTTTTAAACCCTGGCTGAAAAGGATATTACTTTCACAAGTTTTTTTGTTTTTTGTGGTTTTTTTTTTTTTTGCTGAAACACCATGCATCATTTTTTTAAAAGGAAGCAAAAAAAAAAAAAAAAACCTGCTTCTCCAAGCCTCGAGACCTTTGACCCTCAGGCAAGAGCTACCATCATAGGCACCAGCTGGGTGTCTGGGCCCTGTTGGCACAGCTGACAAAATGTCAGTGCCCGTCATTTCTTCTGGGAGCTCTTGAGAGCTGATTGAGCAGATAGCTCAGTCTTTTTCAGAAACAGTTCTCCCCTACTGCTTTATTGATCCCTGCCAGGTACCTCATTTTTGATCCTTTAGCTTGATGTGGCCAATTCTCCATTGAGTTACAGTGGAGGACTGTGGTATTAAATTGTCCAGCTGGAAACACTCCTGGTCCCACTCCCATCACCTCTCCATTTTTTTTTGAGCTGGCTCTGAAACAGCTTCTCAAAAATGAAGAATTGTCTGTGTCGTATAGATAACACTTCTTTAATTCCTGGTGTCTCAAGATTAAATTAGCTATTTTGATGGGCTCATATTCTGAGAACACTGTGTTTTTGAAAACCAACCTTTTATCATGCTGGGAGCCATTTGAAAGGTTTGAGTGAATCTTTGCCAGACCTAAGTATTGATCTTTGTGGCAGGAGGTAGAGAAAGAAATGTGGCAGACAGGGCAAACGAATAGGAATTGAAAAGTTAGAGAACACCGCTGAGTTCCTCTGTGTGAGGAAAGTGCTGTTGTGAGGAGCAAAATGGGCCAGGGGAGGGATACAGGCACATCCTGGGCTTCGATGATTTTCTTAAAAGCGGCCCTAATGGTTCTCAGTGACCACCAGGGAAGGAACCTTATAAACGTCAGAAAAAAATTTCTTTTACCATTTTCAGTTGACAGTAATCCTCCCTCTGAACTAAGTTTTTGTCTTCAAAGGTTGATTTAGTGTAGGGTGATCAGCTCATTTGACGCTTTGGTCAATGATGTCACGATCTGCATTGTGTTATTGGGGCATCTTAATAACATTTCCCTCAGTAACAGTTAACAATGATGATAGTCTAGAATAAGGGCCAGCAAACAATGGCCCACCACCTGTTTTTGTACAGTGCCATCAGCTACACTTTCAAATGGTTGGGGAAAAATCAAAAGAAGAATAACATCTTTTGTGCCATGAGAAAATTAGATGAAATTCAAATTTCAGTATTCATAAAGTATTATTGGGAAACAGCCATGCTTGTTCACTTACATGTCTTACATGACATTGTCTGTGGCTGCTTTCACACTACAACAGCAGAGTTGAGTAGTTGTATCAGAGGTCATACGGCCCACAAAGTCTGAAATATTTACTATGTGGCCTTTCCCAGAAAAATATTTCCTTCCCTTGCTCCACACCAGTGCTGCCCAATAAAACTTTCTGCAGTGATGGAAGTGTTCCATAACTTTTACTGTCTAATCCAGTAGGCACTAGCCATGTGTAGCTAGTTAAATTTAAACTAATTAAAATTCAGTAAAATCTAAAATTTATTTCCTCAGTTGCTCTAGCCACATTTCAGTGCTCAATGGTCACATATGGCTAATGGCTACCATATTGAACAGCACAAGTCGAGGATAATAAATAATCTCTATCAAGGAGCTCCATTGTTTGTTCCGTGGAAAATATAGACCTCTTTCATTGCTTCTTCCTTTTTCTGGTAACTTTTTAGGGGTCACTTTTCTGCTTCATTTTACAATCAGAGGACAGTAGCTTTCTTAGCTTGGTTACTTCTGTTCAGCAGCCTAAGACAAGGATTTGGTTGCGTGTGGTTTATATGGAAGGCGATCCCAGAAAGCATCAGTAGGGGTGTGGGGAAGTGAGATAGAGAAGGGAAGAAAGCCAATTAGTGGTGTGTTAGCAATCCAGTCACCAACGTGGGCAACCGGAACTCAATCCTACGGGGAAACTCTAGGAGATGGTGTAGAATACGCCTCAGAATTATTCCACCTGAGGGTTAAGGAAGCTGGGGCACTTATCTACCAATTCCCCCATTAGTTGTTGGTTGAAGGCTACTTCTGGGGGCATTAGCTCCTCAGTACTGCAGACTGAGTATGCTTTACAACCATAAAACTTGCCCTCAGGCAGAGAGTCACAGGTGTTCACGGTAAGTAGCCCACAGTAAACAGCAGTATTGCCAAGGAGATATGGGCAGGGCACCGATAGCATCTGCTACAGTAAGGCACGGAAGGCATAGCACAGGAAACTCAAAGTATGGCTCTGCTCCTCTGTAATAGCTTTGGTAAAAGGCTGGTGATAGTCGTTAGATAAAGTTAGTGGCTAAAATTGAGACTTGGGTGTATCTGTAAATGACTAGTGTCCTTTACACTGAAATGTGCCTGTAGTAGCACCACCTGACCATGCTCTTTGAGCTCATGGCACCCAGCATTGCTGCCACATGTCCTGCTGTGACCACATGGAAATATCCCTACTGGCCAGCCCATGTTCTTTGACACTTGAACATTGGTTGACAATTGAACATTCTTTTAGGATCATGCCAGAGGCCAGTACAATATTACATGTACAATATTAGATGACTGACCCAAGAGGGCTAGGTGGAAAGTGGGAACTGAGAAATTAAAAAGTGGTCAAGAAGCCAGGAGAACCATGAAGATGGATTGACCAATCTAGGTGGCCTTGAGAAGTTCCAAAGGTGCTGCAGATGCCTTGGGTAGCTTCTGAGGCAGTTCTTATGGGCTGGCTTCAACATGCTGGCACCCTGAAGCAGGACAGATGAATGATTCTGAATATGACAATTCAGAACAGCAGTACCCAGCTTGTAATTGATGACAAGAAACAGAGAAATATACTATATACCAAAAAGTCTCTGGGAATTCAATACAAAACCTCAGTGCTAAATATTGGCCTAATTTTGGAGGAGATCAGTCAGGTCATATGTTTCTAATTATGTAGGGTTTTAAAAACTTTTTAAAAATATACGTTTTTCAAACTTTCCAAATACAGGCTGTTGCAATTGGGAATCAAATTTTTAAAAAATTTAAGGAGTTAACCACCCTTTCTTCCTGCATCTATGTAATTGGGAGAAATGGAGTCACCTTTTGTCTTTCTTTCTGGCGTGTTTGTGTGCTCAAAGGAACTCTGCCCAGTCTCCAGGTGCTTAGGCTTTGGGCCTAGCATGTGTCTGAAATCCCTTCCTGGGGAGTCAGAACGACTAAGTCTTTAAAACTATGTTATCATAGTGGAAAACTAGGAAAAAAATCTAAACAGGTCATCAAGTAGATGTGAATAATAATTTTGACAGCCATATAAAAATGTCTCTTCTATTAGGTTGAATTCCATACTAGTTAAGTTAAAGCTAGCTGTTTTAATAGGTAAACCCTATAATCTTGGTGGTTTAACGAAACAAGTTTATTTCTTGATCATAAAAAGTACAGTTGGTACAGGGAGTTGGGGCTAGGGGCCTCTGTGTTCTCTCAGTATTTGGGACCTCAGGCAGAAGAAGTATCTAAAATCTTTAAAACATGGCTTCCAAGATTACTCCAAGCATCAATTCAATCAGCAGATGGTAGGGAGGGGTGAGATAGAGGGAGAGAGAGTAAGAGAGATCGCTTGCACAGGAGAAGTTAAATGGCCCAGGCCTGGAAGTGGCATATGTGGCTTTTCTACCCATATTGCATTGGCCAGAACTCAGTCATGTGGCACGACCTAATCACACGGGAGGCTGGGAAATGTAGTCCAGTAAAGGGCCAGGGGGAAAAGATGAGGGTTTGTTGAATAGCCAGTCAATTTCTGCCACACAAGTTCTATCTCTTTTCTTCTTCCCCCTTGACCTTTCTCCACCACAACTGAGATATGGAAAAGCCCTTATGCCTGCCCCCCCTGGTTGGGGCAGTGTGTCCCCAGTGGATCCCTTCAAAACCCAAGTTCTAATCTCTTTGCCTTTTCTCTTGCTTTTTAAATTCTGCTAATCTCTCTGGTTTCTGGGAAGAGCCTGAGGACAGGCCAATGGTGAGGAGCGGAAGGTAAAAGCCACGAATTCTAACCGTGGCACTCCCACCAGAGCCATTGCTGGATCCCTGGCATCACACCCAAAGGTACAGATTTTTGTGGGCCCAAGACCTCAAGCCTGTAGTGATGTGTACTTCCTGCTCCCAACATCCTTGAAAGGACTGGAGGTATTGTCTGAAGTGACCTGCTCCATTGATAATGCACCTTGTCTTCCAGGGATGGGAAGAGGATTCATTCTTCAGAGGGCACAAACAGCAAATTCTTTTTTCGTCTCCTATGAAACAGAGTAGGAGTGCTGTAAATGCCAAGCAGTATGGATTTTTTAGAATGATGAGTCACTGCTTCTGGTTTTTTCAAGGCAATTATTCATCCAGTCTGAATCTCTTCAAGATGAGCCATTAAGTCTGTTATATAGACAAAGAGCACGGCTGAGATTGCCAAAAGATTGATTTAGGTCAAATAGTAAAGCTGGAACAAATAACTTTTAGAAATAGTGCATCTGTTTTGAAAAAAGAATTGAAATTCAGAACTCCAGGGCTGAGACTGCTGGCCAGTGTAACCCTTGGCTTCAGTGATCCTCTGGCACCAAAGGTCTGGGTTACATTTGTGGGAGAAGGAATCCAGCTTATGCTTCACTTTCTTCAGGCAGGTACCCAGCTCGTAGAAAATGCCTCCTCAGCTCAAAGCTAGAGAGAGAGAATTAATTAACAGACAACGATATCATGAATATTAAATCTGCAAGTTGTGTAAGGAAACAAATCCCCTCACCCCCAGTCTTGTAAATACCTCCATTTCTTACAGTTTCCCTATCTGTAGTGTACCCTCCACACACACACACACACACACACCTACACCCTCCTTTTATGCCTACAGTTTTCCTCTGCCCTGAACCAGTTTTCCTCTGCCCTGAACCACCATCTTTTGGCTCCAAAGTTATGATTCCAGCTTAAGCTGTTCCCTAGGCTTCTTTAAGTGCCCAGAAAATCACTGCCTGTTGCCCTTTGCACACCCTTAATCCTGGTGGGAAAAAAGTCCCCTCTGTTACTTATAAAAACTGGAATTCCTTCCATTTTTTAAACTCTATCTGTTAAAATGGGATGATAAACCATGGCTTGCTGCCGGAAGAAGAGAACGAAACATCCCCACCTTAACCCCTCCCAAAGCAGGCCTACTCCCTAGCTTATGCACATGCCAAGCCAACCAGCAAACAATAGACCTATTGCTGCCTTGCATGGATCTGTGAGCCCAGGAGCCTGAACTTAATTCATGAAGAATTTTTGTGTTCACTCGAGTGTTGGGAAGTCTGGGATACTTTACATTTCTTGTGCCACCTATGCGCCATGTGGCACAATCCTGCATTCTAGTCCCTGTACATACTATAGGAGACATCATTCGCTCAGCGACTTTGGATCATTGATGCCTTTACTTTTTAATGATCAATAAGAAAATGTGTTGCAACTAAGAGATTGTAGAAAATGTCAAGTTTAAATCTTCAGCATCATCTTTAAAGACTTCAAAAACATTAAATATTATTCCATTTTGCAAGGATTAACTAATTCAAAAACTGAGTTTGGGAAAGGCAAAACAATGGCACAGATGTCGAAATTCTAGTTACGTAGTTAACACTTTGCGAATGGGATTATACCAATTTAAGTTCTAACTCCTAGTTTGACCTGATACATCCAGCTTGGGCACACATAGTGCAGAGAAGCAGGTGGGAAAAGGTTACATCCTAATGTCAAAGTCATCAAGTACTTGCCCACCCTCCAGTTCAGTGGGTGAAGTTTTTGTTTTTTTTAAATTTCACTTTACTATTATTTTTATTTAGTTATTTATTTTGGGCTGCGTTGGGTCTTCGTTGCTGCGCACGGGCTTTCTCTAGTTGCAGTGAGTAGGGGCTCCTCTTCGTTGTGGTGCACGGGCTTCTCATTGCGGCGGCTTCTCTTGTTGCGGAGCATGGCTCTAGGTGCCCAGGCTTCAGTAGTTGCAGCACATGGGCTCAGTAGCTGTGGCTCACAGGCCCTAGAGCACAGGCTCAGTAGTTGTGGCGCACAGGCTTAGTTGCTCCGCGGCATGTGGGATCTTCCCGGACCAGGGCTCGAACCCGTGTCCCCTGCATTGGCAGGTGGATTCTTAACCACTGTGCAACCAGGGAAGGGCCCCTCAGTGGGTGAAGTTTTAACCCACCAAGCCTGGGTTGTGAATCCTGGAGGCTTGGACTCAGTCTAGTTCTTTGCTCCAACAGTACTTAGCAAGTTGTTATCTGTCAATAAATATCTAGCTCTAAAACTCCACTCTGTGCATCAGCTTTTCTAAGTCATGGATTTTTTTCATTCTGCATACTAAACATTGACTACATCCAAAGCTTGGTTTAAAATGACTTCATGGGGTATCTTCTCCTCAACCAAAAGACGTTGACTCATGCCACACTTCTCCATGCAGATTTAGCTTTTTGGTGTACTAAAAATGGGCAGAAGTTCTTAGTCTATAAAGCATATGGAGTGTCGGGGTTTGGGAGGAACAAAGCATCTCAGAAGGGCTGTATTTTTCCTACTTTAACACCTAGGGAATGCTTCTTTCCCCTCTAATTTTTCAGCAAACTTTTCTGTCGGTAGAAGTAAGCAAAAGCATTCAAGTCAAAACATCATTTGCCTTGGATTTCAAAATCATAATCTCTGTTTTGTTTTATTGTGCCTAGCTAAAACCCTGTGGGTTAGACTTCGTTGCACTGTAAAATAAATACATAAATAAAAAATAACCTTTGATAAATGTGATGATGAGAGCACACAACTATAAATTCTAGCACAGCCTTTGTGTAAGAAGTTGTTCCCTATTCTGCCCCTCTTCTCGTATTTAAAGTAGGAATCATCTTCACCTAGATATTCATTGACAGATAACATCTTGCTAAGTATTGTTGGAACAAAGAATTACACTGATTCCAAGGCTTCTAGACTCACAACCCAGGCTTAGTGTGGTAACACTTTACCCACTGAATGGGAGGGTGGACAAATACCTGATGAAATGCTTCTGCTGATTCCTGAGGTGGTTGAAGCATCTCTTTACTAAATCACAGGTTCATGGGCAAAATCTGGAGATGACTAAAACTATTCACAGTTCTGATGGCCAGGATTTTTGATGTATCTATGGGAGAATTGTGCAATAAAAGTTCTCATGGATATATCTGAGTAAATGATTATGGGTTTAAGGCAAAGCAAAAGGACTGTTGCAACACTGTAGTATTGGGTGGCCACCAGTGGGCTTATTTGGACTGCTAATATCTGTGATAGGGACCAGGAGCTGTGTTTTCCTATCAAAGAAGACGCTGAGTAATTGTTTCCAATATTTCCCCGCCTCACCACCCTGTTACATCCCAGATCTTGTGTTTTTATTCTTGTTTAGATGTCTGTTGTTGTTGTTATTGTTGTATCTGCTCAGGTTCACTCACCCACCTAGGAGAACCCACCAGGTCCCCACAGCAGCCAGAATGGCCTTTTAAAAATACCAATAGGAAATCAAAGAGGATGGAACACTTCCAAACTCATTTTACCAGGCCAGCATTACCCCAATACCAAAGCCAGACAAGGACACACAAGAAAAGAAAATTACAGGTAAATATCCTTGATGAACATTGATGTAAAAATCCTCAGCAAAACATTAGCAAACTGAATTCAGCAGTACATTAAAAGGATCATACACCATAATCAAGTGAGATTTACTCCTGGCATGCAAGGATGGTTCAACACATACAAGTTAGTAAATGAGATACACCACATTAACAAAAGGAAGGATAAAAATCATATGATTCTCTCAATAGATGCAGAAAAAGCATTCGACAAAACTCAACATCCTTTCATGATGAAAACTCTCAACAAATTAGGTATAGATGGAATGTACCTCAACATAATAAATGCATATAGTCGTCCCTCAGTATCCACAGGGGATTGGTTTCAGGACCCAGCACAGATACCGAAATCTGAGGATGCTCAAGCCCCATAGTCAGCCCTCCATATCCACAGTTCTGCATCTGCAGATTCCACCAACCCCAACCGCAGATCATGTAGTTCTGTATTTACTATTGAAAAAAATCCATGTATAAGGTTGGTAAAAGGGTACAAACTTTCAGCTATAAGATGAATAAAGTCTGAGTATCTAATGTATAGCATGGTAACTATAGTTGATAATACTGTATTGTATAGTTTTTAAAATTGAGATATAATTGACATATAATATTGTGTAAGTTTAAGGTGTACAACGTGTTGATTTGACACATTTATATATTGCAATATGATTACCACCAAAATGTTAGCTAACATCTCTACCATGTCACATAATTATCTTTTTTTGTGTGTGGAGAGAACGTTTAAGATCTCATAGCAACTTTGAAGCGTATACTGAAGTTTGTTAAGAGAGATCTTGAGTGTTCTCAGCAAAAAAAAAAGGCAGATATGTGAGGTGATGGATGTGTTAATTAACTTGATTGTGAATACTCTTTCACAATATATACATAGTATACAAGTATCAAGTCACATTGTACACTTTAAATATATTACAATTTTATCCATCAGTTATACCTTGGTAAAGCTGAAAAAGATACCAATAGGATCACAACAATCACAGCATTCCCCTGCTTAAAACCTTTCAATGACTTCCTATTGATCCCAGAATAAAGTCCCAATTCCCTTAGCTCATGAGCATTTTCCTTCTGGATCAGGCCCTTGCTTACCTCTTTTCTACCTTATTTGTATGCTGCACTCATGCCGCATCCAGTTATGGGCATGTTCTCTTATGATTTGCCCATTGAGATTTCCTCCCTCTGAGATCCTTCTTTGCTCCCTTCTCTGTCTGGCTAATGCTTATTTGATCTTTAAGACATGACTCAAGCATCACCTCTTACTGGAAGCCTTCCACGATCCCTCCAATCCACAGACTGAGACAGGTACTCACCTCTGTACCGCTGCAGAAACCTCTGCTTACATCTGACCCTATGTCAGAGCCTCTCCCTCATCATACCTCGAGATCTTTGAGTGCAGAGTCTGTTTCTCACCTCAGTGTTCCCAGTGTCTAGCATCCTTCCTGGATCTGAAAGACTAATCAAATTCTTTTGGGAAACAGATAAAGTGCCCTTGAAAATAGAGATTCCATACAAGCTACTATATATAAAATAGATAAACAACAAGGTCCTACAGTATAGCACAGGGAACTAGATTCAATACCCTGTAATAAACCATAATGGAAAAGAATATGAAAAAGAATATGTACATGTACCCATAACTGAATCACTTTTCCATACACCTGAAACTAATACAATATTGTAAATCAACTATACTTCAGTTAAAAAAAAGAAAATAGAGATTCCATACTGCATGAGGTTTTTAAAAACATGTAGTGAAGGATAGCATTGAGAAAACTACTCAAATAAACCTGTAACTCAAGAAATAGAGCAGTGTCAGCTACCCAGAACACCCTCATCATGCCCCCTTTCAGGCATTATTGCCCCAAGATAAGCACTATCCCGCCACTATAAATTAGTTTTGCCTGTTTTTTACTTTAAATGAACGGAAACATACAATATGTACTCTTTTGTGTCTGGTTTCTTTCACTCAACATTTTGTTTATGAGATCCAGCACAACGATGTTGCGTCTAATTGTAATTTGTTCATTCTCATTTCTGTATAGTACTCCATTGTGTAAACATACCACAATATATTTATCCAACGATCATCAGGCAGTATTTGCACAGTTTCCGATTTGGGGCTTTTACAGAGTGCTGCGATCCATATTCAGGTTTTAGAGTTCTTCTGTTAGTCACTTATTTATTTTGTTGGTAAAATTACTTTTCCCGAGAAATGCCTTCAGCAATGTCCTTAATTCCAAACTAATCTGCACATTCTTTTACTTGTTGAGTTAATAAGAGCTGGATCAGTGAGGTCAAAAATGGCAGATCAATTATCAAAGAGCTGGTGAGTAAAATCAACCTCCTAGGACAAACATAGCTTAAAAGCTTAAGCAAATAAGCACAATTTTCTACCCCAAACATTCTAACATGCAGTTTCCTGTCATAAACATTCATAGTCTCAGGGTTACAAGTCAACAGTCTTTAGAGTTACTAAAACTAACCTTGCAAGATTATAGAAATGCTCTTTGCCCCTTTTCGGTAAACAGCCTTAGAAAGTCAACTTTATAATGACCATATATAGAAGTAAAGATTTAGCTTAAATGTTGTGAAAACTTGTAGGTAAATATTTGCTTATCTTCTCCCTTATCTGTCTAAGCAAAGGGTAATGGTTAATCCAATGTTTCGAATTGTCAAAAATGCTTGTGTCACGTCTTAACCTTTCTCCCCATGTTTTTTCATATCCTCCTATTTGAAACTTGTAGCCTCTGATTTCAATGTTTATCTCAGTTGAGCTTGAATCATAGATACTCAGGACTTGTTTTATTATTTTCCATAACGGTGTATATATAAATTTATCTGATAATAATTACTCAGTTTCATTGAATTGAACTGAATTAAATAATGTTTTAGAAAATAGTTAAGACGCCCACCAGGTGTTCTGTTGGTTTCATTGCATTGCCTCTTTTCAGAGATGTATACTAGGAAAAGGTGGTATGGTTAATAATGATCGACTGTTAAATTAAGGTGAAGTCAAACATGACCTTGAGATATCTTGAGCAAGAACCTAATATAGAAGAGAGAGAGAAGAAAGGTATGGAAAATAAGAGGGGAAAATACCAGGAGTGTTTCTTTAACACATTGAGCTAGGGTGGCTAGACAAGCCATCATCAGTCATAAGCAAAGTGGGAAAATGAGCAGATCTGAGAAACAGTGAAAGGATCCCAAGTTAAAACAGGGAAAAGCGGAAAGATCTCTAAGGATAGGAACATATTAAAAGCAAGTAAGTAAACATTTCTGTAATACACATGTGTGGAGGGGAGACAGGAATCTGTGAAAAGATTTTCTCTCAAAAAAACTTACGGCAAATCGGTAGAGAGCTAAAGGCCCAGACGGAGCTTGTTGGATGTCCCAGATGTAAACCCTGAGAGGAGAATTCACGTGAAAGTGATTTATTAGTAGGCGTTCCCAAGCAGGCGAGTGGGAAGGGGGTGTGGGAAGGAAGGAGGCCAACCAAGAGTGCAGCAGCCTGCAAGCCCACAGAGGGTAACTTGGGCTCAGTCCTGAGGGAGCTCCGCAGACAGTGGAGGTCACACCTCAGAGCTGTCCCCATCAGGAGCACAGGGACTGGAGTTGCTTCTCCTGGACTGTCAGTCATTGGTCAAGGGCTATCCTGGGGGGCACCCCAGCTCTCTTTGCCCAGGCAAAACCACATTAAAACTGGGGCAACAGCTCCAAAATCGATAGAGCAAGCAGGATCGGAGAGTGAGACATGAGATGCTCTGTGGCTTTGTCCGGGCCGCTCTGGACGTCTGGGGAAGGCAAGCCAATCTGAACACTTCCCTGGGGCGCAGCGATCTGGAGCTGAGAGAGAGAAACCCTTTGCCCTCGGCTGTGGAGTTGTGATAAGGTAAGCTGGAGCGTCAGTCACCCATGATGCGGATCATTGAGAGAGTGAAGGGACACCAGATTGAGTGGCAGCGGAACCGTCAAGGGAGCCCTGACGGCATTCGAGTCCTTAGTTCTATTATTCCTCCCTTTTGCTGTGGTTTGGATTCAGAAATCGATTCTCCTCTTCACTTTATTCTTCAAATATTTACGGAGCTCCTACTATATACCAAGCACTGCTCAACGGCTGAGGCTGTGGATGTGAACAGAAAAGATAAAAGCCCTCTGCCCTCATAGAACTTACAGTCTAGTGGACAGAAAGCCAACTATATGTGTGAATTGTGAATTAGTTGTTTCCCCCACTAGACTGTAAGCTTCATTTTATATATATATATATGACAATGTCCTATTGGGACAAGTGCTATGAAGAAAAAAAGCCAGTCAGAGCAAGTGGATAGAGTGAAGAGGGAGGTGGTTATTTGGAATAGGGAGGCCTTTCTGCAAAGAGATATTTGAGCAGAGACCTGAGTACAGTGAGGGTGTGAACTAGGCAAGGATGTGGGCAGGAGGTGAGTTTCTGTCGATTGCAACCAAGAGAGTCTTGAAAGTCTTTCTGACGATTTTGAAACATGGTGGTTCGTGGGATTGTATTTGCGCAGACCTGCCGTGGTCCCCAGGGCTAAGGGGAGTGTGCGTGTTCCTTCTGTGTCCAGTCTTGCCAAGGCGGCTCTAAGCAGGAGTTGGGGTCCTTTGCTGGGCGCTTTGCCTTGCTACTCAAGGCTGAGTGTTTACAGGGCCGTGGCTGACGCCACCCGCTGAGACGTGACGGTCTAGGAGATTTTCCTTTATGGTCATTTGGATTACAATGTTGGAACTTTTCTTTCCTAGTTCAGTTGTAAAATCAGGTTTTTAAATCTGCTTATGTGCCCTCTTACAACATCAGACTTCCTGGTTCAAGGGTGTGTTCTTTTTGTTTTGGTTTAAATCATGTTTATTAAGGTATCATTGGCATACAGTAAAAAATCACCCATTTTAGGTGTACAGTTTTCTGAATATTGACAAATACACACAGTTGTGTTACCTGTACCACAATCATGACACACAACATTTCTATTGAAGCCGAATCTAGCCTCTGTATCCCGACACTGAATTAAATCTCAGAGACAGAGTTTTGGGTGAAGTAGAGAATAGCTTTATTGTTTTGCCAGGTAGAGGGGGCCACAGGTGGCTAATGCCCTCAAAACTGTGCGTCCCAACTTGGAGGGGGTAGTGAGAAATTTTATAGTAATGGTTCAAGGAGAGTGTGATGAGCTCGTGGACATTCTTCTGATTGGCTGGTGGGGAGGTAAGTGGGCGTCAGCATTATCCACCTTCTGGTTCCAACTAGTCTGGGGTCTACGTGCTGGTGGGCAGCATAGGCAGCATACTGTCATTAACCGTTAACTTCTCCCACCTGGTGAGGGCTTCGGTATCTGCAGAGCAGCTCAAAGATACTGTTACAGTGTGTGTATCCCTTGGGGGGAACCAGGACCCAGCCCCAAAGTTACACTATTGTTTCTCTTGACTGTTCCTCCCTTGTCTCTGTATCCCCTCCCTTCCCTAATTAGCATCTGTTTGAACCTGCTCCGGGGAAAGTCGTGGAGGCTGAATGAAGCCGGTTTCCTGTAATCAAGGAATGGGGGACACAGAAAGGCTTTTGTGCCCAGGAGCCCCACAGGGTCCTGCTGCGCATCACTGTCACCCCAAGGATGTGTCCTGGAGAACACCTTAGGTCCTTTTTCTTCTCTCTCTCTTTGCTGAGAAGTTGGGGATACAAAGATACACAAGCATGGAAAATAAAGTTAATACTTGAAAACTGAAACTGAATATTTGGGAGTTTAAGCTACAGCAGATAAACTATTATATAATATTTACTAAACATGTTTTTATATTAATTGAGCTGTTTCTTCTAGATACGTAAACAAAATAGTTAATATGTGAAGATTATAATCTTCACCTGGACATTTGAATTGTAGAGGATTGACTGTTTTTTTTTTTTTTGCTGGCTCCTTGGAGTTTATTTTCCACTTGGTGCAAGGCACAGGGTTTTGGGGTGTCAGGAAGGCTCTTGTGTGGCTTGGATAGTAAGGAGTGGGGTCCTGTCAACTTCCTTTTTGGTGTCTTGCTGTTTTAATATTAAAAAACAACTGCTTCCGCTGGCTGCAGCCCGCTTAGTGTCGGGAGGGAAGGGGGGGCTCTGATGAGCCTAGTGCCTTGGAAGGAAGCCTGGCAGCTGTTGGGGGCCACTCAGGACGGGGGCCTACAGTTGGTTTTGCCAGGCTGCTGCTTCTTCCCCACGGCTTCCCGAGCCAGGTCATAGGTGATCGTGCTGGCGGAGGCCTGGGCAGATTCCGAGTGCTCTGGGGACTCAAACACTGTGGCCATGAACGGGAGAGTGGAGTTCCTGAAAAAGAAGCTAGCCCACCGGTGTCCTGGGTGGGCTTTGGGGAGAGCGGGCTGGTGGGGGATGGCTTCCCCAGGGCACTCGGCACTTCCGCAGGAGCTGTTACTGGAAGTGGTGCCCAGGCGGCGCCGGTAGTAGTCGTGGGTGGCCACGAGTGGGCCGCTGGAGGGCATAGCTGCCATGCTTTTGCCTGTGGGCTGGGAGAAGCCTCGGCGACGACCCCTCGCGGGACTGGGAGTGCGATCACGGGCGGCGGGGACCAGGGCGCTAGGCCACGGAGCCCATCTGCGCAGGAGACCGCGGGTGGCCGTTCCACCGACAAAGTTTATCATATAATAATGTGAACATGTATGCTTTAAGAATAATTCAACTGTTTCTTCTTGGTAAGAAACTACTAGTTAGTGGAAGTGGGATATTCCTTCAAGAATCATCTCGGTTCCAGTGCGTTCAAGACACTCGCATTCAGATGAGCTGTGGATGCGCTTGTTCCTTCCCTTATCCCCACTCCCTCTCGCACCCTTGATCAGTGCCCTTCATTAACTCTCCAGGGATATCTTTCTTCCGTTTTCAACAAGCCAGTTCTCCTCTATCTGGGGGGAAAATCGTTTAATTCTTCTCAAATATAGCTGGGTTCCCAGTAACTAACATTTGTTGAGTGCCAGTAAATTGCTAATTGCTTTTGGTCATGATCCCACTTTATTCTCCCAAACCCTGGTTGCAGGTAATATTTTACAGAAGAAAATATGATGGCCATGTGCCTAGACTGTCGGTGTTATGAAATCCCAGCAGGTCATCCCAAAGGATTTGCTGTGAGAATCGAATGTAATCAGTGAGGAAACTGAGGCTTAGGAGGGGCAGGAGGGTGTATATTTCAGGCTCTTGGGAAATCTGCTTCACGTTCCTCTTGCAGCTTGATTGCTTTGGCTTTGTCCCCATCTCTGCAGCATGGCTCCATTTCTCCTTCATTCCCTGTACCTGAAACTCTTGGCCTTTACTCGAGGTTTTTTGAGGGCCACATATTGCAGAAATTCTCTCAAACTGGCTTAAATTTTAAGAGGTAAATATAAAGATAGGGGAGTATCTCACAGAACACAAGGTAGAAAGTACTGTTAGGCTTCTGACAGGACTGGCAGCAGGAATTAGAAAGCAGTCAGGAACGAGGGCAGCATCGTCTCAGTTACTTGAACATGAAATCCTTTTTACATAGGATATCTTTAACATCCAGTAACTAGTGTTCCTTAGAACCTTGTCACACCAAGTGTGACCCAGGGACCATCAGTATCAGCTGAGAGCTTGTTAGAAATGCAGTCAGGCGGCACCCCTGGCCTACTACATCAGATTTTATATTTTAACAAGATTCCCCAGGTGATTCGTGTGCACATAAAAGCTTGAGAAACCTTAGCACTGGCTTACAGCACAGTTAGGGGAAACACTAATCTATCAGGCCCCCATCAAATCGGGAGATTCAGCAAATGCCTTTATAGTTTTTAACCCCCTGAATGGGAACATTGGCAAACTTGTTTGGTGCATTCATCAAGAGGCCTCCACTAGATAGTCCATTAGAATATGAGCCCCATGAAGCAAGGACTTTGTTTTGTTATAGCTGTGCTCCTTGCACCTAGAACAAGGCCTGACATGTGGTAGGCACTCAGTTGATACTTGTTAAATTTTTAAAAAGCGCCACAGGACAAAGGGATGTAATAGAGACAGTCCCCTCACTCCCTCAACATTCTGTGGTGCTTGACTTTGCTTCAATAGAAGGCACTGTGATGATTCACTGCATGGGACGTACGCTGCTTGGGATGGACTAACTGCTGAACCAAATAGACCTGAAACTGTACAAAGGCTCAAATGCAGCAGAACTTGATTTCTTGCTCACTAACTAGTGCTCGACAGGTAAACGAGTCAACAGGGTACTCTTCTCCATGTAGTCATTCAGGACCCAAGCTGATGGAGGTCCTACGACCTTTAACATGTGTGTCCCAAGAGGCCCTGAGAGTTGTTTCATTTCAGCCAGCTGGCAGGGGAAAGCAGCACGTGGGAGTTCTTTCTGTAAGAAGCATGAGAGTAGTAGAGAGCACTTCCTCTGGTAGCCAGCCTTCAAGATAACCTCTGCCTCCTGGTCTTCATGATCATGCAGAGCCCCCTCCCACAATGAATGGGATTGACCTGTGGAACAAATAAGATATTGCAGAAATGACAGTGTGTGACTTCCAAGACTGAGTTTTACTATCTTGAATCACTCACTCTGAGGGAAGCTGGCTGCCATATGATGAGGACATTCAAGTATCCCACTGAGGGGCCCAGAGAGCTCCCACCAATAGCCATGTGAGTGAGCCAGCTTGCAAGTGGATCCTCCAGCCCAAAGCAAGCCTTCCGATGACTGTAGCCCTGCCCACACCTTGACTGCAGCCTCATAAGAGGCCGTGAACCAGACCACCTTGTTAATAGACTCCTGAATGCCTGACCCTCAGGAAGTATGAGATAACAAATGTCTGTTGTTTTAAGCAGCTCAGTTTCAGGGTAATTTGTTATGCAACAGTAGACGATTAATACATTTCCACTCATTTCATTGGCTAGAAATCAGCCACATGGCCACACATGACTGAGAAAGGTAGTCTAGCCCAGAAATAAGAGGGTTTTGCTAAGCAGTGGGCAGAGTCTTCCACAGGAGTAGACAGAATAATCCAAAGATAAAATAAGCAGAAATAGAATTGAGAACCCAGGTTCAAACCATAGAGCTAAGTGGACACATTTTGCCCTTCTCTTTATCTTTGCAAAGTCCACCTACTCTTAAAGGGCCATCTCCAGTCGTTGCCTTCTTCTTGAAACTGTCTCTGTGCACTTCAGATCACATTCCTCTCTCTCCCCTCTGAACTTCTGTAGCTCTTCTTGGCTTGATCTCTTCTGTATACAGCAATAAATGTCACTGGTTCAGGGATGGGAGGCGTCATTTGACATTCAATCATGCATTTCCTTGTGATAGCTCTTATATCACTGTCTAGGACAATTATTTAACTTTTCATGTCTATATCTTGTCTTCCCAATTATATTTAATATACTAGAGGGCAGAGACCAGTGGAGGTGGATGATATATGATTTGTGACCACATTAGCTCAATAATCTGTAAAGTGATTTATTGAAACCACCAAATCTAACCTTGATGGGAGTTGAATTTTAATAGGAATTCGGTCCCTTCCCTAGATTACTAAACATATGATCACAACCATGTATTTAAAATTCTGTTTGCTAAGCATTAGATCATATCCTCAGTGGTACCTAGCACAAGGGTAGTCAATGAATATTATTTGAATATAATTTTAATAGTAACTGCAAATGAGAAACTTGATTAAATTTTGTATAAACTCTATAATGATATTTAGAAAAATTCAATGACAGTAGTTTTTAATCTAGATTTAGTTGGCACCACTCACTCACCTGTGGTTTAGCAGATCCTAATCAACTTTAAATTTTAACCACTTCGTCTTGGTTTTATAAAAGCAACCAATCATATTGCCAGCAAATGTTATTTCATTGACTCTCATTAGCCCCTCCTTATGATATATATTAGTCATTTAAAATAATTGCAGAGGCTTTATGTTCACCTTCAGTTTGAATCTTAGCTTGATGCCAAAAGTAATGACTTAAGGACTGACAAATAGATATTGCCTGATAATAAATTTATGAAGAGTTTATCAAGTGTGTGCACTGTTCTTTGTCAAGCATCTTGTAGCTAAACACAGCAAGCAGGCCATTTAAAGTAACAATGCTCACGGTAGAAGCTTTTAAGAATGATCACAGAATACAGCTCCTAGAAAGGGCCGAGATAAAAAAAAAAATCGCCCTGTGATCAATTACTTCAGCTAAAAAATACTTTGGTGACAACTTTGTTATTTTCTATTCTGGAAAAAGAACCCTTTATTTTCATATCATTGTTGAATTTTTTGAAAGACGGTGAAATATTAGAATAATGTACACTGGTTGAACTCATGGAATATGTAGTCTAACTGGCTCTGTAAATCCTTGAAATCAATTATTTATACTATATGTAACGATTGTTCAAGGAAACTGAGGAATTTCGATTTTAAAATGCTGGACCTTTCAGTGTGAGAGGAAAAAAATATGACTGTGAGCTTTTCTCCAAAGATAATGTTCTAAGCTGACTTGGATCACTACATGTTAAACACACATTTTTCCTCTGCTGAATTAAATTAGGGAGTTGATTTGTTTTACAGATTCCATATAAATTACAGTGGCTTTGAACACCAGGCAAACTTACTGAGAGTACAAAGATCATTGGTTAAAAGAAAACTTCTTTGTGTTATGTCTTCATGTGTTCAGATCCCAGAGTCCCTGAAGCGATATCAGCTAAGTATGCCACACTGTGATCTTGTAAATAAAACATGACAATCTGAAGGGCAGAAACTGTTTTACCAGGGTGCTCTGACTGCTAAAAGTAGGACCCATGATTGACACGCGTCTTCTGTACAGTTGTGTCCTTTACTCTAAGTCTGACCAGAGTTCAATGTATAATCACATTTCATATGCTCCCTTCCAGAGGATTTTAAAAAATATGTCCATTGACTCTTAGCTGTTATAGCTATTTCTAAAATACTGCAAGTACCACAGTATTTGTTAATTTGTTCATATCCTGTAAATTTACCATGATTTCATCATTAAAATGTTAATAGAGACTATAAAGCTGATTAGAAAGGAGTACTATAAAAATATACACCATGCAAAATGAAATTAAATTACAATATACTGTTATCACTCACAAGAAACAATAAATAGTGGACTATTTTTGGAAAAATATATCTATTTTGAAATAATGCTGTTATCACCGATCAAAACGATTCAATGTCAATTGAACACCAAATTATTATTTTTTGTGTGTGTGTGTGGTATGTGGGCCTCTCACTGTTGTGGCCTCTCCCATCGCGGAGCACAGGCTCTGGACGTGCAGGCTCAGCGGCCATGGCTCACGGGCCTAGCTGCTCCGCGGCATGTGGGATCTTCCTGGACCAGGGCATGAACCCGTGTCCCCTGCATCGGCAGGCGGACTCCCAACCACTGCGCCACCAGGGAAGCCCCCAAATTATTTTTAGTTAGAGAACATACAAATCAAAGGCACTAATAGAAGGTTTACAGAGGAAGGGATCCCTTCAGACCAGAAGAGGACAAGCACTGAGCAGGGATTTAAGAAGGGGTGGTTGTCCCTTCTGGGTAGTGCCCTGCATTGGGTTCTGGGGCAAGAAAGACCCTTTAAGTGCAAAGAAACTAAGTGCTTGCTTTCAATGATAACAAATGGGAGGCTGAGGAGACCCCATCCAACCCTTCCACCAGTTTGGGAGAAACCCCTCAAGAAGGGGAAAGCTTTATAAAAGAAAGGAAGGCCTTAAGCAAAAGAGTGAGACATCATGTCCCTTAGAAGTGGCCCAGAGGGAGTTCCCTGGTGGCCTAGCGGTTAGGATTAAGGGCTTTCACTGCCAGTGGCATGGGTTCAATTCCTGGTCAGGGAATTGAGATCCTGCAAGCCATTCAGCATACACCACCCCACCCCCCAAAAAATGGCCCAGAGGTAGAACTAGTGGTTGACCCGTGACCTTGCTGGGCATCTTCGTAACTGGACAACAGCAACCACAGAGCTTGCTGTGACCCATTGGCCTCTGGATGAGCCATCTTCCTCTGCCCCAGCCCTTGATGAGCCCACTTGCTGCTAGAACAGCATGGCAGCTGAGAGCTCCAGAATTTTATGGGAAGAGAAATGGTTGATGCTAGGCCTGTCAATGGTACAGACATATTTTAGAACAACTTCTGAGATTTCTAAACATCATTGGGGACCACTTGGCTATGGGTTGAAACAGTCATTTGAAATCACCAAATTCTGTTTATAGTTGAACAGCAAAGGGCTTTACTTATGAATACTGAAAGCTTTCACTGGTATATAAGAAATTAGAGAAGTAAATATGAAGTATGTATTCCAGGCAGACTCAAGATAAAAATAAAACTCCTTTTAAAAGCTCAAGGCAAACACAGTAACACATTCGAGGCATTTAACAAAGAGCTGTTTAAGAGTCAGAATATCCAAGTGTTATATTTTTTAAATTAAGGCTATCATGATTATATTTGTTAGAATATGCACTGAGCTGTTATTTCTCTATTCTGAAATACATTGGGCCTCCCACAGAGAACAATTTACCCGTCATCTTTGCCTGTAGTATACCAGCATGCCTGTACTTTGTATTATCACATCTGAGACTGAGTCAGTCAACAAAAGAAGATTTAATATGTAACTAACAGCACTCATTTTTCTTTAAAGAATAAAATCAAAAAAGAATAAAAGAATCAGAGACAGAGCCATGCATCTTCATATGGCTTAATATGCACTAGGATAGACCTTAATTAATATCGTAGTTCACATGTCACATAGATCAGTGCTTCTCAAGCTATTGTCACAGACCAATAACTTTATAAATTACAATGAAAGTAAATTATTAGGAAAGTATTAAAAAGCATACAAAATGTAAGCGCACCGATCACACAGTGTTACAGTAATGTCAAATTTTTAAAGAAGTTTCTACATGCTTCTTCTCAATCCCTGTGCTTACCACAGACCTGTAACAGTTTGTGGGCTAGTGATGGTGCAGGGACCATTCTTTGAGTAACACCGGTTGGTGTAAGTTACATTCACTCCAAGTTTCATAGGTCAAAATTATTTTTTATTTAAACTTTATGTCATATGTTCCTTGAAATAAGAGAGCCATTGACAGTGACTTTGACATCATCACCCCTTTTCCAGTAACCTTTACAATATCACTTAATGTGTGTTCAAAATATGACACATCATTCTGCACTGAATAACTTTCGTAAGGTGAAAGCTGCCTTCTCTTATTTGCCTGGGTATTTATTTATACCACCAGCCCCCAATCTTGTTCCTTAAATAATTTAAGAAAAAGGAGTATTGAATGTGGTGTATACCCGTGTACTTGGTCTTTCAACCTTATTTGCAGAAGTTTCATGCAAATTCAGTTCTGCAAATGTGTTCACTTTAACCTCAGTGGCGTTTTTAAAGCATTAGACTTTCAGTGCCTCTAAGTAAGGCATTGTCAGTTGCTCAGCCCCACATACATGAGTTACCCAGCTCTCAGCCTTTGGCTTCTTAACCAGGGTATCCTGCTGTAGTGGAAGAGGATGTGTGGGAGGCCGGATCCACCTGGGTTAGAATGTTGGATCTGTGACAGATGATCGTGGTGCTTCCTATGTGACCTACACAAGTTGCTTAAATGCTCTTAGATTCATTTCCCTCTTGTAAAATGGAGATAATACTTAGATGGCAGGGTTCTTGGGAAGGTTAAATGAGGCAAAGTAAATGCAATGCCTGGCGTGTGTAGTTGAGCACCCAGTAATATTCCCGTCCTTATCTACCTAACCATGCCTCATTTCCCCTCACCCCACCCCTGCCCCTTCTCTTTGCACCCTTGGTATTTTGCCTCTGGTGAGTGTACTGCTTCACTCTGCTAAAGAGGAGGATAAAATGAACCCATCAAAAATATACCTTTACTAACTACAGAGGAAATACTATGCTAATAACTTGAAGCTTGGCCAGCTAGAAAAAGGGATGACTCAAAGAGGGCACTAAGTGAAAAGGAAAGCTCTAAAGGAAAGAGCTGTGGAAAGTACCTCTCTCCGAATTTAAAAAATTCACGGAAACAAACAAACAGTGAGTGCTCATCCATCTAATGGAGCCATCTTCCCCGCCCATCTCACTGACGAGCATCGTTGCCTGAACAGCGCAGTGCATTCAAGGGAGTATCTCAAGTAACCTTGAGAAAACTGCTCCGAGGAGGTGAGCGGGGAGCTAGGTTATACAGGAGTTTTGCAACAAAAGGCAGGTAGTCTGAACATCAGAAGATTATTGTTAATTAAAGAAAACCAGATTATCTCAAATTAAGGAATTTAGCACTTTATATGGGAAGATGCAAGATTCTGGGCTCACTGAAATCATTCCTTTGATATGCATCTCAGCTATCTGGGGCCAGTATCCTGTGTTTTCACATCCTGCATTTCCTCAGGGCTCACCGTAGGGAGTGGCTGCAGTCTGATGGCTACTAGATGGCAGGTATTCTTTGTTTCCTTCCTGAGTTCCCTCAGGGCTCACCCGCTCACTGTAGGCGTTGGCTGCAATTGGCCGTGGTGTGGTCGCTGATGACTGTGACATCCTTTGTTTACTGATATGGCAGGCAATATTTTATTTCTCACTGTGAACCTGAAACTGCTCTTAAAAAGTAAAGTCTTAACAAAAAAAAAAATGAAAGCTACCCCCACCACAAACCACTACCCCACTCACACACCCCCAGTCACAACACCCTCCCCCATACCCGCCAAGGTCTTTCCAGCCCTAAGAGCCTGCTCATTTCTGCCTTATTGCCCAATTCAGTGTGAAACTTGAGGCATAACCCAGTCATCAGCCTACCCCATTCTGCTTTTCTCCATGAAGTGTCTTGCTCCTTCTCTTTTTTACTTCTACCCCATGACCACCTCAGATACTAGAATCCACTTGACTACGAATTCCAACTCAACAATAACAAAACAGGAATTACTAATCTTTTATTGAGGTATAATGGACATGTACACTGAAACTAATATGTTATAGCATAATGATGCAACATTTGTATTACCACACAATAAATCTAGTTAACATCCATCACCACACATAGTTACATAATTTTTTGCCTTGCGATGAGAACTTTAAGATCTACTTTCACCAGTTTTCAAATATGCAATACAGTATTAGTAACAGCAGTCACCATGCTGTACATTGCATCCCCAAGACTTACTTATTTTATAAGTGGAAGTTCATACCATTGGACTCCACCCATCTCACATGCCCCCTCCAGCCCCTGCGTCTGAGAACCACCAATCTGTTCTATCTATTAAGCTTGGTTTTAGTTTTTAGATTGCACATACAGGTGAGATCATTCAGAACTTGTGTTCCTCTGTTTGATTTATTTCACTTAGCATAATGCCCTCAAGGTCTATCTGTGTTGTAACAAACGGCAAGATTTCCTTCGTTTTTTTATGGCTGAATAATATTCATGTGTGTGTGACATTTTCTGTATCCATTCATCCAATGATGGACACTTAGGTTGTTTCCATATCTTGGCTATTATAAATAGTGCTACAGTGAACATGGGGGTGCATGTATCTTTTTGAGTTAGCGTTTCACTTTCTTCACATAAATACCCAAAAGTGAAACTGCTGGATCATACTGTTCTATTTCTAATTTTCTTTGAAGAACTTCCGTACTGTTTTCCATAGTGGCTGTACCAATTTACGTTCCCACCAACAGTGCACAGAAGTTTCCTTTTCTCTACATCCTTGCCAACACTTGTTATTTCTTGTCTTCTCGGTAATAGCCATTCTAACATTCTGACAGATGGGAGGTGATATATCATTTGTGGTTTTGATTTGCATTTCCCTGATGATTTGTGATGTTCAGCATCTTTTCATGAATGTGTTGGTCATCTGTATGTCTTCTTTGGAAAAATGTTTAATTAGATCTTCTGCCCATTTCTAATCAGAGTGCTTGTTTTTTGCTTGTTATTTTTTGTTCTTTTGGTTTTTTGCTATTGAGTTGTATGAGTTCTTTACATATTTTGGATATTATTGTCTTATCAGGGATATGATGTACAAAAATATTCTCCCATTCCGTAGGTTGCCTTTTCATTTTGTTAATGGTTTCCTTTGCTGTGCAGAAGCTTTCTAATTTGATGTAGTCCCAGTGTTTGGTTTTGCATTTGTGGCCTGTGCTTTTAGAGTCAGATCCAAAAAATCATTGCCAAGACCAGTGTCAAGGAGCTTATTGCCCATGATTTTTTCCAGAAGTTTTATGGTTTCAGGTCTTACGTTCAAGTCTTTAATCCATTTTGAGTTAATTTTTGTGTATGGTATAAGATAGTGGTCCAGTTTCATTCTTTTGCATGTGGCTGTCCAAGTTTCCCAACACCATTTATTGAAGAAACTGTCCTTTCCCCATTGTATATCCTTGCCTCCTTTTCCATAAATTAATTGACCACATATGCATGGGTTTGTTTCTGGGCTCTGTGTTCCATTGATTTCTGTGCCTATTTTTATGCTAATGCCATACTGTTTTGATTATGAAAGCTTTGTAATATAGCTTGAAACCAGGAAATGTGATCCTCCAGCTTTGTTCTTCTTTTTCAAGATTGCTTTGGCTATTTGGGGTCTTTTGTGATTCCATACAAATTTTAGGATTGTTTGTTCTGTTTCTGTGAAAAACGTCATTGGAATTTTGATAGGGATTATACTGAATCTGTAGATTGCTTTGGGTAGTATGGACATTTTAACAGTATTAATTCTCCCACTCCATGAACACAGATAATCTTTCCATTATTTGTGTCTTCAATTTCTTTCATTAGTGTCTTGAATTACTAATGTTTTAAGACACGTAAAATTGTATTATGCATGTTTTATATTGTATCCAAGCATGAAGACATAACAGTTTGCCTGAAGTGGAGGTAGAAGTCCCCTTACAAGTCTTCCATTAACTGACTAACTGACCATATCATTCCTTCTGTAAAACAGGATGATCAAAGCCCATGATACATGGAATGCCCACATTCCAGTCCACCCATGCAGCTCAGCTTCCATCTTAAGCATAAGTTGTATACTTAAGAGAAGATCTGTTGGGTTTCTGTTCTCAAGTTTGTTTATTCCACTTGTAATTGTAGGTATGTTGTTTTAAATACTATGCAAGCTAATGAAATGTGAGTGCTAGTGAGGGGAGGGAAGCAGAATTGTACAGAGGGAGAAATTGAGTGGCAATGTGTTGATCCCAGGGGCACTATTTCATAAAAGTCTTGCCCACTAAACTCCATTTCAGGATCTGCTTCCCAGGAAACCCAACCTACAACAGTGTTGCTATGCATCACAGCACTTAGCCTGGGGAAATAAAAATGTTTATGTCCATTCAGCTTAAATACAATTTCATCTAAGTATGGTCAGACCTTAGACCAGGGAATATTTAATTCAAGGTACCCACGAGCCAAGAAGAGCACAATGTCCTTTATGGATATAACCATCTCTTCTCATGAGCTACACTGACTGATAACCATAAAAGGTGGGCAAACTGGAATTTTTAAGACATATATCCTAACAATCAAATCTTACAGGAAAGGAAATTCAATGTAGTAAAATATTTAGGTTCAGAAAATCTAGACATTCCCTTTTAATATTAAGATTAGAAGTCCTGCATGGATTAGAAGCTGTGAGACTTCAAAAAGAAGGCAATAAAACACCAGGAATTCAACATTGCAACAGAAATCTCTAGATCTTTTTCTAAGATGATAAATTTAGGCAAGGGAATGATTGCTCCTCATTACTGATGAAAAAAGAAATATGCCTGACAATAGCTGTGGGTGGACTTGCTACTTGGTCCCCAAAGCAGTCAAGATTAAAAAAGAAAAAATAGTCATTATTTGAAATTTTCCATAGTGGTGACAGCTATTACAGTGTGCTCTCTTTTGACCTAACAATCTAATCTACCTGATTTGCTACTGGAAAGTTTCACTGATGACTAAAATGTTTATTTAGCTAATAAAATTATTCACTGTCCCTAGATAGAATGATAAAGATTTATTTTAATGTGAATAGTGACAAGAAAAGCGTCATCAACTATTTGCAAGAATAGGCAAGCAAAGAAAATAGAAAGGAAATAAAAACATTGTAATGCGTCACCTCAAGAATTATCCCTTTACTTTTCTTCATTATGCATAGGGACTTCAGAGATATTCATTTCCCATATTCTATCAGGGTGAAAAATGACATCTTTCCTATCTATAAATAGAAAATTTTATGACCTGCTAAAATTATACTATATACCCAAATCCTACATGGAATTATAAGTAGAAGGGAAGTTAGGAATTGACATGCTGTTGCACTGAGAAGTCTTCATCACCAAGAATAAAGAGGTTAACCTGTTTCCCCTCCCACCTACTTTCCATTGCCTATGCTTCTTTTATCAGAATCATCTGACCATAAGTTCTGATTGTTTACCTCCAGTTGGTCTAGGACCTAGTACCACCTTTGATTTCTTAGCAGAAACGTTTTAATCAAGGATCCCTAAATCTTTTCTAATGTGTGTTTTTAACTGATTCTGATGAAAATTTGGAAAGGCACTGAATCTAAAAAGGAATGTACATTCCTAATGGGATAGGGCAGGTATGGCAAAAGCAACAGTCTATATGCTCCATACTCCTAGGGCTTCTTGGGGAGAAAGGGGATGTACCAGTTAACTATGGCGACAGTAATGCTGTGTAACGAACAACCACAAAATCTCAATGGCAAACAGTAATAAGCATTTATTTAGCCCATGAGTAACCGAGTCAACAGGAGTTCAGCTGATCTAGTCTGGGCTTTAGCTGAGTGACTCTGCTGATCCCTGCTGGGCTTACTCATGCATCTGTAGGGTTGACCAAATATCAGTGGATCTCTCTGGGCTTGGCTTGAGTGACTTGGCTCTGCTCTACATGTCTCTCATCCTCTTTCTGGGACCAGCAGGCTAGCCTGGGCACGTGCTTCTCAAGGTGTTGGCACAGGGGTAAGAAGGCAAGCCTAATCACGTAAGTGCTTCTACTTTTGGGTCATCTCACATTTGCTAACATTCCATTGGCCAAATTTCATCACATAGCCAGACTCAAAGTCAAGTATCAGAGAAATATAGTCCACCGCTTTAGTGGGAAGACCTGTAAAGTCTTATGATAAAGGGTGTGGACACAAGAAGGAGTAAATAAAATTAGGGCCATTAATTCAGTCTACCATAGGGGAGGAGCAGAAGTAGTTGCTTTGATATCAGAACTGCCACTTACTGATGTGCAGGCGTGTCCTGCACAACAGCACCTGAAAAAGGGGTGGTAGGGACTGGAATCCAGCCCACACTTCACTCCCCAAAGCCATGCACCCTGGCATGGGGCTGTGTCCTTTTTCTAACAAAAGCGCGCTGTGGGTTAGTGGAGCCCTGTTTGAAACTCACCATTGAAGCCTTCAAAAACTATTGTTGTATCACTGTCTACCCACTGGATGCAATTGTAGACTTTCTCATCAGGTTTTTCAATTCCATGTTGTGCTACTTCAGTTACCCCCTTCTACCCCCAGACCACCCCCTCCAGATATCATTTACAACACATGCAGTATATACCAATCCCAGTACACAAACCCAGGTTGCCAAGACATTTAACTTATCTTCTATAGCTAAACTTAATTTCCATTTTAGACCCTCATTTCAGTCAATGGTAGAAAATTAATTCCAGTCAATTCAGCATTACCCCTTCTCCACAGTTGTGTCAGACGCGTGGGGGACTTACATGCTGTCATGCGTTCAGAGGAAGATCTGGTATGTGGTCATCACATAGCCCATGAAATGTGAGGATGATGTGCACCCATAAAGTCCTCTCACATGCAATCTTCATGCTCCTTCCCTAAGCTGAAACCTTAGAAACCATGAGGCAAAGATGACAAGGCGGCAAGAGGGTAGGAGCTTTGGATCCCTGAATCATCACCTAGAGTAGAGCCACCTACCCATCAGGAACACTCTTTGGGGATTTACATAAGAAGAAAGAGGGACTTCCCTGGCGGTGCAGTGGTTAGGACGCCGCGCTTTCACTGCTGAGGGCACGGGTTTGATCCCTGGTCGGGGAGCTAAGATTCCATAAGCCATGTGATGCAGCCAAAGAAAAAAAAAGAAGAAAGAAAGAAAGAAACTTTTATCGGATTAAGCCACTGAGATTGGGAGTTTATCTTTTCAGTAGGTAGAATAACATAAATACAGACAATTCAGACAGCAAGTTGACTGGGAAATGTAGGATGACCAGGCTATACCTAGAACTCTTATGAGTTTGATCACTAACTCAAAGTGCAGATCATTAGCATAGTTATGGTTTTGTTCTCCAACACGTTAAGCTTCTCAGTGCAAATGTGGAGTAAGTAGAATCCCATTTTGAACCTCAGGCCTCTTAGCCTCATCCTCAGTGAATTTGACACCCAGATAACTATCTTTCTCTCCAACTTAACTCCTGTCATAATTCTTGGAAATTTCGGTATCCACATAGATGATCCTTCTAGTACCCTGTCACTGCCAGCTCACTTGGTAAGAGGCATGTGTTTCTCCAGAAACAGAATCTGAAATGGAGATTTTTGTGCAAGCGATTGATTGAAGAAGTGCTCTCAGGAGTAAAGAGCAGAGGGAAGCAGGATAGGACAGAAGAAGCCATGAAAGATGTCGTTTCAGCTCAAGTCTAGCCTCAGCTTGATCCCACAAGGAGCTCTGGAGTCTGAGTGGCACCACAGAGGTGTCCTACCTGGTGACAAGGGGGGACAGGATTTTATACTCTCCCCCAAAGCAGGCAGTCATTGGCTGTGAGAAGGCCTCATAGGAAGGGCATAATGTCCCAGGCAATTTCAAGGAAAGCAGCTTCAACTGGCGAAGGACAATTCTCCAAGGAACAGTACAACTATAAGCCGTAAGCTGCCAACTATCACAGGAAAGAGCATCTGAGTGGAACACCAACAGCTTACTACCGCATGCAACCAAGACTTATCCTCCAGTAAGCAAAATCAGTTTTTCTGTGCGTGGCCGCATTCTTCAGAAGGAATCTAACCAGACCACTTCTCTCCAAGATAATTTGGCTAGCTGCCTGGCATAGCTACCCGGTGAGCCTCACTGCCAGTCCAAGGTCATATCCAACAGATTGTCTACATCGTAGTAGCCACTTGGGAAGGGGTAGTGTTAAAAGCTAAATCTCCACCTAGAGTAAAAAGCAGTAACATGCAGGTATTGGCCTGAATTGTTACCGCTCCCACCTTGTTTCAGCTGAAATAATTTGATATAGCCCTTAGCTCTCTTATTAGGAATTTTGTGAACTTGATCTGCAAAATAAAACTGAAGGGAAGACGATTTGCGCTGCTGAGCTCAATGAGGTCCACAAGTTTTATGCAACGTTTCCCGCGTAACTAGCTTTCCCATCACTTCCCAGAGTAGTTTCAAGTTATGGCGACAGAATTATTCTTGCAATTTAAAAAGCCGTTTCGTGAAGAAACTTTGGCTCAAGGCATGCTCAGAGAGCTCTTGAAATCGAATTAACAGAGTGAATGGGGGCCCTTGTCTTTCCAAATTAATCAAAGAAGACCTACTTCCCCTCCATAATAACAAAATACTTCCAAACTCACTTTTTTTCCTTGCTGATGATTTATCAGCCCCATTAAAAAAAAAATGTCCACCTAACCAGTCTATAAAACTCCAGGAAAGAGCTCTGCTTTCGTTCAATTCCACCACCTACCAGTTTCTCAAATATATTCAATATATATTACACACATGTACATACATATGTATATAAATACATGCAAAAAACTAAAATGTTGGCCAAAGTTATCATTGCACCTCAAGTATCTTATTCAATGTGACAAATACTTATTTAGCATAAATGTGCCAGACACTGTGCTAAATGCTAAGCTTGCAAAAGAGAATGAGGCATATGTCCCATCCTCAAGCTGCTCCCAGATCATTCGTTGGGTGAGATGGACCTGAATTCAAATAACTCACAAAAGAACTGTCGCATATGGATAAAACAACTTTGCATGGGTTAGTTTGGGAAAACTTCATTGAGAAGGTGGCATTTTATGTGAAGTTTAGAGGATGAACATGTGTTATCTAGTAACTGGGATAGTTAAAGTAATATCCCAATTTATAGAATAATCAATGAATCCACCTTTGAAAATTCAGAAGGGTCACTATTTTTCAAGATAAATTAGTTCTGAAGCTTCCAATATAAAATGCCTTATCCAAAAACATAGGTAATAAACATTTTTGCCATCTAAAGCCAAGTCTTGCTTAGAAAAAAAGAAGAGGGCTTGATACAGTATAAATAGTGATAAAAGAAGAAAGAAAATTATATAGACCTTATTGTTTTCTACCAAACTATTTTTTTCACTCATTCAGCTCAACAAACATTTACTGAACACTTTCCAGAAGCCACACATGGCAATATTTAAGATGAAGAAGAATAGTTGAGTGTGCAAAAATCCAAATTTTGGAACTTTAGAACAAAACCTCTGGCAATGAAAACCATTTTTCTTAAAAAGAAAGAAATGATATCCATAGAATTGTTTGATGCATTACTCATATTTTTCTTTACCAAAGACATTTCTTGCAGCAACACTTAAATGATTCTCTAGAATACATAAACTGGAAGCACCCCAAGGATGACAGGTACATTAGTCAATGTAAGGAGCATTCCCGCCTCAAGGGAGTCTGCCGCCTGAGTAGTTGCAGACTATGCAAGACGGACTAGGCATTGTTGACAACCATGAAATTGATGTAGCTAGAGAATGCTTCGAGCATAAGAGTCACAGTCATAGTCATGGGATTTAGAGATGGAAGGAAATCCACTCATCAGGAACAGATGGTTGTTTGTCAGACATTCATCCAATTTAAATAGCTCTTCCTGTACTGATACCATAGGTCAGGATTAAAGCATTGGGGAAAAAATTGGCGTTTCGACCCACAAGCACAAGGTGGGCAAGAAGAGGCCACCCACTTGAGCTGAAGGGATTTCAGGGCTCCCAACCTTTAACACACCGAGAATGTGCATACACACGTGTACACACTCTCACATGCTCAGACGCTCATTCACCTAAACACACAATCTTACTCTATATCTCAAAGCACAGTCTGAAATCCCACACTTACAGACTCATTACAGTTTAAATGTTGAATTCATTCCTGGACCCAGTTAGAGTAAAAATTCCTCTGGAAAATAAAATGACCTTTTTACTATATGATCCAGCAATGCCATCCCTAGAGGAATGAAAACTTACATTCCTACAAAGACCTGTACGGGAATGTTCATAGCAGCTCTACTCATAATTGCCAAGAGCTGCAGACAACTCAAATGTCCTCCAGCAGGTGAATGGATAAACACTCTGTGGTACAGCTACAGCCCAGAATACTACCCAGCAAGAACAAGGAGTGACTAACAATGCAGACAGCAACATGGGTGAATCTTATAGGCATTATGCTGAGTGAAAGAAGCCACTCTCAAAGGTCACCTTCACAGTATAATTCTCTTTACATAACACGTATAAGGATGGAGAATAGATCTTCAGTTGCCAGGGTTCCGGTGTGGGGAGCAGGGTTTTGCAAAGGGGCAGCTCAAGGATTTCTTTCTTTCTTTTTTTTTTTTTTGAAGTGATTGAACTGTTCTGCATCCTGGTTGTGGCAGTGGTTACACAAACCTACCTGGTGTTAAAGCTCACAGAACTCTATATTAAAACAATTCTATGATATGTCAATTTTTTAAAAAATTTAAGACAATGCATGCCAATCTCAAAAAGAAAAGAGAGATGTATATTTAGCTACAATGTGGAAGGATAATCAGATCCTCCTTCTCTCCAAAAATCTGTTTTATATAAAGTGAGAAGGAAGAAAGATGAAGAAGGCATTTGGAGCACCTGGAGGTGGATTTGCAGAGGATGTAATGCGTGGGAAAGAAAAGGCATGCGTGAGGGAGGTAAAGAGCAAAGAAAATGGAGTCTGGGAAACCAGAGAGTTTTCTGACATCTCCATTTTGCCCAAGGAACAAGTCTGAGACTCAGCACCATAACAGCACCAATTTCAAAACTTGAGCAGATAAGATGATGCTTTTTAAAAGCAATTACACAGCCCTCAATTTTTGTTCTTCAAGAAAACAGAGGCTGAGAAGAAGAAAGCTAATAACACAGGAGGAGCAGGGGGAGATCAGCAAACTAAAAGAGGATATGTTCCCCTGAGTACTTTCACAGTGAATTTTGCTTTTCACATTGAGTGTTAAGTGCAGAGGTGAGTCACCTCTCTGTCAATGGTAGCGTTGAGATCACCTGCCTTTGCCGAATGAACCATACAGCCTCTTGTCAATTCTCAACCCTTGAAAGAAAATTATCCATCTGCTTACTTCCTCTTTGGCAAGAGGCTGATTTCGACAAAGGACAAAGAATCATCATCAACTAAACAAGCCTTCCGAACTTTAAGTCTCCCAGTGAGTCACGTGCATTTGGGAGCATACGTTTATTCCATATCTAATTCTAAATCAGTGGTTCTCAACCGGGGACAGTTGCGCCTTCCACGGGACACTTGGCAGTGTCAGGAGACATTTTTGGTTGTTACAACTTGGGAGGGGATGCTACTGCATCTCGTGGGTGGTGGCCAGGGATGCTGCTAAACAGCCCTGCAAAGCACAGGACCAGCCCCACAGCAAAGAATTACCCAATCTCAAATATCAATAGTGCCCAGATTGAAAAACCCTGTTCTGAACGTTCTAGTAAAACTTGAAATGTTTCCATTATCTAATTTACATGCCACCTTTTCCTGAAATAACTTTTACTCATTAGAAGTTTTTCTAACACGTGTGGTGTGGCTGGAGGTCTGGTTGGGTTTCTTGACTTCACAACTAAAGCTGCTGATTACCACAGGAAGCTGCGAACTAAATACAGTTGCTCCAACTTGAAAACCCAGGCGCTGTGGGGCTGTATGCTCATCCGCATATGTTAAGTGCATTTTCCACATTTGGTACTTTTTATGGGGCAAATAAAACCCATGCTGCTTTCCCAGGATCACACAAAGATCAATCAATGTTCTCCATGGAAACATCACCCAGCTCAGGGCAAAGCAAAGCAAATGTGTCCTCTCTGTATAGGAACAGTCCTTCTTGTTTCAAAGGCTAGTGACAGGTAAGATGATAAGTATTCTCATGCCTCCTCAAAGTTTAAAAAGCATGAATTATCTTCTTTTCAATGTAATAGCCAGAACAATCTATTAATTTTCACTTTGCTTTCTCACTGTAGAACAGAATCTGAAAGACCTAGCGAAATCACCAAGCTCCCTCTGTACCCCCTTTCCTGTCTTCATCACCTCTCTCTCTCTTAAAGCTGCAACTGTCCTCAGTTGGGCAATGACAAATTCCTTCTAACCTGAAATGTAGACCAGCAAATTCTCTGCATCCTCTGAGACACAAGCCAAAGTAAACCCAAGTCACATCTCTTTCAATGAAGGTTAAATAGAAACATTAAGTTGCTATTCATGCTTGAATGAATTCTTTCTATATATGCTGAACCTTCTTTTCCTGCATCACAGACACTTGGGTTTTTCATACATTTGACTGCTGTCTCTCTTTCACCTCCTGTCTCATCCAGGCTCAAAGCATCAGCACAAAGGTACATTATGTTGCTGTCTTGGTTCCTTATTCAGTGTCTTGTAAAGAAAGACAGCAATGAATGGTGTCGAGCATAAATGGAAGCAGGTGTGCCACACCTTGCCTTCCATCTCATGTCTGACATTTTCAAACACATAATAGAAAAATTGTGCTCTAACAGGGCCCAATTTGTTGCCATTTCTAAAATGCCTAAAACACTAGATGGATGACTAACAGCTCTAGTTCATTTCTTCCATCTATGCATTATTATGAGAGCAGTATATTCACTGGGGATGACAAGGACATTTATTCAAAGACCACCTGTCCGCAAAGGCCTAATTTTCTATGTAGAGACTATTTCCTATAAATATGGGTAACATTTCAGCCTGCACTTAAGAGCCACCTTACTATGATGAGCTCTATAAGCTGCCTGTGTTTACGGCATAGTGAAGGTACCTCAGAAGAGAATGATCACCTAAAGCACAGTTCTGGTTAGAAATTTTGGTCGCTGTGGATTTGAGGATGTAGGATAGGTGCTGTGAAATACACGTATTAAATCAGCAAACAGTAAGTCTGCCATTCGAGGTTCTATGGCAGGTTTAACATGACCTGCCTTCAAGGAGTTTAAGATATAACTGAAAACATAAGACAAATATACCCACACCAAAAAATAAAAAGACAAACTAAAACTAAATAAGGGCACTACAGATGTACATATTTCACTTATTGCAAACTCTATATGATGGTGGTTAACCCTCAAATCAAAAAAAGGCAAACTTCCTTTGGGGAGATTCGAAGAATATGATATCATATGATATCCAGATGACATCAAACACAAATCAAGTGCGGGTTTTCTGAAGACATCAAGGTATGGCAGCCATATGTGGATGATTTCTAGAGTAGTCCCAATTTCAAGTATTTTATCATCTTGCCGGATCCGGTGCTGATTTTCAGTTCAGAAAATATGGTCACAATACGTAGAGTGAAATGCTGGATTCTCATCAGTGGGGTACCTCCAAACCTCACTGTAGGAGGAATTTCCTAGAGAAAGACTTCTAGAGCTAAGGAATCCCACCTTGACTGGACGATTGTCTCAAGGAAAGAAGGTAGCACTTGGTTTTTCTACCCTTATATTTTGAGAGGTGATTCTCACTTTTGAACCTTTGGGCCTCTAAAAATCAACTATATTACCTATCATGATAAGGACTCTGAAAGCATGAGAAACAAGCAATGTACTTCTGCAAGCAATGTACTTAAAGAGCAACAACCCTCAGACACAATGAAGACACTGTTTTTGTTTTTTTTTTTTTTAAAGCAAGGGATATTTTTATCCTGGTCAGGCTCTGACATTTATGTGGGGATACATAAAATGAATTCTTATTCTCCAATTAGCCGCAAAGCTCCTGACCCGAGGTTATGCTTATAAAGGAAGCGAAGAGAATCAGAATTCAGAGAGAAGGATGGATGCCTCAAGCCCAGTAAATCCACCGAAAACATCCCAATGTGAAGGACCTTCTGTTTCGTCGCCAAGAACAATTTCTTTTTCCCATCTCCCTATTTTTCTCTTGCTGAGTGGAGGATTTTCAAAAGAACCGTTGGGTCAATGACAAATTGACGGAAAATGCTTCAAGCCACTTGTTCTGTCAGCATGTAGAGACTCCTTTAATTCTCAAATGACTGTCTTCGGTAGCCTTCCTGTTGTTATGAGTTAGGAGTATTGCTGCGTGATGAATAAATTGCACCCGTTGGTTATTGTCAGGAACAGAGTTAAATTACATGTTGAAACTGGCATTCCTTTCTTCAACCTTATCGCTAAATGAAGCATGAGTGATATGACTATGAAAGTCCTTCCTGACTCAGAGTAGAGTAAAATAAAAAACAATTTCTAGATTACCGACCCCTTGCAAAATAGGAAGAAAAATCCACAACACCCCAAAAACATCAGACGGCCTTCTGGAGATCCTCTTAGTGCTATATCTCTTTCCTTCTACTCTATCTCATGAAAGCTCATATTTCTATGTAAGACCAATGGTTAAATGCTTGAGCTCCATTTGAGAGGAGGATTAAGATAAGAATTAACTGATTTGTGAAGTTAGAAATGGCTAACTGAAGCCTGTGCAGGCTGGGCATCATTGGCAGTTCCTCATGCTTTCATGGGACAAACGGTGCTCTAGTTTTTCACAACCTCCTGTGATTCCTTACTCTTCTTCTTGTGACTTTTAATGGGAATAGAAAATAAGAAAGATGTTCCAATCCACAATCCTATTAATGAGGATTCAGTCCAAATTCAGGATTTTGTATAAATTATATATTAAGTACATCTTAAGTTACATCAATATATTTGAAATGGGAAGTGAAAACAGGTTTATGGATTTTTTTTTTTTTTTGGCCACGCCGCATGGCTTATGGGATCTTAGTCCCCAACAAGCCCTGCGCCCTCGCCATTGAAAGCGAAGAGTCCTAACCACCGGACTGCCAGGGAAGTCCCAGGTTTATGGAGTTTAAATAGCTACTGATTGCTTACCAAATGAACTTGACTTTTAAAAATCCACTTGATGACTCACCCATATCCCCAACACATTTTTGTTCTGTTGTATGGAATATTTAGTAATCAAAACTGTTTATTTATTCAACACACTATTTTTTCAAGTAACATTTCCAGAGTTTCTAGTATCAAACTGAGACTCAGTTCTTAATCTTAAGGAGCTCAGTCTAAGGGGGAAATTTTATCTAAGGTCAAGAAGAGTCATAAAGAAAATTTAAACCATTCAGTAGTGTTATTCTTATACCTAACTGTGGTATTCTTATCCAGAAACTACTTTTTTTAAATATTGTAAGATAAAACAAGTAATTATGTTAAGAATCAAGATTTTCAGAGTAAGAGAAAAGAATTATAAAATCAAAAAAATGTTAAGTGATATTAAATGGATATATCACTGAAGTCATTTGTAAAAATAAATTATATATATAAAATTTAAATGCACTGGGCTTCCCTGGTGGCGCAGTGGTTGAGAGTCCGCCTGCCGATACAGGGGACACGGGTTCGTGCCCCGGTCCGGGAAGATCCCACATGCCGCGGAGCGGCCGGGCCCGTGAGGCCATGGCCGCTGAGCCTGCGCGTCCGGAGCCTGTGCTCCGCGACGGGAGAGGCCACAGCAGTGAGAGGCCCGCGTACCGCAAAAAAAAAAATTAAAACGCACTAAAGTGACCTCGAAGCAATGTCACCCCAATCGTCATACTTAACCTTGAAACTTTTTTTTTTCTGTCTAGTACCCATCCCTCACTCAAAGGAACTAGGGCTCCTTGGAGAAATGGCTGATTGTAGGCCTGGGGCAGAGAAGGTACAATTATAGTCTGAAGGTACAATTATAGTTTTCTTTTGGGCAAGAAAGGGAGCTTTTGAAGATTAATTGGGTCACCCCAAAAGGACACAGGAGCCAGATTGAAAGTGCCCCACCTACTGGCCAAAGTTGTGACAAATGAGCATCGAAAAGAACAATGTAATTTGAAATGTATTGAATCTATGAAAATCCATAAATCAAAAAAAGAGAAAGCCAGGAAAAATCCATTTGGCACCATTAAGGGCAGCTCTAAAAACAACTACTTTCTTTGAAAGTTGGTGATTAAAGGAAAAGAATTCAGCATTTATCCTGGAAAGGTAGCCAAATAGCTCTAATTGATAAAAGACAACTCTTCATTCCATAACGATGCCAGTTAATACATGTAAAAGGAATGCTAGAATTATGCAATTATTATTTTGAAGCCCCCAAAGAAATTATTGATTTGGGCAAGGATGATCAATTGGTGTTTAAAAAAATAAAACTGTTAGGGGAATGTTTGATGAGGAATGAGGCATTTATATGGTGCCAAGAAAAACCAAACAATTTTCGAACTCTGGTCTTGAAGAGTAAAACTTAAGTGTATGGCAGAGGGATCAAGCTGTCATCACTTTAGTCCAGGGTTAAGTCTCTGCATCACCAATGGTGGAACAAGCAGATATCACATGTCACCTGATGTGACGCATTATAATGTACCCATCATCTATGATGAATTCTTGCAGCAAAATTTAACTTGTACCCATCAAGGTTTTAGAGCCAACTTCCACTTTACAGGAAATACAGCCAAATACAGCAAAGTAACACCACAAGGAATCAACCACACAAATCCAGAAAGTGAAATATTTTTATGGGCAACTTGCCCATCAGTAAGTCAAGGTCATGAAAAAGAGACTGTTTTGGAATAAAAGAGACTTAAAGGAAATAACCACTTGCAATGGGTGGTCCTATAGTGAATTCTGATCGATTAAAGGATATTTTGGAAGCAATTGGGAAAATTTGAATATTGACTGCATATTAGCTTTAGTGAGCATAATTTTAGCTTTAAGTGTGATAGTTATTTTGCCCAAGATGATTTTTTTATTTAGTTTTTTATACAACAGGTTCTTATTAGTTATCCATCTTATACATATTAGTGTATATATGTCAATTCCAATTGCCCAATTCATCCCACCACCACCATGCCCCCTGCCACTTCCCGCCTTGGCGTCCATACATTTGTTCTCTACATCTATGTCTCAATTTCTGCCCTGCAAACCGGTTCATCTGTACCATTTTTCTAGGTTCCACATACATGCGTTAATATACGATATTTGCTTTTCTCCTTCTGACTTACTTCACTCTGTATGACAGCCTCTAGGTCCATCCACGTCTCTACAAATGACCCAGTATCGTTCCTTTTTATGGCTGAGTAATATTCCATTGTATATATGTACCACATCTTCTTTATCCATTCATCTGTCGATGGGCATGCAGACTCAGTAGCCTATTTAGACTGGTGTGCAACACAAGCCCAGCCTAGAGCTAAGTGTGGTCCATGAACCAGTAACATAGGCATCATCTGGGAGCTTGTTAGAAAATGCAGGCTCTCAGTCGTCACCCCAGACCTACTGAATCAAGGGTCTTCAGGTCAACAGGATCCCCTAGGGATTTCTCTGCACAGCGCAGTTTGAGAAGCACGGTTGTGGTACATGTATCTTGCTACAGGGGAAACCACTGGAGAACGTTGTGACAGGGATGTCGGTTGCTTCTGCCTCCAGCTCCCAGTGCACTGATGTACTCCATCCCAAAATGGACTGGGGGACTTCCCTGGCGGTCCAGTGGTTAGGACTCCGCACCCTTACTGGAAGGGCGCGGGTTCAATCCCTGGTTGGGGAACTGAGATCCACAAGCCTCAAGGCCAAGAAGAAAAAAAAGTGGTTTGGGACCTAGCCCCTTAGTCCACAGGACTCAGCCTCTAGTTTATCCATCTACCCCCGTCACTCTCCCCCTGTCTTATCACTGCTCCTAGTGGCTCCCAAGTTTCAACTCCAGGGGTAAGAAGAGTCTGGTCAGCAGAGGTGGTATTGTACTCAGTGGAGTGAAGCAGTCATCCACTGAATATGGAAAATTCTCCTGGGGGCAGCCGGAGAGACAGTGTCCTCTGTGACTTGTTTCTGTCATAGCTCTTTCCTTCTCGCCCAGGTTCTGCTTAGTTCAGAGTGAGCTCTGCAGGTTCCCTCTTAATCTTCTCCAGGACTTACTGCCATCCCGTACTGGTATACTGGTTCAGATGGTGCCCCCCCCCCCGCAAATTCATGTCAACCCAGAAGCTCAGAATGTGACTTTATTTGCAGATAGAGTCTTTGCAGTTGTAATCAAGTTAAGATGAAGTCATCCTGAATTTGCATGAGCCCTAAATCCATTATGACTGCTGAACTTATAAGAAGCAGGAAATTTGGACAAAGACACGCAGGGAGAATGTCATGTGAAGACAGGTAGAAATTGGAGTGATGTGTCTACAAGCCAAGGAACGCCAAGGACTGCCAGCAGACAACAGAAGCTAGGAAAAGGCAAGGCAGCATCCTCCCCTGAAGCCTTCAGAGCCTTGCCCACACCTTGGTTTCAGACTTCTAGCCTCCAGAACTGTGCAAGAATAAATGTCTGTTGTTTTAAGCTACCGAGTTTATGGTGCTTTGTTACCGCAGTCCTAGGAAACTAATACACTGAGCAATCCTCCCATCCT
This sequence comes from Monodon monoceros, assembly GCF_005190385.1. Taxonomy (NCBI): domain Eukaryota; kingdom Metazoa; phylum Chordata; class Mammalia; order Artiodactyla; family Monodontidae; genus Monodon; species Monodon monoceros. The sequence continues at coordinate 17,804,610 of NW_021703779.1, read as the reverse complement.
AAATTGAAAGGAAGAGTATGAATATTAGTTGACATTGATCAAGTGTTTATTATGAGCAAGACACCAGACTAAGTACTTTATATGCAATTATGTAATTTAATTCTAAAATCATCCTATCAGTTAGATAACTTTATCCTCCATTCTACAGATTACAGAACTGAAGCTGTGGGAAATCAAACACCTTGTATAAATTTATAAAGTTAATGAATGGCAGAGTGGGATTTAATGCATCTGTCTGATTCCACAGCCCATCTGCTTAATCACCGTGCTGTGAAGGTCAAGATGAAAATAGGATCATATGTTGACCAGGATTTTTCAATGTGAGTGTCCCATGATCATTTCTCATATGGATTTGTATCATTTCCCAGCCAGAAGGCAGCAAACGCTAGGGCCCTGAAAAACTAGGGACCCAGGGGCACTCAGAAGGCCACAAGTCCCAGTGTTTCGGTTACCCTATCAAAGTGGATTTTTTATTCTCACTTACTGGTGTCTCCATTATTTCTGAATACAGCTCATGTCGCAATTGAATCTAAAATAACTTTCAGTCAGCTCTATCCTAATAGATACTCAAAATTCTCAGTCTTTAATTCTTGTTAGGACAGAGATAAAGCCAAAAATTATGATCCAAACCGTACAATACCGTTGCCCAGGTAAAAAATGCCTGAGTTAAATAATCATTAGCTTCCTGCACTAGCTGAAAGCCAGAAAGCTTGGTTTAAAATACACCAGTATTTTTACTCACTTGCCTCTTTATCTGTCCTGCAAAACCCAGAGACAAATCCTCATCATTATCAAGAGCAACATCTGGGGAAAGAGACTGCTAAGGAGCAGGTCAAAGTCACCTCTGAGTGATTAACAACTTAGATGTGAATTTAGTGTTCCAGTAGTCTCAATATTTTATGAGAATTCTAGGCTTTTGAATTACTACTACTTAAGTGTCTAAATAACTAGTGAACTTACTTTATAAGAATCCTAAAATGATTAAAGTGGCTTTTTTGTTTTAGGGTAGGGAGGCTGTTGTTGTTTTCAGTGCTAGAGCCCAGCAAGGTGGGGGATTAGTCACAACTTGAAGCCAGAAATATTTGGGGTTTCCTTTCTTTAACTGATTTTTTAAAACCATTTTAACAAATATCTTATTGATCTCAAGTTCTTGAGACTGCTCTATTTTGTTTTGAACTCCTGTGTTGTGTCTCATGTAACCTATTAAATTAGCCCAGGGCAGAGGGTGATGGGGAAGGAGTGGATCATGTATGATGCTAGAGTCAATCCTCAGCTATGTTACATTGTCTTTATTTCTTTCCACTTACATAGAGCTTTAGAGTTTCAAATCTCTAATTGTATTTGATGTTCACAATACTTACAAGAAGTAGGCAGAAAAGACATTACTGTGGTGGCCCCTTGTGAAAAGAGAGCTTGTTTTGAGGTTCCAGCAAGCGAGCTTTGGGACTCAGATACTCCTGACCAAAGAAAAGGAAGACTCCACTCCACCCATAGGCTTTCGGCGGGGCTGACATAAGGAGGAAAGGGACACCCACTTAGCCAGTCAGATCAGTGGAAACAATCCTGGCAACCAGTTCAGTAACAGATGCTCCGGCCAGATGGCCCTTCCATTCATTTTACACATGAGGAAACTGAGGCCCATTCACATGACAGATTGATTGGACAAATATTTATTGAACACCGAGCTTGGGATACAGTATCTAGAGTTGCATTCTAATGAGGGGAGTGGACGTTAACCGAATAGATAACTGCTCTGAAGAAAAAGAGTAAGGGGATAGAGAGGGATGGGGGTGCTGTTTTAGATAAAGCACTTAAGGAAGTCTTCTCTAAGATGCCATTCAAACATATCCCTGAAGGCAGTGGGGGAGTTAGCTCGTGGATGTCCAGAGCAAATATATGCCACTTACAGGGAATGGCAAGGGCAAAGGCTCTGAGGCCGGAACATACTTGGAGAGTTCAGCAGCTGGGAAGTCAGTGTGGCTGAGCAGAGAGAAGGAAGGGAAGAGCGAAAGGAGATGAGGTCAGTCTCATGGTGGGGATGGGCTGGGGGCAGGGGATATTATGTGGGGCCTCATACGATGTGAATTCTCAATTTCTAAATGCAGTGGGAAACCATTGTAGGTTTTGGACAGGGCAGTGACATGATCTGGCTGGCACTTTTAAAGGATCACTCCCCCTGCTATGTTGAGAATAGGTTGAAAACTGAACAAGAGCGAAAGAAGGGATACTGGTCCAGGCAAGAGATGATGGTGGGAGAAATGAGAGATGATGGTGGTGATGAGAAGACAGCAGAATCAGAATATTTTTCTGAGAGAGATCTGAGAGGATTACTGAAGAATTGGGATGGAAGTATGAGAGAAAGAGAGGAATCAGGAGTGACTCCAGTTTGGGGCCTGAATAACTGAGTGAACTATAATCCCGTTAATTTAGATCAGGGGTCAGCAAGCTTATTCTGTAAACGGCCATATGGTAAATATCTTCAGCTTTACAGGGCAGATAATCTCTGTTGTAACTAATCAACTCTGCTGTGAAATGTGAAAACAGCCAAAAGTAATAAGTAAATGAATGGGCATGGCTGTGTTCCAGTAAAACTTTATAAGACAGATTTGCTCATGGTCACATAGCTGATAGGAGCCAGGATGAGAATTTAGATCTACTGAGCCACGCTCTGCTGTTCTTTCTGATGTTCAGCCTCTTCTAATAAAATTGCTCCTACCACCGACAGTATATGAGAATCACAATGTACAACGCCAGCACTATTTGAAACACCACCAGGCAGTCAGTGAGTACCATCCACTGGGCATCTACAGATGGCGGAGGAGAAGTTCAGCAGTGCACATCCCCAAGAGAGGGCAGAGAGTCTCCCATTGCACCCCTATTCTAAGTGCTATATTCGAGTTTGGTCCTGCGCCAGCATCCTGTGCCAGCCTCCCGGGCTTCCTCCCTGCACAGCCTGTGAGTGACAGCCTTTCTCTCGCACCTGACTGGGCCTCTGGGGCGAGGAGGTGCTGCACGAAAGGAAATCTGAGGCACAGAGAAGTTAACTGCCTGGTCCAAGATCACAGAACTACTGTGTGGCTGACAGGGTCTTAGTGCTCTGGCCTGGTGTCAGGCCTGAGCCTCTGAGGTGAGAGAGCCAAGTTCAGGACACTGGACCACCAGAGACCTCCCAGCCCCACGTAATATCAGATGGTGAGAGCTCTCCCAGAGATCTCCATCTCAATGTTAAGACCCAGCTCCACCCAACGGCCAGCAAGCTCCAGTGCTGGACACCCCATGCCAAACAACTAGCAAGACAGGAACACAACCCCACCCGCTAGCAGAGAGGCTGCCTAAAAGCATACTAAGTTCACAGACACCCCAAAACACACCACCGGACGTGGCCCTGCCCACCAGAAAGACAAGATCCAGCCCACCTACCAGGACACAGGCACCAGTACCCTCCACCAGGAAGCCTATACAACCCACTGAACCAACCTTAGCCACTGGGGGCAGACACCAAAAACAATGGGAAGTATGAACTGCAGCCTGCGAAAAGGAGACCCCAAACACAGTAAGTTAAGCAAAATGAGAAGACAGAGAAAAATGCAGCAGATGAAGGAGCAAGGTAAAAAAAACCCAGACCAAACAAATGAAGAGGAAATAGGCAGTCTACCTGAAAAAGAATTCAGAGTAATGGAAGTAAAGATGATCCAAAATCTTGGAAACAGAATGGAGAAAATACAAGTAATGTTTAACAAGGACCTAGAAGAACTAAAGAGCAAACTAACAATGATGAACAACACAATAAATGAAATTAAAAATTCTCTAGAAGGAATCAACAGCAGAATAACTGAGGCAGAAGAACGGATAAGTGACCTGGAAGACAAAATAGTGGCAATAACTACTGCAGAGCAGAGCAGAATAAAGAAAAAAGAATGAAAAGAATTGAGGTCAGTCTCAGAGACCTCTGGGACAACATTAAACGCACCAACCTTCGAATTCTAGAGGTCCCAGAATAAGAAGTGAAAAAGAAAGGGTCTGAGAAAATATCTGAAGAGACCATAGTTGAAAAGTTCCCTAACATAGGAAAGGAAATAGTCAATCAAGTCCAGGAAGCACAGAGAATCCCATACAGGATAAATCCAAGGAGAAACACACTAAGACACATATTAATCAAAATATCAAAAATTAAATACAAAGAAAAAATATTAAAAGCAGCAAGAGAAAAACAGCAAATAACATACAAGGGAATCCCCATAAGGTTAACAGCTGATGTTTCAGCAGAAACTCTGCAAGCCAGAAGGGAGTGGCAAGACATATTTAAGGTGATGAAAGGCAAAAACGTACAACCAAAATTACTCTACCCAGCAAGGATCTCATTCAGATTTGATGGAGAAATTAAAACCTTTACAGACAAGCAAAAGCTAAGAGAATTCAACGCCACCAAACCAGCTTTACAGCAAATGCTAAAGGAACTTCTCTAGGCAGGAAACACAAGAGAAGGAAAAGACCTATAAAAACAAACCCAAAGTAATTAAGAAAATGGTCATAGGAACATACATATTGAGAATTACCTTAAGTTTAAATGGATTAAATGCTCCAACCAAAAGACATAGACTGGCTGAATGGATACAAAAACAAGAACTGTGTATATGGTGTCTAGAGACCCACCCCACACCTAGGGACACATACAGACTGAAAGTGAGGGGATGGAAAAAGATATTCCATGCAAATGGAAATCAAAAGAAAGCTGGAGTAGCAATTCTCGTTTCAGACAAAATAGACTTTAACATAAAGACTATTACAAGAGACAAAGAAGGACACTACATAATGATCAAGGGATCAATTCAAGAAGATATAACAATTGTAGCTATTTATGCACCCAACATAGGAGCACTTCAATACATAAGGCAAATGCTAACAGCCATAAAAGGGGAAATTGACAGTAACACAATCATAGTAGGGGACTTTAACCCCCCACTTCCACCAATGGACAGATCATCCAAAATGAAAGTAAATAAGGAAACACAAGCTTTAAATGACACATTAGAGAAGATGGACTTAATTGATATTTATAGGACATTCCATCCAAAAACAACAGAATACACTTTCTTCTCAAGTGCTCATGGAACATTCTGCAGGATAGATCATATCTTGGGTCACAAATCAAGCCTTGGTAAATTTAAGAAAATGAAATCGTATCAAGTATCTTTTCCAACCACAATGCTATGAGACTAGATATCAATTACAGGAAAAGATCTGTAAAAAATACAAACACGTGGAGGCTAAACAATACTTACTAACCAAGAGATCACTGAAGAAATCAAAGAGGAAACCAAAAAAACCTAGAAGCAAATGACAAGGAAAACACGACCACCCGAAACCTATGGGATGCAGCAAAAGCAGTTCTAAGAGGGAAGTTTATAGCAATACAATCCTTCCTCAAGAAATGAGGAAAATCTTGGGCTTCCCTGGTGGCGCAGTGGTTGAGAGTCCGCCTGCCGATGTAGGGGACACGGGTTCGTGTCCCGGTTCGGGAAGATCCCACATGCCGCGGAGCGGCTGGGCCTGTGAGCCATGGCCACTGAGCCTGCGCGTCCGGAGCCTGTGCTCCGCAACGGGAGAGGCCACAACAGTGAGAGGCCCGCGTACTGGAAAAAAAAAAAAAAAAAAAAAAAAGAAATGAGGAAAATCTCAAACAACCTAACCTTACACCTAAAGCAGTTAGAGAAAGAAGAACAAAAAAATACCCAAAGTTAGAAGAAGGAAAGATCATGAAGATCACATCAGAAATAAATGAGAAAGAAATGAAGGAAACAATAGCAAAGATCAGTAAATCTAAAAGCTGGTTCTTTGAGAAGATAAACAAAATTGATAAACCATTAGCCAGACTCATCAAGAAAAACAGGGAGAAGACTCAAATCAATAGAATTAGAAATGAAGAAGGAGAAGTAACAGCTGACACTGCAGAAATACAAAGGATCATGAGAGATTACTCCAAGCAACGATATATCAACAAAATGGACAACCTGGAAGAAAAAGACAAATTCTTAAAAAACCACAACCTGCTGAGACTGAACCAGGAAGAAATAGAAAATATGAACAGACCAATCACAAAAACTGAAATTCAGACTGTGATTAAAAATCTTCCAACAAACAAAAGCCCAGGACCAGATGGCTTCACAGGCGAATTCTATCAAACATTTCGAGAAGAGCTAACACATATCCTTCTCAAACTCTTCCAAAATATAGCAGAGGAAGGAGCACTCCCAAACTCATTCTACGAGGCCAACATCACCCTCATACCAAAATCAGACAAAGACGTCACAAAAAAAGAAAACTACAGGCCAATATCACTGATGAACATAGATGCAAAAATCCTCCACAAAATACGAGGAAACAGAATCCAACAGCACATTAAAAGGATCATACACCATGATCAAGTGGGGTTTATTCCAGGAATGCAAGGATTCTTCAATATACGCAAATCAATCAATGTGATACACCATGTTAACAAACTGAAGCAGAAAAACCATATGATCATCTCAATAGTTGCAGAAAAAGCTTTTGACAGAATTCAACACCCGTTTATGATAAAAACTCTCCAGAAAGTAGGCAGAGAGGGAACTTGCCTCAACATAATAAAGGCCATATATGACAAACCCACAGCCAACATCATTTTTTTTTTTTTTTTGCGGTACACGGGCCTCTCACCGTTGTGGCCTCTCCCATTGCGGAGCACAGGCTCCAGACACGCAGGCTCAGCAGCCATGGCTCACGGGCCCAGCCGCTCCGCGGCATGTGGGATCTTCCCGGACCAGGGCACGAACCCGTGTCCCCTGCATCGGCAGGCGGACTCTCAACCACTGCGCCACCAGGGAAGTCCCAACATCATTCTTAATGGTGAAAAACTGAAACCATTTCCTCCAAGATCAGAAACAAGACAAGGTTGCCCACTCTCACCACTCTTATTCAACACAGTTTTGGAAGTTTTAGCCACAGCAGTCAGAGATGAAAAAGAAATGAAAGGAATCCAAATCGGAAAAGAAGTAAAACTGTCACTGTTTGCAGATGACATGATACTATACATAGATAATCCTAAAGATGCCACCAGAAAACTACCAGAGCTAATCAATGAATTTGGTAAAGTTGCAGGATTCAAAATTAATGCACAGAAATCTCTTGCATTCCTTTACGCTAATGATGAAAAATCTGAAAGAGAAATTAAGGAAACAATCGCATTCACCACTGCAACAAAAAGAATAAAATACCTAGGAATAAACCTACCTAAGGAGACAAAAGACCTGTATGCAGAAAACTATAAGACACTGATGAAAGAAATTAAAGGTGATGCAAACAGATGGGGAGATATACCACTTTCTTGCACTGGAAGAATCAACATTGTGAAAATGACTCTACTACCCAAAGCAATCTACAGCTTCAGTGCAATCCCTACCAGTGGCATTTTTCACAGACCTAGAACAAAAAAATTCACAATTTGTATGGAAACACAGAAGACCCCAAATAGCCAAAGCAGTCTTGAGAAAGAAAAACAGAGCTGGAGGAATCAGGCTCCCTGACTTCAGACTATACTACAAAGCTACAGTAATCAAGACAGTATGGTACTGGCACAAAAACAGAAATATAGATCAGTGGAACAGGATAGAAAGCCCAGAGATAAATCCACACACATATGGTCACCTTATCTTTGACAAAGGAGGCAAGAATATACAATGGAGAAAGGACAGCCCCTTCAATAAGTGGTGCAGGGGAAAATTGGACAGCTACATGTAGAATGAAATTAGAACACTTCCTAACACCATACAAAAAAGTAAACTCAAAATGGATTAAAGACATAAATGTAAGACCAGACACTGTAAAACACTTAGAGGAAAACATAGAACACTCTGTGACATAAATCACAGCAAGATCCTTTTTGACCCACCTCCTGGAGAAATGGGAATAAAAATAAACAAATGGGACCTGATGAAACTTAAAAGCTTTTGCACAGGAAAGGAAACCATAAACAAGACAAAGAGACAACCCTCAGAAAGGGGGAAAATATTTGCAAGCGATGCAACTGGCAAAGGATCAACCTCCAAAATACACAAGCAGCTCATGCAGCTCAATATCAGAGAAACAAACAACTCACAGTCCAAAAATGGGCAGAAGACCTAAATAGACATTTCTCCAAAGAAGATATACAGATTGCCAACAAACACATGAAAGGATGCTCAACATCACTAATCATTAGAGAAATGCAAATCAAAACTACAGTGAGGTATCACCTCACACCAGTCAGAATGGCCATCATCAAAAAATCTAGAAACAATAAATGTTGGACAGGGTGTGGAGAAAAGGGAAACTTCTTCCACTGTTGGTGGGAATGTATTGATACAGCCACTATGGAGAACAGTATGGAGGTTCCTTAAACTACAAATACAACTACCATATGACCCAGCAATCCCGCTACTGGGCATATACCCTGAGAAAACCATAATTCAAAAAGAGTCATGTACCACAGTGTTCATTGCAGCACTGTTTACAATAGCCAGGACATGGAAGCAACCTCAGTGTCCATCGACAGATGAATGGATAAAGAAGATCTGGCAATATATACAATGGAATATTACCCAGCCTTAAAAAGAAAAGAAATTGAGTTATTTGTAGTGAAGTGGTTGGACCTAGAGTCTGTCATACAAAGTGAAGTAAGTCAGAAAGAGAAAAATACCGTATGCTGACACATATATATGGAATCTAAAAAATTAATGGTTCTGATGAACCTACGGACAGGAGAGGAATAAAGACGCAGACGTAGAGAATGGACTTGAGGACACAGGGAGGGGGAAGGGTAAGCTGGGATGAAGTGAGAGAGTGGCCTGGACATATATACACAACCAAATATAAAGTAGATAGCTAGTGGGAAGCAGTTGCATCGCACGTGGGCATCAGCTCAGTGCTTTGTGACCACCTAGAGGGGTGGGTTAGGGAGTGTGGGAGGGAGACGCAAGATGGAGGGGATATGGGGATATATGTATGTGTATAGCTGATTCACTTTGTTATACAGCAGAAACTAACACAACATTGTAAAGCAATTGTACTGCAATAAAGTTAAAAAAAAGTGTTATGTTCACACATGCACTTGTATAATGTGTTCCATCTTGTCCTGCTTACATCAGCTTTCAGTAAGGTCACTGCAGTGAACTTGGGGCGTGCTCTTCTTTGTCTGAGTAAATTTGCAAAATATTGCCAGGCAAGAAAGGAGAAAAATATCCTACTGCATCATTTCAATAGCTCTAACAAGATGAACCTAAAATCGAGGTTTCTTTTTTTCCTTCTTGGCTTCTGCCAAGAAATAAAAGAGATTCTGCCTGTATCTCCTGTAATAACCTGTAATTACTGCAGTGATTAAGAGCTGCCACCTTTTCTGTGTCTGTGGACCTCTTCTGTTATGTCTCTGACTGCAGGTCATAACGGTTAGCAGTATCATGGCTTCAGCTGGAAGTGTCTGATTCTCAGTTGTTATTGGCTTTTATCATCATTGGCAGCCTCCACATTTGTATCTACAGCTTATTTCTGTGTGGGCATCAGTGGCCAGTCATTCAGAACTCTCCATGGCTTTCTCATCCTAGCCTCAAGGCCTCTTGAGCTCTTCCAGCCCACGTTGTGAACCACTTCCATAATGCTTTCAGGGTGCAGGAGAATCTGGATCTTCTCTTATACCACTAGGAGGTGACAAGGGACATGGGAGTTGGTCTCATGCCCTTGCTACCTGGACTCTCCTAGATGAGCCCCCATTTCCACTCTAGATGACACATAATGGGGAAACCTTAGGCTCTTTGACCTCTTTCCTGGTTCAAGCCTAGAAACGGAGCACAAGATTCTCTGCCCTCAGATTCCCAAACTTGTGTGAAGGATTTCCCATGCTCATACCCAGTGGCATGCTAGATACGGCTCATATGGACTCGCTAGAGCCAAATGTGTATATTTCTTTGCAAGTCCACAATCAGTGATGTTGTCTTGGTAACTTGAAATTGTCCATGCATGGTGGGAGTAGTTACACAATAGAAAGTGGAGAACACTATAATTCAGGCTTTTTTTCTTTGTTTTTTCATCTGTTAAACATTTACCAGCACATCACTGCCCATACCCACTTCATGGCCTGATGGGGATGGGGGATGCTGGGGTCACAAAGGCCCTTCTCAAGGACATATGAATGTGTAAGCTACTGTCTCTCTCTGTTTCACCTCTCCTCTCACTTGTCAACCTGTGGAAACTTTGAAGTGTAATGCAGTAGAACTTTCATCAGGAATCCTTCCTAAATCTACTGTTTAAGGCACCTAGTTCCCACCTCCACACATTCCAGTTTCATTGGTACAGGTGCAACCTTGGCATTGGGGATTTTAAACTCTCCAGGTGATTCTGACATGCAACAAAGTTTGGGAACAACTGTTTTAAGGCATTGGTTCTCCACTCTGCTTGCATGTTAGCATTACCTGGGCAATTTGTATGTATATATATATATATATATATATGAATGCCCACCAAAAATCGATTAAAGTTGAATCTTTTCAGGTAAAATCCAGGTACTGGCAAGTTTTAAAGCACCTGCAGGTGATGTCGTTGTAAGGAGAAGATTGAGAACTGTTGGTTTGTAGCATAAATTTCTACTCCGATGGTGTTAAAAACTATTCTGGTAAAGCTCAATGCCTTTTCTCTGAATCTATTTAGAAACTCAAAAGCTGTGAGATGTCATGTCTTTCTCTCTATTTGCCTGCTATAACCATCCTACCTTGTGAATCTGTATAGAAAGGTTTCACTGCTGCCTGAGTGGTACAAGAAAGAGAGAGGTAAATGTGAATTCCTGTAGATGAATAACACACGGGTTACTCTCTAAATATCACTCCACTACAAGGCTTTAAAACAAAGCTTTAAAAACTAAATTCACTAGTTTTCTTCAAGAGAAAAGGGAAAATGGGGTAATCTCTAGGTATCTTAGTCTGTTTGGGCCCCTATAACAGAATACCATAGACTGGATGAGTCAAAAACAGCAGACATTTATTTCTCACAGTTCTGGAGGCTGGGAACTCCAAGATCAAGGCACTGGCAGATTCTTTGTCTGGCAAGGACCCACTTCCTTGTTCATACATGAGTGTCCTCTCACCGTGTCCTCACATGGCAGAGGAGTGAGGGAGCTCTCAGGGTCCATTTCATAAGGACACAAATCCCATTCATGAGGGTTCCATCCTCGTGACTTAATCATGCCCAAGGCCCCCACCTCTTAATACCATCACATTGAGGGTTAGGTTTCAACATACGAATTTTAAGGGGACACAAACATTCAGTCCATAGCACTTGGCTTCTGTTGTCTTGTTGGTTTGTTTGCTTTTTAGAGTTTAGGTTGTGTTTCATTCTGGTTTCATTTTTCAGAAGCTCAGATCACTTTAATGATCTTGTGGCAATGAGTCTCTACAGGCAGTAAGTCTCTAAGTTAGTTAATAAGTTAGTATAACTTATTTCTGGTTCTCTCCCAAACAATTTGGTTACTTTGTAGCCAAATTACTTCACATTCTGGAAACTTGTTCCTCTACAGTGCACAGTTAAATCCTGTCCTGATTTGTTTCCCACTAAAAATGCAGTTAGATACTTAACTCTTGTTATTTTTATAATCTCACAGCCCAGTGAACCTTCAAATCACTTCTCCCTACAAGATATCTCCCCCTTCCATTGATATTTATCCAGGCGTTCAGCCAACAGATCTATGCAGTCAGTGATGGTGGTGGTGGTAATGGTGTTGGTAAAAACACTAAATTAGTTACTAGCTTCATTGTTTCAGTGTGATATTGAGATGTGTCTCATAAATACATCAACATTACTACCTCAACTAAGTCATTTGGCACATATAACAAGCTCAAATGAAAAATGGGAAGCAACACTCTCAAGTCAGACTGACATGGATTTGAATCCCACCTCTGCCACCAAATAGACATGTGGCTTTGGCAAGTTATTTTTCCTCTCTTGGGCTCAGTTCCTTGTCCATTAACCAGAGATAGTAATACTTTTCTTAGAGATGTTATAAGAATCACAGTTAATGCATTTAGACCTAGCAATTTAATACATTAATGGGTCTTTTAAATTACTATTTTCAGGTCTAAGCTTAGCCACATGACCACACCACATACTGTATCAATGTGCTTTCCCACAAGCAGAGAGAAACAGTAAGCTTTCATTTTCCCTTTTAATTTTAATATATTAACAGCGACTAACCTATACCTAGCATTCAGTGTATCATGTGTGTGCCAGAGGTTGTAATAAAGAAAGGGAGACAAAAAAAAAGAAAGGAGCGGGTAGTACACTGCACAAATTAGCAACTTTCATTTTCAAACCCCCAAAATCACGAATAAAGATTAATATGCAAAGGGAAATTTGTTCCATCAGAAAATTATTCGGATACCACCCTCATTCTTATTTCCAGAGTTCATCGTTTGTCAGTGCTCTTCTAATTCTTCTGATGACATAGAGAGTTTCTGTTGGGTATAAGAGCTATTTTCTCCTCATGTGTGCTCCTCCAGCAGCACTTTGTTTTTACATCTACATAACACTTTTCTTGTTTTAATCTAAAACTTCCCTTTACAGATTTGTTTCTTTCCCCCTCTCTAGTGTTTCTCAACCTCAGCTGCACTTTGGAATCACCTGGGGAACTTTATAAGATATGCAAGTCTGGGTTCTATTCCCCCAAATTCTGATTTTATTGAACTGGGGGAGCAACTTAGCCATGGGCTTTTTTTAAAAAAAGCTCTCCAGGTGGCTTTAATCTGCAACCAAGTTTCAGACCCCCTAGCCAACACCCTTTCTAGACTACTGTGAGCACCATGAAGGCAGTGACTGTGCCATACTCAGCTTCATGTGCCTGGTGCATAGCACAGTGGCTGGCACAAGAGTTGCTCACTAAGTGCAGGTGGATATTTAAGATCTTGTCATTTCTGATTCTCTCCCAATCATGGATGGAAATGATCAGGATATCCCTAATATTCTGATCCTAGAATCTTGGGTCCACCAATCCCAGGGGCTCTAGTAATTAGATTCTCATGTTCACTAGTTGGCTCGGGCCCTGGGTACTGATGACCTAGTGGTGGTCCCCCAACCCTTCTTTCATGTAGTAAATAGATATAGAATAATTTCATGTCATTTGGAAGCCTGAGAGAGAGCTATCATCAATCCTATTCGCAAAGGAAAAGTGAGATTGTCCTCCCAGGAGATGCTTAGTGGAAACAAAAAGAATACTGCAGCAAAATTTCCTTCTCAGTGGATAACTCCATCCGAGTTGAGGCATGAAAGCCTATCAGTAAATATGGCAACGGGGCTTCCCTGGTGGCGCAGTGGTTAAGAATCCGCCTGCCAATGCAGGGGACATGGGTTCGATCCCTGGTCCAGGAAGATCCCACATGCCACAGAGCAACTAAGCCCGTGCGCCACAACTACTGAGCCTGTGCTCTAGAGCCCGCGAGCCACAACTAGTGAGCCCACGTGCCACAACTACTGGAGCCCGTGCTCCGCAACAAGAGAAGCCACCACAATGAGAAGCCCGCGCAAGGAAGAGTAGCCCCCGCTCACCGCAACTAGAGAAAGCCTGCGCACAGCAACAAAGACCCAACTCAGCCAAGAATAAATAAATTAAATAAATTAAAAAAAATAATGGCAACTAAATGGCAACTAAGTATGGCAACGTGTGACCTTATTCCATAATCTCCACTGCAATTCCTTATTCCTAATCATGTTTTTTCTGGGAAATGTTTACTGAATGGATATTTTGTGTGAGGTTCTGTAATAAGTGCTATAAGAAATATAAGGAAGATCTGGTATAATAAAAAATATATCAAAATTGCAGAGTACTTTAAATTCACAAAGTACATGACACTTTCTAAACTTTATACTTCAGAAGAATCTTGTTCAACTCAGTCATATTCACAAAATTGCCCAGTCCCTCCTTCCCTCTCTTTGCCATGGTTACGGCAAATTCTAACACTTTAGTTTCTACATCTAAAGCCAGCCTCACAGGAAAATAAGTTATTACTTGCCTGGGCATAATTTAAGAAGTTCTAGAAAGATCTCACAGCCAAAAACACCTACCTTTCTCGCCCACATCTGAAATTCCAACATTTGAGATTCTTGCCTTCTTGATATCCTATTGGGAGGAGTAGGAGAAAACCCTCACAACCTAATGAATTTATCAGCTGCTTCCTTATCCCGGGGAGCTTGGGAGAAAGAGAGCTGGAGGAGACGGAAGAAAGAGGTGCTGGGGAGCCTGAGAAACAAATTTCTCTATCTCCACATCACACTTAGGTCAGTGCTGAGCACTGCCCCGTTTCTGCTTTGGGTAAAGTGATCACACGCTGAAAATGTCCAAAAACAGACTTAACTCCACTCCTTCTGTCTCAGTAAGCTCCCTAAGTCTGCTTTCACTTGCTTGACATATTTTGTTTGTGTTCTTAAACCTTATGAATAAGAATTGCATGTAAACGGCTCAATATCGCCTGAGGGGGGGGAAAAGTATTTCTCAACCGGGCCCTATTGGCATTTGGGATGGGACAACTCTTTCTCCTGCTAGACATTTTCCCTCCCTCCCCCACCTCAGCAACTGGAAGTAACGCACCCCCCACCCAGTCATTGTGACAATCAAAAATGCTCCCACACTCTTCCAAATGCTCACTGGAAGGGTGGTACTGGCGTGGGTTCAGAATCGCTCATTTTGCATCCTGAACAAGCAAGACACAAAAGGCTCACAGCCGTCTTCTAGAGGCATTTTGCCTGCAGAACTTTGAAGATGAAGTTGTCATCTTATCCTGCCACCTTCAATAGCAAAGCAAAAATTAGAAACTGTCCAAACACATGACACCTTTCTACAAGAAATAAACCAAAAAGGAGTCCCCTCTCCTCTTGCAAGAGCTTAAACATCACATATATTCCTCTTAAGCCTTCCCTGAATTGAATGTTCCTCAATAAAACTCCAAAATAACTTAATTTTAGTTTGAAAGCTTTGAAGGGAATTACTGAAGTAGTGATGTCGGAGACATTACTCAACCTAACTTGAACTTGACCTCAGACAGGGAAGTTATGTCTACAGAAGGAATATTTCAGTGGCCCCCAGGGGGCACCATAACCCCTTCACAAGTCTACCAGCCCTCTGTTCTGTGGTTAGGCTGGTCTGCAGCCCAGTTCCATTATCAGCGGGTTGGTAGCAAAGAATAACTCTCCAGTGTGATTGCCTGGAGACCAACCAGGCCAATTCTGGTAACCCCACGGCACTTGGGCTGCACTGAAGTCTCATAATCCATCCTGCTTGGATCTCTTCCAGTGACACAGTTTGAGTATCTTCAGCTATGACTGATCTCAAGGTGAATCAAACTGTCTTGTTTCCAAATGATGAAACCCAAATTAACCCAAGTTCCAAGGTACTGAGCATTCCTTTGCAAGGGCTTCTGAGCACTTCCATCCATTCAGACATTCAGTGCCTGTATTCATCTCACCAAGAAAGAATATGAGCTGTTTCTCCAGTTCCCCAAGGCTAAGCAATAACTTGAGACATTCCAAGTCTAAATGCTGAAACATTGCCTTCAGGCAGTACAAGGTTTTGTTCTCACCTTGCCAGAAACAGTTAATAGACGATCACTTTTTCTGTACCCTTCCAACTGGTATCCATTTTAATTTTATGTGTGTGTCTTGTAAATTTTAAAGACAGACCCAGCACTACTACTCTTGGGTATATATCCAAAAGAAATAAGTACCCAAACAGCCCTGTTTTGTACACTGTCCACAAAAATACTCTTACAAGAATGTTTAACTCAGTTTTTCTCATAGTAGGCAAAACACCCAGAAAAATTCAAGAGAGACTAAATAAACAAACTGTGGCACATCCCTAAAATTGGATACTACCTAGCAATAAAAAGGAATGAACTATTGATGTATTGTTGTATACTACAACCATCTCAAGTGTATTATGTGAAGCAGAAGAAGCCAGATTTTTAAGAGTACGTCTATTTGTATGAATTTTAAGAACAGGTGAAACTAATCTGTGGTGTTAGCAGTCAGAAGATTAGTTACCTCTGGGAGAGGGTGTTATTTGGGAAGGAGCACAGGGAACTTTCCAGGCGATAGAATTGTTCTATATCTTTGAGTGGTAGCTATATGAGTGTATAGATAAAAATTCACGGAACTATGCACTTAAGATGTGTACATTTTACTGTAGGTAAATTATTCCTCAAAAAAAAAATTCCAGGGCAAATGCAAAATATTAAAAATGGTTAGAAGCCTCAGTGAAACATTTCTCTTGTATGCAGTAATTACGTGTGATGTCCACCGTGTATACTAATATTTCTGTCACCTATGTCATATGTTGTGAAATCATATTTTTATGCTCTCCTCTAAATTATGTAATTGAACAGGGCCTTTTGAGCTGGGGCGGCATCCAGGAGAGGAAGCAAACTTCCCTAAGTCAGTGCGTTGTCTCAGTTTAAAATGGGATTTGCTGAAGAGGCATTTCTTCCTTATCCTCCAAACCTCGCCAGGAATCTTCGAGACAGGCCTCCTTTTATGAGGCCTACTGAACTCTCCAATGACTGTTGGAGCAATAATTGCCCTCTGCCCCAAGTTTCTTCCTTTTTAAATTCAGTCTTTGCTCCTGTGAATAATTTATGACAAGTCTGGTTTACAAGACAAACACGCAGGCTCTACCTGATTGAATGCTCCTTTCTGCTTTTCAAAATTCAATAAAACAATTTAGTGACCTCAAATTGTTTTCCCAAGCAAGCATTTAATTACTGCGCAATTACCTAGACCCTGCATCTGAACGGGCACTTCCTAACTCTATAGCAAGAATAATTAGAAAATAAACTCTTTAGAAAATCATCTTCCAGTCGTGTACAGCAGCACAGGGCCCTTCTTGCCTGCTTATCACATTTCTTTTTAATCACAGTAAAACAAATTCGAATTTCAAAGGAAGTTATTGCAGCAGTGCTTACAGGGTTTTTGTTTCTCAACAGGATAAGAACTTGATGAAAGCTTGATTTATTATTTCATGTCAGAGTTCAAGGCCACTAGCTGAGCTCAGCAGAGGCAAACCCACCAACAACCTAGGCTCAGTAAAGGACACTCCAGTAATCCTTTATATTTTATCAAAACGTGAATGCATTGAGCCCATAAGTTGCCACTGCAAACCCTGAAGAACTTTTAATTCACACCTCTTTACAGGTCATTAGAACGTATAAATTGAAGGATAAAATTGGAAAGCAATGCTTTCTTCAGAAGGAGTTAGAACCAGAGAATCAAGATCTGCCAGTAGATCTTCAGGGTCAATCTGAGATACCTACACACCCATTGCTGACCCCAGGACTTTCTTCTCGGGTTTGTTGAAGATTGTTCTTACATGGAGTGCTCTAAGAGTAGAGCCTGAGGCTCAGGTGTATATGTACGTGATTTATCAAGGAAGAGCTCCCAGAAGAAACCAGTAAGGGTAAGAGGGAAGCAGGATGGGGAAGGGGAGCAAGTCTGACAAGGGTATTATCTCAGGCATCTGGGGCTCTCAGCTCATGTGGATCCCATGGGGGAGCCCTGGAATGTAAATCGTACCTTGAGGCAAGAGAACATCATTCAGTCATGGCCTAGAGGACCTGGGGTGGAGGTAGGAAGAGAGAAACTCCCAATAACTTTGGGCTCTCTCCTAGTGTCTGAAAGTGGGCTCCAGTAGCCCAAGGACAGGCCCCTAAAGAAAGATGAAGGCAGTTGTGTACTGGTAAATATTTAACAACTGGCCGGGGCTAGGGAGAAAGAGCCTTGATTCGTAGCATTTGCCAATTTCTGTGGTGTAAATACTCCCACTGTGGCCAATGTCAGACTACCAACTTGCTATCACTGAACATGGGGACTTGGAGAGAGATGCACAGCGGCACCCTCCGTTGTGTAGTATTTCTACGCCATGGATACAGTACACATAAATGACCTCAAGAACATAGACGATAGCAATGTGTAGCAAAATCATTAAGAAATGAGGAATTTTGAGTATTTGTTACCTTTTGTGTAATATTTAGTATAAGTTTATACAGTCAGTTCTCATTATTCATGATAGTTATGTCCTATAAAGTCGATGCAAACACTGAATTAGCAAATGTGAAATCACTGCTTCTAGAGGAAGTACAGGGTTAGGTTCCTCCAAGCCTCTGGTCAAAACATTTTGTGAACTGATTGATGCGTAGCCTTGTTTTATGTGTTTCCGTTTAAAGACACCTTATTTAATATATCTTACTGATTCATGAACAATGGACTCATGGCCAGCAGCAGTAATTCAGGCCTGAACAAAGCTTATCTAGCGCATGTACTTTCTCTGTAAAGCACATCACAGCCTTTCTGTGCTTGGGAACATTAGACAGCACTTCAGCACTACCCTAAACCATTTTAAACAGTGAAATCACTCACAAAAAGAATAAAAATGTGGGAAAACCTGGCACTCAATATACCACGAAAAGGACACTTGTTTACAGAATGAAAGCTGAAACAAGAAAGCCGTGTTTGACCTCAGCTGGGAACGTGCACATCGGGCAACTCACGTTTTTCACAGCTCTGCAAATGACCACAAAAGTGACCCAAGTATTGATTTGGGGCTTACAAATAAATTTTAGGAAGTAAGTGAATTCACAGATGTGGAATCCGTGAATAATGGTTGTCAACTCTACCTTAATTTTTAATAATGGCTGTATTTAACAACCCACTTGCAGAATTCCTGAAAATTTAATAGCTCTTGTGAGCCTGAGTGAGCCAGCTCCAGCACAGCATTGACTGGACTAGACGTTATCTTGACCACCATCTCCACTGGCCTGTCAACTTCTACAACGCAGAAACCAGGTCTTGTTTATTTCATTATTCCATGCTTAGCCCAACGCCTAGCTCATGGCAGGTAATCAGAAACTGTTAATGGATGCATGAATGAAGGCAATTTCCCTCTTTTTACTATCATGGAAAAGTAATAAACTCACATTGGAAGAGCACTTTCCTGTTTAGAAAGTACCTTCCCATCCAAAAGTTGTTTGGTTTTTACAAAATTCTGTGGCCAGCTTCTACAACTTTATAGGTAAGAAAATGAGGCTCAGAGATTTAGGTGACTTCCTAAAGGTGACAGTTAGGAAGAGAGTCAGGACTCAAATAACATTTTCATATTTTAAACCCCATGTGCCTGCATCGTACTGGGATCAGCGATGTCCCTTCAGTTAATGAGCATCGACAGCAAGCGCACTCAGGCTAGGTCTGTGCAGGGTACCCACATTTGTTTCAGAGATTTCAACTGAACAAGTCACTAGTCTACTCAATAAATAACAGCAAGAACCACCTCCGATAGCAAGAACTCTTCATCACTCATGGTACAAAACTTAGCGTTCTAGATTTTTTAAAGGCTGCAGATACCTGAAACAAATCATTTAACCACAATTGTTTCTGTAGAAACAGTTTTTACTAAAATGTGTCTAAAATGTATTATATGCAGAAGATAATTTCTAAATTCTCAAGCGACAGAGTAGCTTATTTCCTGTGCGTGTCCACATACCACAAGTTATCTGCTTTTTCAACTTTTACTAATGTTTTCTCTTTCACTTACAACTGTGTCTAACCAAGAAACACTTTTAACTGTCTTTGTACCTGATGTGAGAACGCAAGAGCCACGTTGAGGTTCAGAGGCTAAATAGTCGGCTAAACTTAGCAGTTAAATTATTCAGAAGTTTAACACATCCTTAGAGATTCCAGATCATAATCGTAAGCCGCAGTGCCTGAAGTAGTGCCTGGTTCGTAGTAGGTACTCAGCAACCGGCTCAGTCACTAACCAGAGTCTATATTTGCCTCCTAAATCATCAGGAACAAGAAAGAGTGTATAATCATTGAATGAAAGTTCTTTCTCAGCTCTTGTCCTGACCAATGAGCCACCTATCAGCTCAGCTACGTTCAGGGAGAAGTTTGCTAATTATTTGTGAAGTAAGTCAGCACAGCTGGGTACCAACAACCTTAGAATGTGTTAGTGTACAGTTCACAGCTTTATTTCCTTTATGTAGAGAGCTTGTGTACTGGCCAGAAATGAGACTCAGCTCATCAGTGGGAGGAGACGATTCCCTTCCAAGAGTACAGTCTGAAGGAAGACTTGAGAAAGCTGACTGCAACTCAACGAGGAAATGTTAAAAGTCTTTGTAACAGATAAATCCTTTGCCCTAGCAATTCCGCATCTGGGAATTTAACCTTAGGAAATAAAGGATTAATATATGAGGAGCTCCCACTAATACTTAGCAAAATTATAAAGAACATACTTTTCGCTTGGCAAATGATTTTAATAGATGTTTCAGAGAAAGAAACATAAATAACCAATTATTATAGGAAGGAAGTACAATGGTGAGGTGTCATTTTCATCCATCAGTCAGCCTGGAAGAATTACAAACATTAGTAACAGCCAGTGTTGTCAAGGGCATGGAGAAATATGTTGAAGGAATATCATTTGGTTCTCCACATTTTGAGAGTCAACTGTCTATACTATTGAAATTGCAAATGCCCATACTCTCTGACCCAGCTGTCTTAAAAACATCTGCACATTTACAAAAAGGTATACATGCAAGAATACTTATTTCAGTTGCCATTTGTTGTCACTGAAAAACAATCACAACTAAAGATCCATTACCAAGGGAGTCATTACATAAATTATGCCGTGTCAATTCACTGGAATAATACACAGCAGTTTAAAAGAAAGCAGTGGGTAAACATATGAATATGGAACTATCATCATGATATATTGGTAGATGGAAAAAGCAACTTGCAGAATGATACGTACTGTAGGATCTCATTGAAGGTCTATTATGAGTGTATGTACATATCCTTGAATACATGTGTATAGAAAAAGTATAAAGGGAGCCACAATAAACTATTTGTAGTTGTTACTTTTGGGAAAGTGAGTAGATGGAGAGTCAAAGTGAAGAGGCATTTTTACGTTTTACTGTGTATACTACAATAGTGTCATAATTTTGCAAGTGAAAATGTATTTATGTATTGCTTAAATTAGTTTTAGAAAACAACAGAAAATATATAATGATTTTTTAAAGCCTTCATCTAGAAAAAGTCTTGCTATTAAAAGGCAGAAAAGCGAAATGGAAGTTTTGAAAACTAAGACTGAGTGACTCTGCGTAGCTGAAGGTTCAAAGACCACTTGCTGATTCTACCCCAAAGTTAAAGATTGGCCCCTGGGAGGAAGAGGTGAGGAATCACACAGAATTAATTCCGTTGGCTGCTTGGGCTTGACTTAATCTGATAAGAACCTAGATAGAACGTGAATAAAAATTTTTCTTTCCACTTTTCTCTCTGTGGTAGGTTAAAGAGGGCCACAAATTCTTTGCCCCCCCTTCATCAAGAGATGAACTCTGTTTCCATTCCCCTTGAATCTAGGCATGTGCTGTGACTTGCTTCGAACCAGTAGAACGTGGTGGAAATGACAATATGCTTGTTCTGGGCCAAGCCTTTGAGAGGCCTGGCAGCTTCCACTGTCTAGGGGGAAGCCAGCTCTCAGTCCAGAAGTGTGACTATTCTGAGACCACTATGGGATGGCCTAGCTAGCCATGTGGAGCAGTCACGTGGCAAAGAACTGAGAGCCCAGGATTATGACCCCAACTGAGCCATCTCATCCAGTTCCCAGTCGTTCAAGCCACCGATCTGAGGACCCAGACATTGTAGAGCAGAGACAAGCCAGCCCCACGGTGCCTTTCCAGATTCCTGACCCACAAAATCATAAGCAAGTAAAATAGCTATTGCTTGAAACCACTAAGTTGTAGGGTAGTTCGTTACTCAGCAATCGGTAACCAAAATTCTCTGTGCTGTACTTTTTCTCCCCTTCTCTCAACTATAAGAAGACATTCCAGGAATTTATAGTCTGACACAGTTGGCATTTATTACAACTCCTGTAGTCACGATACTGACCATGTAAAGTAACATTCTGACCAAAAAGATGCACCATGCCAAACACTCAGAAAGCTATCTTCCTAGAAACTTCCAACTAAAAAGTATTGTCAGGAAGCCAGTAATGCATGGGTGTTTTCGAGCTGGAAATAATCAGGTCATTATTGAACTTGGAAAACCAAATTGTCAGCCCCTGACATCACAAAAGGATTGCTCTTCTCTGGAACCTGCTCTGCACAAGTTCATCCAGGGGCTGGACCCTCCGAGGGATATACACAGGCTCGTCCACCTGGTCCTTCTACATGCCGGGCTAGGCCCTGACCAGTATGCACGGGGAGCGCCTGGGAGTCATTGAGCGTCTAAGGGAAGGGGCAAGTGAGGAAGGTCACAGATGTGGGTGGGAGCAAAGCCACAGATGTGGCCTTTGGAGATCATCCGGATGGGCCCTGAGACTGAGCCTCCAACAGGATTGAGACCCAAGAAAATCTGGCCATTTGAGTTCTGGAAGCAGGAAGTAGGCAGTCTCTGTCAAACTTGGCCTGAAGCTTCTCCAAATGCAGTTTTTCTTGAGCTTGGGAAGCTGCTTGGTTTCCCTAAACCTTGAAGTCAGTCTGTCCCTCAGAATCATGGCTTCTGATATGTACATCAGTATTTGCCACAGTTCAGGAACTAGAAAACACTGCATCGCATCCATCCAGATGAATGTGCACAGATGTTTCTGACTTCACTCTCATGTGAAAAAAAAGTCACTGAATTGCTCTCTCTCATTCTGGAATACTCTGACTTAGTTTACTGGGACTTTTTCTGGCTAATATACAATTGAAGTTTTTTTTTTCTGAGGGTTTTTTAATTTTTATTATTTTAATTGAATGATTTTTAAAATTCTCTAGTGCTTAACAATTTTCAAAAGTTTCACACACATGATTTCATGTAATCCCATAATAACCCTTTTTTTCCACCTACCCCTCTATTTCCCACCTCCACCCCCCGCCCCACTGGTAACCACTACTTCGTTCTCTGTATCTGTGAGTCTGCTGCTTTTTTGTTTTATACACTAGTTTGTTGTATTTTGTCGATTCCCCATATAAGTGATATACCGAATTTGTCTTTCTCTGACTTATTTCACTTAGCATAATGGCCTCCGAGTCCATCATCTGTTGATGGACACGTAGGTTGCTTCCATAACTTGGCAATTGTAAATAACGCTTCTAGGGACATTGATGTGTTACAGTTGAAGTTTTGAAACCTCTCAAGAATGGTAATTTTTAGTTGTTTGGCATAAATAGATGTGACCACCATCTAGTCTAGATCTGGAGCCTTGCTACTCTGGGGAGCAGCAACATCGGCATCACCTGGGAACTTAGACTTGCAGACTCTCAGGCCCCACTCCAGACATACTGCATCAGAATTTGCTTTTGAACAAGCTCCTCAGGGGACTTGCGTGCTTACTACCGTTCGGGAGGTGCTGGTCTGGGGGGACCACTGCTCCAGGGACATCCAGCTCCTCCCCCAGCCCCCAGAATTTCTTACAGGCAGAATGAAAAGTGGCTTTGAAAAAGAAAAGCAGGCCAAATAGGCAGACACACTACCTCCAATAGCAGGAACTCAATTAGGTAGGGGTAGGACTTGGCCTTGATGGGTTCTATCTCTGGTGATGGTATCACAGAAACAACTTTTCTAGCAATAAAAAGGGAGCAGAAGTATTTAAAAGTGCCTGGCACACCATGCCCTGCCCTGTTTTACCCACTGTAGGAATAAGAAGAAAATGAAAGCACGAATGCCCTTCAGAATCTAACTTCCTCGTCAGGGACTTAGCAATTAAACTGGCTAGATTGCTCAGGACGACCGTACAGAAAACAGCCCCCTTCTGGTCTCAGCTCTGTCCCTCTTGCCATAGCAAGGACTCTTATCTGGTTTCAGCTTGTCCTGTTCAATGCCACATGGAACCTTCTGCTGCTCTTTGGCAACATCACTGATGCATTGTAACCCTGAACCTCAGGCTGAGAGGGGAAATCCTGCCCAGCACCCTTTCTCAAGATACCGAATGTATGTTATTTATTTTCTCTTATCCCTCCCTGTGGTTTACCAAGCATTTCAAAAGATCTTAGAGCCAAAAAGAACCTCAGTAAACATCTGGTCCAACTGTCTTACACATGATGAAATAGAGGTCCAGAAAGGTCAGATGTTGGGCAGCAAAGCCAACACTGAAAAAAAAAAAAAAAAACTCAGGCTGTCCAACTCGCAGGCTCTGCTAGTTTCATGGCTACAGTAAATAGACGGCCTCTTGACCATTTTTCATCTGAGGCAAGGTTTAGGAGACCACAACAACAGCTTGAGCACAGCCTTTGAAGTTGAACAGATCTCAGTTTGAGTTATAAATCTTCACCTACGTGTTGGGTGACCCTGAGCGATTTAACCTCTTGTTTTCCTCGTCCCATGCAGCAAGGCTAAGGCCACCTACCTCAAAGATGGCTGTGATGATTGATGAGAGAACATATGGGAAGTTCTGTGTCAATTGGGGTGATTTCGGCTCACGGTGTCTTCAACTTCACCCCCACAGACACACCCCATCCACTTCCACCCCTTAGCATCTTTCTCTTCCGACGTCCTAGGTGTTGACTTCAGCCTCAGGCAAGCAGCGAGATGACTGTGGCAGTTCCAGACATCCCTTCCAGGCACAGCAACTCCAGAGAAGAAGAGAGATGATCTCTTTTGTGGCTCTCTCTTGGGAGTGAGGAAACTTTTTCCAGAAGACTCCCAGTAGGCTTTCCTGTGTCTCACTGGCCAGATTAGGTTTCATGTCCGTCTAAGGGGAATGGGAATAATCTTAAACCAACCAGGCTATCCCTGAAGATGTGGATGGGATTAGCTTCCCCTGGGACACATGGCTGAAAAAGTGTAAGGTTCTGGTAGAAAAGAGGGCAGAATGGATGCTGGACAGACAAGAAGCAGGGACAATTACAATAGATGATTTCCATGAACTTCTTTTATTGTGGGTGAAGAAGACACTTCTGAAGTATCTTAGATAACCCTTCTGATAAGGTTTCAATGGTAGTCATTGATGAATTCCCTTCCCTCCCTCCGCACCGCCGTTTCACCCAAAGGGAGTTTCCTGAGATTCCTGCTATGGCCTTTCCCTACCTCTGTGGGAAATGTGTTAGCTCTTAGCTGTTCAACCCCAGTGACTCACCAACTATGTGGGCTGCCCCTCGGGGTTGTGCTGGAAATGAATATCTTAGGATAAAACCATCCACATGGATAGTGTTTTCAAGTTTACAAAGCTCTTCAGCCCTGTTATCTCATGTGAGCCTCTACATCTAAGAAATATGAGGAACAGGGAGAGGTGAAGCGACTTACCCAAAGTCCCAATCTAATAAGTGGTGATGCTGTCTAGAAAGAGGCCACAAATGCAATGTGCTTTCTGCCCCTCTGCATTGCCACAAAGAATTTCAGGTCAACATTTGGTGTATATGGCAGCCATGAGCAGAAAATGTTATTGGTGCCAACTGAACTGTGGAGTCTACAGTCCGGACCCCATTATATCTGTTCTTTTGAGATCCATCCATTTTCGAATCCAAAATCTTCCTCGAAGCCCAAATAAAACTTTGCTTAGTTCAGAGTAGAGCTTCTCATTTATTTGTCAAACATTTATATAGCACTTGCTGTGTGCCAGGCATTATGCAACGTGCTTTACAGATATTAATTCAATTAATCCCACTTAGTTCTATCTGCTTAGCGAAGTCCAGCATCCTTAGGTCACACGTGTTTCACAAAGCCTTGTATAATTTATTCCACTGGAAATCTACCAAAGGATGAGACCCCAAAATGGTCCAAAATTCAGGAACAGATCAAACTTTGGGGCACAAGTGTTTCCAGAGCTAGCCATCCTTTGTCCTACTCTTTTATTAGAAACAACCTATGCCCAAATTACCCAGTCAGGGCAAACACATGTAAACAAATCATGCGGCAGTCTGTAATTGCTTGAGGAAAATTCTGGATTGTCCTAAACTTATTATAGCACATAATCCTTTTGTAACCCTTTTTTCTATTTTGGCAGATTATAATCTTCCTTAAAAGGCGAGGGAGCTTTCTGGTTCAAGTTTAGGAGGGCCAAAGGGCATTGGTTGGTGCCGTTTTTGTGTCAACACATTCTCAATCTTCCTCTTGGTATTTTAAAATAACAGATCACCCATGGAAATTATAAACTGTACCATGTAAAAGTCTCTGTGAAGTGCTGCCATTTGCAAGAAGAAGGGCTTTCTGACAGCCCGAGAAGTCACAATATGTCTCCCTGCAGCCAAGAAGACAACGTTTATAACAGGTTCCAGCCGCAGACCATTACTGTTTGCAGTATATAATCCCCATTTTCAGTATGGAAGGATAAAGCCTTTAAAGTACAAAAAGAGACGGCTTAAGGTACTTTCTCTCATTTAACGGTTTGGGAGAACCCTTTTATGGAGGATACGGTCAACAGCCTCACATTCTTGCAAAAACAAGTCACGGCTTTATAGACTTGATTAACAAAGTACCAGGGGTGCTGGGTTTTTTTGTTTTTCGCTTACACTTTTTTCTTTTTCTTTCTTTTTTTTAAAAAAATATTTTTATTTATTTATTTATGGCTGCATTGAGTCTTAGTTGTGGCGCACAGGCTCTTTGTTGTGGCCCGCAGGCTTCTCTCGAGTTGTGGCGTGCAGGTTTTCTCTTCTCTGGTTGTGGTGCACGGGCTCCAGGGCGCTTGGACTCAGTAGTTTGAGGCACGTGGGCTCTCTCATTGAGGCATGCGAGCTCAGTAGCTGTGGCACGCGGGCTTAGTTGCCCCGCGGCATGTGGGATCTTAGTTCCCCGACCAGGGATCAAACCCGCATCCCCTGCATTGTAAGGCGGATTCTTTACCACTGGACCGCCAGGGAAGTCCCTGTTTTTCTTGTTTAAATTAAAATTTGCCACAGATAAAATAAACTAATAAAATTTACTGCTCCTCACACCTTGGGGAACTAGAGAAAATGCTCTCAGATTCCAAGAAATTTGCTTAAGTTGCCCTTGATTAAATAGGTGTTACAAATAGACACTCCTCTATAAAATGTCAAATGTAGAAAATTAAGATTTATTCCTTCAAACTTTCTGTAACAGTGCTTCTCAGACTTTAGCACACATGAGACTTTAGCAACCTGTCAAAATGCAGATTCCTACCCACCCTCAGAGAATCTGATTCAGCAGGTCTGGGCTGGAGCTCAAGATGCGGCAGCTCTAACAAAGCCCTCAGTTAATGCTGATGCTGCTGGTGTGGGGACCACCCTTTGAGTAATACTGGTCTACACCAGTAGCCTATTCAGTGAAGGCTGAAATTCCACCTTTGGAGATTCCTTTCCTGGGGTAAAGAAATGTGCAGATAGAATACATTAAGCCATGTTATCAACTAAACCTGTGTTATGAATCAGGGTTTCAGCTCAATTCAGCAAACTCACTCTGCTACCTTGCACTGTGCCAGCTGAACACATCAGTTTACATTTTTTTTAAGTGTGATTTTTACCTCTATTTTGTTTTTGTTTGTTTGTTTTAGTTTATTCTATTTTTGGCTGTGTTGGGTCTTCATTGCTACGCGCTGGCTTTCTCTAGCTGCAGCGAGCTGGGGCTACTCTTCGTTGCGGTACGCGGGCTTCTCATTGCGGTGGCTACTCTTGTTGCGGAGCACGGGCTCTAGGCGCATGGGTTCAGTAGTTGTGGCTCGCGGGCTCTAGAGTGCAGGCTCAGTAGTTGTGGCGCACGGGCTCAGTTGCTCCACGGCATGTGGGATCTTCCCAGACCAGGGCCCAAACCCGCGTCCCCTGCATCGGCAGGTGGACTCTTAACTACTGCGCCACCAGGGAAACCCCAGTTTACATTTAAGAAGATTCCAATCTACACATGTACAGAAATAACAAGGTAAATTATAATGATACCATGATATGACAAATACCAAAAATGAAATACAAAGTCTTATGAGGTTATAGCATTCAGGGTGTATCAAAATGGAGATGAATACTATAAATGAGTATACGCGACATAAAGTATATATGACTTTCTCTGTTTTATAAATGAGCAAATGAAGGCTGAGAGCTGAAATAATTTGCTAAAGTTACATTTAAAACAAATGAGTCAGATTTTAAATCGTGGAGCTAAGATGAAGGGCATACCCAGATGAAGAAGCAGCAGAAGGAGAGAAAGAAAATTATAAGTTTCTAATAGTAACAAAAATAGTAATAGTAAATAGCTGACATTTGTTGACCACTTAACAATGCCAGGCATAGTCCTGAGAACTTAATATACATTACGTCATGTAATCCTAAAAAGCAATCCCATAAAATAAGTATTATGATTATCACCTTTTCCACAGGAGAAAATCTGAGGCACAGAGAGGTTGAGTAACATGTCCAAGTTCACATAGCTAATAAATGGCTCTGCCAGAATTTGAACCCAGGTCTCTTAGAGTTTTAATAGAGAACAAGGGATGGACTGTATGCCTAGAACTTTGGTGCTGGAGGTGAGGGGCATTTGAGGTTAGAAAAGTGTCTTAATTGTCTACCTAAGAACAGTTGGACTTGATGTCAATGGATTTGATGTCAGAGGGAAGTCAATGAAAGTTTTATTTTAAGAATGGGAATGAAAAGATCAGAAATCTGATTTTAGAACGATGTCTGTAGCAACAGTGTCAAGGATGGTTCGGAGGGAGACAGAGAAGAGGGACAGGTGAATCAGTTACGTCTGTCAGGATTCACCTGAGAGCTGCAGCTGGAAGAGGGTGATAAGCCCCAGGTAAGCGTTGAATCACAGGAAGGTGAAGAAAGGGCTGCAGGATGGAGACTCTGCCCAAGAGGGGCTGCTGCGGAGAGGCATCCTGAGCAGCCTTATGAGTTGGGGACCTCAAAGAGACCTTAGAGAAGCCTGGAGTCCTTATGTTTGTGTGGTACTTTATACTTTACCATAGAGTTTTTTTTCTTTAATGGAACTTTGTCTTTATTTATTTATTTCTGGCTGCGTTGGGTCTTTGTTGCTGTGCACGGGCTTTCTCTAGTTGAGGAGAGCGGGGGCTACACTGTTGTGGTGCGCGGGCTTCTCATTGTGGTAGCTTCTCTTCTTGCGCAGCACGGGCTCTAGGCACGCGAGATTCAGTAGCTGTGGCACATGGGCTCAGTAGTTGTGGCTCGTGGGCTCTAGAGCGCAGGCTCAGTAGTTGTGGCGCACGGGCTTAGTTGCTCCGCGGCATGTGGGATCTTCCTGGACCAGGGCTCAAACCTGTGTCCCCTGCATTGGCAGGCGGATTCTTAATCCAGGGAAGCCCCTACCATAGAGTTTTCATGTAATCTCACTTAGTCTTTAGAATAAGCCTGTGAAGTAGATATTATTTCCCCCCTTCTGTAGATGAAGAGATGAAGGCTCAGAGGGTGAAAAATAATTTGCCAAAGTTACAAAGCAAGGAGATCTGGAGCCAAGGAATGAAGTTCAGAGCTAACATTATGCTTCCCTGAAAGAAAATTTGGACACATCACAATTTGGCTGAGACAGCCCTCCCTGGCGGTGATTCCCCATGGCAGCAGGTCATAGGGCCCTGCCAGCTGGTAGTGAAAAGAGGTTTCCAGGATCAAATAAGATCAGGTTAAACTGGGTTGTCTCCTGCAGAACTTCTCAAAGCCTCAAATGTATGTGTGTATTGCAAAGCTATACAAAGAGGGCTGTAGAGCATGGTGATACAGTTAATAATACTGTGTTGTATACTTGAAAGTTGCTAAGAGAATCAGTCTTAAAATTTCTCACCACAAAAAGAAAGGTAACTATGTGAGGTGATAGATATGGATGTGTTAATTAACATTATGTGCTAACCATCTCGCAGTAGAGTTGACCCTTGAACATTGCAGGTTTGAACTGCTCAGGTCTACATATATGCAGATATACTCCAGTAGAAACGTTAAAAAAAAAAAAAGAATGATTGTACCGAAGTCCAAAAAAATAAAAAATAGTAAATGCTACAATACTGCACGGTCCATGGTTGGTTGAATCCGCAGAAGTGGAACCACGAATACAGAGGGCCAACTGAATTATACGTGGATTAACCTTGGTTGTTCAAGGGTCAACTGAAGATATGTATATCAAATCATCACACTGTACACCTTATATTTACACAGTGTTATATGTCAGTTATATCTCGGTAAAGCTGAGGGGAAAAGAATTGATGCAAATGCAAAAAACACAAAAAAACGGAGAGGAGGCTGTAGTGTACATCATTTACCAAAAAGAAAATATTGGCCCATGGAAAGTTTGTTTTTTTGCAGAATACATATTAACTGTACGGTAGAGAGTGTGAAACCCTTCCCTAAGGAAATTATTCTCATTGGGACCATCATGTTACTACTTGCTGGACCTAGAAGTGAAACCATTGGATGGCTTTGGCCCTTCCCTGACTCTGTGTGTGAGGCTCGACACTGGAACTTTTAATAAAGACTGGTCGCTTTTAAAAAAAGAAAGAGGTGTCCCTCACTATCTGAACTTATCTAAACTCTCACTGTCTGAAAGCAGAAGCCAAATGGATTTGGGAATGCAAGGAATACTTATATTTACCCCTCTCAGATGACATACATATTCATTACCATCCTTGGAGAAGAAACAGAAGGTAAGCCTTCATGGAAATACATTAGATTAATAACAACGCAATAGGCCATGGCTCTTCAATTGCCTGATTGGATCATTCCCACTCTTCTTCACTCATCTCTTTATTGGAGGAGACTGGAAACCTGCAAACTACGTTTCCCAGACTCCCTTGCCTGTTGGCCTCTGGTTGCGTTCTGCCAATGGGAGAGAATGACAGAAGACTGCAAGGTGGAAGAAAGGGAGAAGTTATTTTTCTCCCGCTTCTGGTGGTATCATTGGCACAGCAGGTGGCCTTCTGTCTTTCCAGCAGCTGTGGTCATGGGCAATTGCTGGTGGCTGCCAGCAACTGAGGGCTACAGTGAAAGTAGCAGATCTGACATCAGGGACAGCTACAGGCTCCAGTGGCCTTTGGTGTTCTCAGGAGTGACCAGGATTCCAAAAGCATCAGCAGTGTTTGAACGATTTCACTGACTAATGTGCCCTTCAGCTCTGGTAACACCACCTCTTTCCTTTTGCTCCTCCAGTCCTAGCAATGGTTCCTCCAGTCTTTGGGGTAGCTTCCTGCAGTTACTACTCTCAGGGATTCTTCACCTTTCCCTTGTGCTCTTTGTGCCTTGCCAACACTTTTGTAAACCATTTCCTGTACTAAATTCCCTCTGAAAGACCTAGAATGGACATTGTCTTCCTGACCGATCACTGACTGATACACCCACACAACTAAGTTTTCCCATACTACTGCAGTAGTTCTCAAACTTTCCTATAGAAGTCCTTCTAAAGGTAGAGAAGGATGAATGTGATTGCTTTGTTCCCCGTAGCTGACATCTGATGGTTTAACCCAAAGCAGTTTCCAAAAGCAGGAAATGTATTTTTAATCTTGTTTCATATTAAAATTTTTATTTTTATACAAATATGCATCATGAATGACTTGACATTAAAGATGCATCAAGTTTATTATGTGGTTCTGCTTACCCTGGCATGTCACCTCATAGGTCTTGTGGTGCAGATATCTCAGTTTGAAAAGCAAGAAACCCAGGTGCTATCTGAGGCTATTTTAGCAATTAATCACCAACGAACTAGCCCTTTTCCTTAGAGAGCGAACTCTGGAAGGTAGCTTGGCAAAGTAGAAAACGTGTGGCTTTGGGCACTTCCCTGGTGGTGCAGTGGTTAAGAATCCATCTGCCAACGCAGGGGACACGGGTTTGAGCCCTGGTCTGGGAAGATCCCACGTGCCGCGGAGCAACTAAGCCTGTGCACCACAACTACTGAGCCTGCGCTCTAGAGCCTGCGAGCCACAACTACTGAGCCCTTGTGCCGCAACTACTGAAGCCTGTGCGCTCTAGAGCTCGTGCTCCGCAACAAGAGAAGCCACCACAATGAGAAGCCCGCGCACCGCAGCAAAGGGTAGCCCCCGCTCTCCGCAACTAGAGAAAGCCCACGCACCTCAGCGAAGACCCAACGCAGCCAATAATTTAATTAATTAAAAAAAAAGAAAACATGGGACTTTGGAGGCAAGACAGGCTGTGTCCCAGTCCTAAGAGATGTTTGCTAGTTGTGTGACTTAGGGCCAGTTTCTTAACCTCTCTGAGCCTTGGTTTCCCTGTTTATAAATTGAGCCTAGGAATCTCTACCATATCAGGTTGTTAGGAAAATTTGCTATCATATAGGTGCTTGGGAACTCCTAGATGCTTAATAAATGGTAAATTGCTATTGTCGTTATCTGCTAATGGACACTGCAGCCTTTCCTGGTTGGTTTCCAAGCTCCTCCTCCCTGTAGCTCTTGGGAATGAAAACGAGGCTAACAGCCCACTCCCATATCCATCAGCCAAAAGATGTCATAGAAATTGATAGTTGGTTCTCATCAGGAAGAAGATAGGACTCCATGATCCAGTGACTTTGACTTTTAGTCAGCTGTAACCTCACCTGACAGGGACCTGCTTTATGAAAGGGATCAATAATGATACCTCTAGGGGCTTCCCTGGTGGTCCAGTGGTTAAGACTCCATGCTTCCACTGCAGGGGGCATGGGTTCGATCCCTGGTCGGGGAACTAAGATCTCGCATGCCATGTGGTGAGGCAAATAGTAATAATAATAATAATAATGACACCTCTGTTACTTATGCTGCCTCTCTTGTTGTTCTCTTAAATTCCAGAGTGTCAAGTAATGTCTGGAAATCTAGGCACAGCTTAGAGTATAAATACACTTTTCTTTAATTGTAGGATGTATAAATTCAATGCTGAAACCACCCTGGCTGTGCCGCATTTAACTCAAGGCAAAAACTTTAATAAAATGGGCAGCCTGGGCTTCTAACTTTTGGGATGGGGGTGTATTTTGGGGTTG
The DNA here is from genome assembly GCF_005190385.1 of Monodon monoceros. Taxonomy (NCBI): domain Eukaryota; kingdom Metazoa; phylum Chordata; class Mammalia; order Artiodactyla; family Monodontidae; genus Monodon; species Monodon monoceros. The sequence continues at coordinate 17,771,703 of NW_021703779.1, read as the reverse complement.
TTGAGGGTTTTTTCCCTTTGTCCCTAAGTAAAACTTCCATGTATTACTAGAAGCTGTAACAATCATAATAAATAATAACACCATCCAGAAATGTATAATTCTACAATACTCTATTGAAAGGACATTTGCTTTGGGGTATTTATAATGTGGTTTCTGGCTGTTAGTGTTGCCTCGTGTCACTCCTTTTCTCCTATTATCCCCATAGATCTCTTTGTCACTCAGTGCTAGCTGGGCCAGTGTAAATAGACCCTATTAAAAATTTTAAATGAATAATAATCAACCAGAAGGAATTAGATCTTAGATTTTAAAGCTTTATTTTCCAAGATTGTGAAATAGGTGGTCAGTTGATTTGAAAGGAGGGTTTGGTACACTTACAAAATAGCAGGTACTGACTTTGTGGAGCAATAGAATGTTTTCTAGAAATGAATGAGTTTACAGTACTTTAAAATGTGATCAGCGTATTTATATTAGCGTGTCAGGAGTCGAACACTTCCATTTGACGGATTAATAATTTTAATCATCAGTTTAGAGACTACACAGATCCATTTATTTATTCAAAGAACAAATATTTACTAAGTACCTACTATGTGTCGCGCGTTGCAATAGGCAAAGACAAATAATTTCTGCCATTGTGAGACTTAGAGTCTAGTGGGGTAGGTAGATCTCGTGGGTTGAATAGTGGCCCCCAAAAGATATGTCTGCCTGAACTTGTGAGTATGACCTTACTTGGAAAAAAAGTCTTTGCAGGTAAAATTAAGGTGAGATCGCCCTGGGTTGGGGTGGGCCCGAAATCCAATCAGTGTCCTAAGAGGCAGAACAGGAACACTCTGAGACCCAGGGTAGGTCATGTGAAGAGGAAGGCGGAGATTGGAATGGTGCAGCCACAAGTCAGGAGCCACCAGAACTGGAAGAGGCAAGGAAGGATTCTCCCCTAGAGCCTTCAGAGTTATCGTGGCCCCGTTCACACCTTGCTTTGAGTCTTCTGGCCTCCAGAACTGCGAGAGAACAAATTTCTGGTTTTTTAAGCCACCAAGCTTGTGGCAGTTTGTCCCGGCAGCCCTAGGAAACTAATACAGCAGGTACTAGTCAAGTAACCACAAAATAAATGTAAAATTGCAGCTGTGCTAAAAGTGATGATGAAGAGTTAAGTGATGTAACGAAAGCAACCACCACAAGGGTCTGACCACCTCAGGGAATGATCTGAGGGATGAAGAGGGAAGGGGTGAGTGCTCTGGGCAGAGGGAAAGGCACATGGAAAGTCCCTGTGAAAGAAGGCGGCACTGGCTAGTACCAGGTCAGGGGAGGGGGAGGCAAGGCTCAAGATGACCTTGAGGTTCCAATTCATCTAGACCAGACCTTATCGGCCATTTTAAGGATTTTTGGTGTATAATCTAAGAGAAGAGAAGAATTCAGATATATGAAGTTCAAGGCATACTATGTAATCCATACAGAAAAATTAAGCAGTTCGTTGAAAAAGCTCCATAAAATAAGAATCATTTAAAATGACACATGCATACCTTTCACATTTTATTTGAAATATGCATTCATTCATCAGTCTCTCCATGAAGATCCAAACTTTGTCTTTAAGTACAGGTTACATGAATGTCTTTCCTTGGCCTCTTTCTTATCCATAATGTGTTGACTGCAATTTTCCAATTCAGTTTCCTTAAATAAAGAACTGAAATACACTTGCAAAGAATTTTGAGGGCAGAATTACTCTAGAGTTTTATGAAATTTTTTGCATATTTCTCACTTATACTTAATTGAACAATTTTCTTTATAGCAATCTATCTTTATTGAGTCTTCCCAAAGCATCCAACCTAGTTTTCAGAGGAAAAAAACCTTCTGAAATAGGAATGTGTTCATGTTTCATCAGCTCACATCATAATACTTCATTAAATTTGGTAATTGTTTCAAAAACTGACAAAAACACATTAGAGGCTCTTAGTAAACATACAGCTCAATTGGTAGGAGCAGAAATACCTGCGCGTCCTGGAAAGTAGCCTGCTAGCAATGAGCGAGCAGTGTGCTGTGGGCATGGACAGTGTGTTTTACAGAGGGTATCACTGGAGAGCACTGGTAAATCCAGCAGGTTGCTTAAGTGGATGTCAGTTACAAGAATAGAACTGAATCTGGGTTTTGAGAAGAATGGATTTCGTGGGGAAAAGAATGAATGGTTGCAAGCCAATTAGGAGGCTAACATAGTCTATGTGAGATATTTGTAGCTTGGATTACAATGGTTCTCCATAATGGTAATGGAAAGATAGGCCCACATTTGAGAGATATGCAGGAGGTAAAATTGGCAAGATGGTGGGTTAGATGCAGTGAGAAATAGAGAAGGGTCAAATAGGACTCCACGTTTCTGGTTTGCAAAACTGGACAGACAATGGTGCATTCACTAAGTTAAGTTATGCTGGAATTGAACTAAGTTTGAGATGAGTTTGGGATACATTGAGTTTGAGGTACCTTTAATATCCGAAAGGGGTCTAGAGCTCGGAGGAAATATGTGGGCTAAAGTTTAACACTTAAATCCAATCAACCTCACCTATCAATACATTGATAGTCATGGCAGCTTTCAATCAGCAATAACTGTGCTTTGATGAGAACCTCATTAGCTACGCTATCACCTCTGCCCAAAAATTGTCATGGCAATTTTGCATACATGTGTACATTATGAAGCTTTACAATGCTAACATTTAACAGCCTGGCGGACACACACACACACACACACACACACACACACACACACACACACACACACTATTCCATAGGTGACAACCTTTCAAAAGAAAATCTGATTCATTATGGTTTTTCTCTATTCCTCATTAATAATAATAATAACATACTGAGTGCTTTCTATAGGCATTCTCCTAAGTGCTCATATGTATTTTAATTCACTCAATCTTTGAAAAGATTCTTTAAGGTAGATACTGATGTCACCATGTCCATTTTACAGATGGAAAAGGTGAGCCACAGGCAGACTAACTCTTCTAATATTGCCCACCCAGCAATTGGCAGAGCTGGGAGTCAAGCCAAGGGTGTCTGTGCCCATAACTATTGCACATCACCGCCCCCAGCAAAAGGAGCCATCACCACCCACAGGGCTTCTGGACACACAGCATATTCCAGAACTCGAAAGTGGAGGAGTACAAAACAGTGCAGCCATGATTAATGTCCTGTTTGATTCAGCTCGCTCTCCATAGTCATGCAATTTCCCAGCTCCTAGGTTCCTGTGTTTTTTAGAAAACATATTCTTTTAAGTAGCAACTCGAACTGCTTCTTCAAATGTTTTGAAGCCTTTGTGCTGCTGGCTCAGATAGTATTCTTGCTGGCATTGGAAAGCAATAAAGCCAATTAGGAAACTACGAAGAAGAAAGCTTCTTTAAAGAGATCTGAAATCATCTTTCAAAGTACGTAGAAGCAGGATATGTTTGCAAAACAATAAGAACTGTCTCCAAAACCTTCTGAAATCTTTAGCAATACCAGGTACTTGATATCTACCAAAAGAAACTCTTTAATCTTTGAAAGAGTAAAGACGTCATGGCATCAGTGCATTAATATCAAAGGACTTGTTTTGCTATCGGGCAGATAAAACATGTTTCTTTCTTAGGAAATATTTTCTAGCTTTCATCATTCCTGGTCATAAATTAGGTATTTCTAAATTGTTGTCAGCCAGCTGACAGAGTCGGCTGGACAATTCTTTTTACAGAGGCATAACTTGACAGTGATTTGATATCAACAAACTTCGTTGTGCCTGCCCTGATTAAGTGTGCAATTTGAAGAGAAAATGAGGAAAGTGAATTCATCTCACATGGAAAAACTATGGTAAAATGTCATTGGCTTTCACACAGCCCTGGATAAGCCTCAAAACTCACTTATCTTTTATCTTACTGGTCTCAGAAAAATTTGAAGTTGTTTTAACACGTATTCCTTCTTTTTCTCGTTTTCTTTTCATCTCTTGTCTCCTTCCATCGACACCCTGTGTCTATCTTCTATTCCCCCTTCTCACCCAACTCTCCTATTGCCCCCCGGTGTCTCCCCTGCACCTCCCATCTTCCTTTCTACCTCAGATTCTTTTCTGTCCCTATAAGAATTAAATCAAGTGCATGATCACATTTTCTACTTTTGCCGTTGGTATAAAGCAGGAGTCAGCAAACTACAGCCTTCTGGCCAAATCCAGCCCTCTGCCTGTTTTCATAAATCAAGTTTTGTTGGAAGACAGCCAAATGTATTTGTTTACATACCATCTACGGCTGCTTTCATGCCACAACGGCAGAGGTGAGCAGTTGCTTCCGAGACCGTATGGCCCACAGAGCCAAAAGTATTTACTACTGAACACTTTATAGAACAAGTTTGCTGACCCCTGGTATAAAACAATGGGCTCCAGAATTGAGCAGCCATATTTCCAGGGTCTTTGGAGCACTTACCTCTCTAGCCAGGGGACTAGATCACTATTTTGCCACCATGGGACTCTGGAAAGTCATTGAACATGTCTTTGCCCAGTTCTGTCATTTGTAAAATCAGTCCACAAAAAGCCATTCTTGCTCCTGTTTCAGAAGGCCATGGTGATCAAACATAAAATAATGTTCCTACTACATGAATGGGGAAAGGTATCGGAACACTGTAATTTCAGATGCCAGGAGGAAAGTTTTTCTATGGACAGCATCATGAGAAGCATGCACCTTGGCGTTATCTGAATCGCAGAATTTATTTTTCACTGCCTGCTCACCTTTGTAATCACTGTCTTGTGAGAGCTCTCTTGTGATAAGGAAGTGTAAGGCCAGCTTCAAATACCCACTGCGGAGAGAATTTGGGAGCTAGATCCAGCTATGGAGCTACTGAGATCCCATAGCAGGCTTCCAAGAGCTGATATTGGCCATGGCTGCTTCGAGTTCATTCTTTGGCTGGTGTTTCCTCAAGATGTTCCCAGATTTCCACTTCTGGGCTGTGGCCACCACCCTGTTTGTTATATCTTCAATTTATGAAGCGTGGTCTTTTCATTCAGACTGTTTGGGGACAATCTACTTTCTCCTCAAACTCATTGGGTAACATGATCCCCTTAGGAAAGGATGGCTCTGGCACGGAGAGCCTGTGTGGAGATCTTGTGTGAGTTTGGGATTCTTCCTCGCCTCTTAAACAGAAAATTGGAGAGTAGACACCCGTCATCTTCAGCTACGTGGGACAAATCACCTGAGATTAGCCCAGATGAGCCCCTTCCTGTATTCCTATTTGACTGAAGGCATGAAATGGCTCAAGTTAAAATGTTAATATCATTTAGGAGAGGCCAGGCGAACTCTCTGAATCCCCATCGGCCGGCGAAGTCCTGGCAAATTCGATGCAGAGGAAAGAAATGAGAAAGCCCCAGAGTAAGGAAGGTGGGAAAGGAAGGCACGCCACATGCCTGCCCCAAGGGTGGCGCAAGGACACAGCTGACCAGAGAGGAGTTTTGCAAAGGGCTGCTCTCCACACTTAACAGGAAGGCGCAAGCGCCAGTTTCTTCAAGGCCTCCTAGGATCTCGCCGCTCAAATGAGAGCATCCCTGGGAGCTTGTCAGAGATGCAGAAGCTTAGGCCCGGGGAGCTCGTATGCACCTTAAAGTTGAGACACTGTCCTGGGATGTGCTCAGTTGTCAAAAAGGACTTGTGTCAGTTGTTAAGCAGTTGTCCAGTTATTCACGTGTTCTCTCAGCCCCACGCCCGCCCGTCCATGCTCTGCTCTGTGACACTGGTGCTGGGACTCCGCAAACTACATTTCTTGTTTTGCCGGGTGCTCACGGTTTGGCTCTGCCAGCAAGACATCCCCTCCTCGGGAGGGATCTGTGCCTGGCCCCCCGAGCCTCTCCTCTCGGAGATGTCAGCACCAGTGGGCAGTGCCCGCCTCAGAGGCCTGAGTTTGAACAACATGGGCTCCTCCCCCAAGTCTCTAGCTTTTCCTCCTTCCAGCTTCTTCCTTTGTTCCCTCGGCCTCCCTCGTGGGTCGGAGCTGCTTCCTGCGGTTGCTACGTCAGTGACATCTTAGAATTCTCCTTTCACCCTTTTGGTTCCCTAGTTAACAATTTTATACTTAGTTAACGATGTCTCCATTGGAGAACCTTACTGTTCAAATACTGGTGTGGCTTCTGTCCCCTGACTAGACCCTGCCTGACCCTAGACCCCAAGAAGCCAGGGCAGAGAAGAGGGCCAAAGAAAGAAGCTTCTGGGTTGTTGGCTCATGAGGGGCCCAGTGCCCTCAGGAGGCCTGCCTAGTGTTCACTGTTGAACTTCTTTCCCCAGCACCTCTGCACCACTGTCTAGTCCCACTCTGAGAGAAGGGGCCTTGTGTTCAGCAAAAAGAGCAGCTCCCCTCTTGGGTTGCAGTTGGGGTGCAGAGAGTCTCCCCACAGCAGCGGGCATTTCAACCGAGGAGCGGAGGAGTGGGCTGTCCATCTTGCTAGAGCAGACGTGGGTGGGGAGGAGAGTGGCACCTAGAATTCTGCCCCCACGCCCCCGCACACACGCACAAGAAGTAGAAAGATAGCATTGTTTTCAGCAGCGTGCCACCTCAGCATGAGGTCATATTCCTTCCTATGGTAGAGGCACACCTGAAATGATGGATTCTGATTGATCGCGTCAGCTCTTCCAAAGCAAGACGTTGTCAGGAATATTTAATTAAAAGGAAAGCCAAAAAAAACCCCAAGCCAAACAAAAACAAAAAAGAACCAGCACGTTTAAGTGGCAAAATCCATTTGCAAAAAAAGGGTGCAACAGCAATACAGAAAAAATAAAGATTCACGATAAACACCAAATGGAGCAAGAATTGTGTAACTTGATGTAAACTGGCCTAAAGAGGAGAAATGGAATAAAACAAAAGAAACTACAGATTTTCAAGGAAATCAGAACCTAATTTAGAATACTTTATTTCCTTGTTAAGTTTTGAAACTGCTTAAAAGTACTGTGACTACATATCATCTCTCCACACATGATTCAGATAAAGGGAAAGAAGACAGACCACATCATATCGTTGCCCCACTGTGTGCCAGGGATTGAGTTCCGTGCTCCACATGAAATACATCAGAGAATTTTCTCTCCTCTACCAAATAAACCTGTAGCTATTACTATCCCCATTTTAGGAGAAAACTGGAGCTCAGAGGTCCAGAATCTTACTGAAATTTGGCCACATGTTCAAATGGAATTAGGCCGCAGACTCCATGTCCTGTTTTCCGTCCCATGCAGCTGCCTCCCAACAGTCTACTTGTGGATTATTGACATCTCCCATTGTCTCTGACCATTTGGACTGCTATAACAAAATACCACAGACTGGGTGGCTTTTGAATAACAGAAATGTATTTCTCACAGTTCTGGATGCTGGGAAGTCCAAGATCAAGGCATCAGCAGACTTGGTGTCTGGTGAGAGCCCACTTCCTGGTTCAATAGACCATAGATGGTGCCTTCTAGCTGTAATGTCACTTGGCGGAAAGGGCAAGGGAGTTTTCTGTGGTCTCTTTTATGGGGGCTCTAATCCCATTCACGAGGGCTCTGCCCTCATGACCTAATCACCTTCCAAAGGCCCCACCTCCTAATACCATCACCTTGGGGGTTGGATTTCAACGTATAAATTTGGGACGGACACAAAAATTCAGACCATAACACCCATTTTTTGTAGCCTGCCCTCATTTATGATTTTCTGAGTTTTGAGTAAAACATTCAGCTTTGCAGGATTTGATTCCTTAAGTAGTCCATTACATCACCCTGTTATGGTTCTAGTATCAATACTTCGGTAAGGAATTTCCAGCCACTGAGAACCTACAGTTCTTTGCTCACCATACAGGAAACTTCATTCAGGATTGCTTTGCTTTTTCTGTACAATGGAGCTTACCATCTGATAAAGTTCTCTGTTACCTCAGGATGGAACCAATGAAGTGGATTGTACTTAAATCATTAGATAATCCCCAGCTCATCTTTAAAAGCCTCCTAGTTCATGAGCAACAGCTGACTAAAGATAAGCCCAAGTTGTGGGTTCTTGTAAACAAACTACGTGTTTTATTAAAACATCCATATGAATGGCAGCTAATTTGTCCTCTATCGCAGTAGTTCGCACACTCCCCAGAATCCCTTGGGGAGCTTGTTCAAACAGATCACTGGGCTCTACCACAGAGTTTCTGAGTCAGTAGGTCTGGGCTGGGACTCAAGCATTTGCATTTGTCACCAGTTCCCAGATGATGCCGACGCTGACGGTCTGGAGTCCAGACCTGAGACCCATCACTCTAAAGAAAGGCTATAGAAAATGAAGTGGCCGTTCCCTCTTTCTTCTTTAGTAATGAAATGATTTTATTTTATTTTCATTTTGAGAGCCTTTATTTTTCTTTAAGTTTTATTTTATATCGGAGTATAGTTGAGTAACAATGTTGTGTTAGTTTCAGGTGTACAGCAAAGTAATTCAGTTATACGTAGACATGTATCCATTTCAAATTCTTTTCCCATTTAGGTTATTACAGATTATTGAGCAGAGTTCCCTGTGCTATACAGTAGGTCCTTGTTGCTTATCTATTTTAAATATAGCAGTGTGTACATGTCAATCCCAAACTCCCAATCTGTTCCTCCCCCGACACTTCCCCCCTGTAACCATAAGTTCCTTCTCTAAGTCTGTGAGTCTGTTTCTGTTTTGTAAATACGTTCTATGAAACTGGTTTTAAATCAGGGTGGAAATGCATCTAGCTGAAAGATTATATTTCTTAGCCTCTCTTGCAATTGATGTGGCCAGGTGACTAAATTATAGCCTGTTAGCTATAAGGAGAAGTGTCGGGTGGGAACTCCAGGAAGGCTGCTTGCAGGAAGCTGGGTCACTGGGAAGAGCCTGCACAGAGGCAGCCTCTAAAATGGCCCCAGTGACGCCCACCTCCTGGTATTCAGGCCCTTGTACGAGTCCCTCCGCTTGAGCACAGGCTGGACTTCTAATGGGAGAAACCAGCTGCCGAGTCATGAGGCAGCCCTGCGGAGAGGTCCAGGCAAGTGAGTGTGGAGGGGGACTCTGAACCCTGCCAGCACCACGTGAGTGGGCTCAGACGCAGATCTTCCTGAGCGGAGCCTTGAGGTGACTACAGCCTAGCCGCTGCCTTCCTTGCAGCCTGTGAGACACTGAGCCACAAACACACGGCTAAGCTGCTCCCAATGGTGAGAAACTATGAGATAATAGAACTATGAGATAATAATATCTATGAGATAATATGGAAACTGAGATAATATTATTTCCAACCCCTAATTTTTAGGATGACTTGTTAAGCAGCGATACGTAACTAATCCAGAACCCCTTCTTCCTTCTCCTGCCCTGATACCTGGATACAAGAGCTAGAGCCACAGAAGCCCTCGTTGCCCACGAGGATAGAGTCTATATGGTGAGGATGGGAAAGCAAAAAGACATGGTGTCTGGGTCCTGATGATACCAGAAGACCAACAATGGGCTGCATACTTGCCGACTTCTTTTATATGAGGGAGAAACAGACTGCTGTCTTATTGAAGCTTAAAAATATTTATGTATGCCTGCCTTTCCTCCTTTCACCAAGTCTATAAAGTAAAAATATTACAATTTTAACAGACATTTAGCTCTTACTATATGCCAGACACTGTCTAAACACTTTACAAATATTAACCCATGAAATTGACATCACAACCCTGTTGATAGTCCCATTTTGCAGATGGGGCAATCTGGGGCACAGAGAGGTGAACTGATTTGCTGAAGGTCACACAGCTAGTGAGGATTATAAACCCAGGCGGTCTGGCTGCAGAATCTGTGCTTTTAATCGCTAAGCCTTGTTGTGTTGTGCTAACATTTCCTAAGTACTTCCCGAGCGCTGGCCATCATACTAAGTGCTTTACACATTTCACAGGAGAGGAAACTGAAGCTCAGGGAGGGTTAAGTAACTTGCTGAAAACCACAAGGCTGAAACTGGCAAGTTGAGATTCAAATCCAGGTTACTGCTTGTGAAATGACACTTCTGTTCTGGGCCTAGCTTGTCTTCAAGGATTCCCAGTGACTGCCTCATTGAATCCTGCACTCCCCAAACTTGGCTATGCATTCAGGTCACCTGGGAGGCTTGGTTAGTGCAGATTCTGACTCAGAAGTCCTGGCCTGGGGCCCAAGAGTCTGCATTTCTCACACATGCACAGATGACAATGATGCTGCTGGTCTGGGGACCATGCTTCATGCAGTAAGTGTCCAGACAGCAGGAGATGGACTTTCTCCTTAGCGGGACTTGACCCTAAGTGGCTGTGCTACCTGTTTCCTTTTCTGTAAAACAGGAGGGAGCTAGAGGAGATGTTCAATGAAGTCCCTTCCGGTTCTCAAAGTTCTCGATTCTGTGCAGAATATAATTTTCTGCCACTCCCCACACTTTTGTACTTATCTGACAAAGAAAGTAATCCAAATTACCACAAGCATAATTAAACACCTCTAATTTGATATCAGGGAGAAGATCAACTTGTCCAACCCCCTCACCTGGCAAGTGAGAAAACAGAGAAGTGAAATAACTCCTCAGGTCACAGAGCTGGGCGCTGGGGAGCTGTGACCCCACGCTGCTGCTTCTCAGACTTGGCTGTACCTCCGGGGAGCTGGGTACAACGCAGAGTCTGGTTCCAGAGCTTGTGCATTGCTACCCAGCTCTCAGGTGAGGCCCACAGGGTGGTCCTGGGGGCAGGGATCCAGGGTGCGTTTCTCACAGCATCATGCTGCTCTCCAACCACACGACGCGGGCGCAGAAAGACAGCTCGGCTGGGGAGGGAAACCGAGACCAGGCCTCCGGGTCCGCATAGTCACAAGAGACAGGAAGAGCACAGTGAGATAGGAAGGGATGAGCCGAGTGACCGGAATTCAGGAGGACCACCACCACAGGAGGGGTGAGGTTCGGGGAGGGCCTGAAGTTCAGGGGAAGCGGTTAGAGTCCCAGCGAGGGCTGAGAACACAGCAAGAGCATAGCCACTTCCGGCTCTGCAGCATGGCTTTCCTGGTGTTTGTCTGACACAAGAGCCAACCCCCTGGAGCTGGTCCGGGCCTGTAGTTGGGCACAGACCTGGGTGGTAGCACCAGGCTGGTGTGGGGTATTCAGGGGTAGCCCCCAGGCAACAGCCTGACCTGGGGCCCTGGGTCCCGTGCATCTATGAGACTTCTGACCTCAATTAATTAGTCTTTAGTAAATGTCCCCTGTGTGCCTAGCGCTGTGCTAGGTGATCTGGCAGATGAAATGAAGTATACAGTATGGTCTCTACACTCAAGGGATTTGTCATTTAATGGGGGGAGCCAATGGGAAGCAAGCTGAAAATTCAAGAGAGTTCCAGAGAATGCTAAACTTTGCAGCGAAGACTGGGTGTGCAGTGGCGAATCTCAGAAGGAAAAAAAAAAAATCACCTGAAGAGGTGATACCTGAGCTGGGGCCTTAGGGAGATGTGACCTATTACTAAAGTGGCCCCAGGTCTAACCCCCTCCCTCTATGCTCACCCTCTGTCATGTAACTTTGTAGCCCCTGCCGCTTCCCTGACCTTTTTTTTTTTTTTGCGGTACCCGGGCCTCTCACTGTTGTGGCCTCTCCCGTTGCGGAGCACAGGCTCCGGACGCGCAGGCTCAGCGGCCACGACTCACGGGCCCAGCCGCTCCGCGGCATGTGGGATCTTCCCGGACCGGGGCACGAACCCGCGTCCCCTGCATCGGCAGGCGGACTCTCAACCAGTGCGCCTCCAGGGAAGCCCTTCCCTGACCATTTTGATTCTGCACTCAGCCACGTGGCTTGCTCTGGACATTGGGGTGTTAGAAGATTCGACACAGCAGGGGCCTGACAATTGGCTCGCATAGTTCCGCTTGCCTTTTACACTGCAGGCATCACCAGGAAGAGCTGCCCGGGCTAGTCTGCTGGAGACTGAGAGACCAGCAGGGCAAAGCCAGTTCACCCCAGTTGTCCCAGCCAAGAAGCATGCAGGCCCCAGACACAGGAGCCCGCTGAGCCAACCACCACAGCTGTGCGAGCGCTAAGCGTTTATTGTTTCCTGGCACTGAGGTTCTGTGACTGTTTTTATGCAGCGTTATTATGAAAATAGGTAATTGATATACTAGGCAGAGGTTGGAAGAGTGGAACACTCGAGCCAGGCCTGCAAAGACTCCTTCAGAAAACTACAACTTAGAATAAGGCTCCCCTGGTTAAACACGTTTGGGAAATGCTGGGTAACTGAGGATAACAGGTTTCTTGATATAGGACTTCCCAGGGCCTTGATTGTGAAATTGTACATTGTGAACCTCCAGCAGGAGGGAGTGCTCAGAATGCAACATTTCTTGAACATTGGGTGAAATGTCTCATGGGACAAGGTTGCCCCTGAGCACATTTTGGGACTCAGCAAATGACGTGCCGTTCCATCACTAGCAGAAAAATTGTGCTAGGGCAGGGATATTATCCCTCTTTTTAGTGCCGTAGCTCCGGGGACTTGAGCAGTGCTTGCCAGGTCATGGTCACTCAGTAGATAGAGATGGAGCGAGGGAGGGGGGGAAACTGTGGGCTTTCTTACTGCTGCTCTTCCATTCGTGCTGTGCCTCTGCCTTTGTCTACCTGGTGAGCTCGGACTGTGTTTCAGAGCTCAGGGTGCAAGTCCTCGCTTCCCTGAAGACTTCTCTGACGTCCTCAAGTAAAGTTGGGTGATTCATCCATCATTATAAATGCTTAAGTACCGCCGCTATGTCCATCTCCCCCACAGTGCTGGGAGCTGCACGGCTGACACCAAGCACAGAGTCCCTCGCACTGTAGGTGCCTAAAGAGTATGTGCTGGGAAGAAGCAAGGGGGAGAAGGATGGAGAAGGAGAGGGAGAAAGGAAAGAGGGATTGAAGGACGGGAAAGAGGGAGGGAGGGAGGGAGAAAGAGAGGGAGAGAAGGAGGTAGAAATTAATATTCAGGGATCATTTTGTAATAGCAAATGGTTAGTGATAATAAGACTGGAGAGGTTTCCTGGGGGCAGGTGGTGGAGAGACATGAATATAAGTAAATGAGTTCAGTCTTTATCCTGTAAGTCATGAGGTGCCACCGATTAATAAGCAAGGTAGCATCAGATAAGCTTTCTCCGGACATTGCTTTTTGCCAGCAGGTAAAACACTCTTACACCATGTATTCCAAGGTAGCCGGAATGTGATTTAAGTCATTTACTTAATAGAGAAAACAGTATGTAGCAAAAGAGAAAAAAAAATTTTTTTTTGGCACAAGTCCCTCAACCTTTGTAAACTAATACAAAGACCTCTGTTGAATGGAGATGTTGCACTCAATGGGGGCCTGGTGACCAGAAGTGGTCACCCATGAGGCTGAGCCATGTGTTTACATATTAAATATTGAATCACATCTGCCCTGTGTTGATAGAGGAAGGCAGGAGTCCCAAGAAGAGTAGTCTACAGTCAAAGTGGAATTAAATATTTTCCTCTTCTGAAAGCCAGTAACAGTACAAATAAGCATTTAATCAAGGTTTGTTTATCATCAACCCTCATGCATGGAACATAAAGGGCTTGTCAAATTTAGGCGCTCCGTTTTCTACCCTTTAAATTGTCAAGCACATGCTGGCAGTTTCCTCATGGCTATCATGCCTGCCAGAGTTGAAGGAATGGCTTGTATTTTTTTGAAAGCTCTCCAGTACCATAGGTACCTTAAGTGTTCTATACTGAGTAGGAGAAACTCAAAACGTATCAAGTGTGCCTGCTTCATACATTTGTAGTCCTAACTAATTCGAAGCTGGCTGGGAGCATTAAACAAGCTAAATCTTATTTGTATTGACATTTAATAAGAGGTGAAAATGCAATTCTGCCCAAATCTAAACAAGCCAAAAGGATTACAGAAGTGGGAGAATTGCCCAGAAGTTTCCAGAAATGTAAGAAACTTAGTGTGTGTGCACGTGCGCGTGTGTGTGTGTGTGTGTGGATAGGAAGAGATTTTGGTATTTCGATATTCCATAGTCTCTGTTGCAGTCAATATGTGGAGGGGTGACATCTAGTCACATCCAGAAAGGGATGAAGTTAAGTAACAGATGTGACTAGCGTTCACAAAAATAACCTATACAGACCCTATAAACTTGTGGCTGAAAATATTTGAGGATACCCCGATCCCATCAAAAAGATTTTGAGAAGGATCTCAAAGAATATGACTGGAACTTTAAACAGATTATCTTCTGTTCTTAAAAAATATTTTAATAGCCAAAAAAAGGATTCTCAGATTGGAGGCTAGAAAAAGAAGAATCAGAAAGCAAGAATTAGTCAGTGTCTCTACAGGCATCCTAGAGTAAGGGGCTCTGAACAGCCAAAATGGGCATCCACTCTACTCAACAGATCTACCCCTATGGTTGGCTGAAAAACACCCCTCCCCCAAAGATATCCACATCCTAATGCCTGGAACTCGTGAAGGTTACTTTATATTAAGTGATTAAAGTAATCACTTTGCAGACATTAAGGATCTCGAGATGGGGAGATTATCCTGGATTGTCCAGGTGGACCCTAAATGCCATTACTTGTATCTTTATAAGAGGGAAGCAGAGGGAGATTTGACACAGAGGAAGAGTCCATGTGAAGGTGGAGGCAGAGATTAGAGCGATGCAGCCACAAGCCAAGGAACGCCAGGCAGCCACCAGGAGCCGGAAGAGGCAAGGAACGGGTTCTCCCCTACAGCCTCCAGCGGGAGTGTGGGCTTCCCAGCACCTTGATTTTGGCCCACGGATAATGATTCTCTGGCCTCCAGAACCGTGAGAGAATAAATCTCTCGTTTTCAGCCACCGATTTTGTGGTGATTTTTACCGAGGCCACAGGGAAGGAATACAACTCCTAGCTCAGAATGAGTGCCTCAGGCAGTTAGAGCTTAGGGACACTCCCATTATATCCAAGCAATTCACCCTCACTTCCCTGCCCCCCGGGCCTTCACTCCCTGCTGACCCGGCTCTGATTCCTTGCTCTCCAATTAACCTTCTGGATAATAATTTGGCATTTTTTTTTTATAGATTCACCAAAAGAGAGAGACGACACCAGCCAGAGACATAAACTTTTTGGTCAGCTCAGCAGTTAGGTTTTCTATTGTGAATCCACTTTATTTTTTTTAATTTTTATTTTTTTTAATTAATTAATTTATTTTTGCCTGCGTTGGGTCTTCATTGCTGCCCGCGGGCTTTCTCTAGTTGCGGCGAGCGGGGGCTACGCTTCGTTGCGGTGCGCGGGCTTCTCACTGGATGGCTTCTCTTGTTGCGGAGCATGGGCTCTAGGCATGCGGGCTTCAGTAGTCGTGGCTTGCGAGCTCAGTAGTTATGGCTCACAGGCTCTAGAGTGCAGGCTCAGTAGTTGTGGCACACGGGCTTAGTTGCTCTGCAGCATGTGGGATCTTCCTGGACCAGAGCTCGAACCCATGTCCCCTGCATTGGCAGGTGGATTCTTAACCACTGTGCCACCAGGGAAGTCCCTGTGAATTCACTTTAGATTTATGCATTAGCCTCTGTGAGACTGACTAGCAGAAGCCAACACCCCCAAAGCTGGTTAGCTTCGGTCATACTAAGACAGTCAGTTTTCTGGACCTGCAATGTTAAAGTCTCAATGTGCAAGTTCCTGATGATCTTGCCAGCCTACTGAATCCCAGCCTGGGTGGCCAACTCTCTTTCTTTGATGGCATCTCCATCTCCTCTGTCAAAATGTAGCAGTGGCCTGCATTGGGTGAACTCATTTCAGGTACCTGTGAAAAGGTGCAGCCTTTCTCTAAAAGATATAAGAATGTCATGAAAATAGACCCTTGATGTACTTGTCAAGCCTCAGTTGCAAGTGAAATAACCCCAACTCAAATGAGCTTAGATAGCAAAAATAAACCCAAAATGACTTAAAGACTTAAATATGAGACATGACACCATAAAACTCCTAGAATAGAGCACAGGCAAAACATTCTCTGACATAAATCATAACACTACTTTCTTTTTTTTTTTCGGTACGCGGGCCTCTCACTGTTGTGGCCTCTCCCGTTGCGGAGCACAGGCTCCGGACACACAGGCCCAGCGGCCATGGCTCACGGGCCCAGCCGCTCCGCGGCATGTGGGATCTTCCCAGACAGGGGCACGAACCCGTGTCCCTTGCATCGGCAGGCGGACTCTCAACCACTGCGCCACCAGGGAAGCCCACAACAGTACTTTCTTAAGTCAGTCTCCCAAGGCAAAAGAAATACAAGCAAAAATATTTTTAAATGGGACCTAATCAAATTTATAAGCTTTTGCACAGCAAAGGAAACGATAGACAAAATGAAAAGACAACCTACAGAATGGGAGAAAATATTTGCAAACAATGCGCAAATGATGAGAGCTTGATTTCCAAAATATACAAATAACTCATACAGCTCAATATAAGAAAACAACCAACAAACAAACCAACCAATCAAAGAATGGGCCGGAGACCTACATAGACATTTCTCCAAAAAAGACATACAGATGGCCAACAGGCACATGAAATTATGTTCAACATTGCTAATTATTAGAGAAATGCAAATCAAAACCACAATGAGGTATCACCTCACACCAGTCAGAATGGCCATCATTAAAAAGTCTACAGATAACAAGTGCTGGAGAGCGTGTGGAGAAAAGGGAGCCCTCTTGCACTGTTGGTGGGAATGTAAATTGATACAGCCACTATGGAGAACAGTATGGAGGTTCCTTAAAAAACTAAAAATAGAGCTACCATATGACCCAGCAATCCCACTACTGGGTATATACCCTGAGAAAACCATAATTCAAAAAGATAAATGCACCCCAATGTTCACTGCAGCCCTATTTACAATAGCCAAGACATAGAAGCAGCCTAAATGTCCATCAACAGAGGAATGGATAAAGAACATGTGATACATATATACAATGGAATACTCCTCAGCCATTAAAAAGAATAAAATAATGCCATTTGCAGCAACATGGATGGACCTAGAGATTATCATACTAAGTGCAATAAGTCAGACAGAGAAAGACAAATATTATATGATATCAGTTATGTGTGGAATCTAAAAAAATAAATGATACAAATGAACTTATTTACAAAACAGACTCACAGACATAGTAAACAAACTTATGGTTATCAGAGGGGCAGGGGAGAAGGGATAAATTAGGAGTTTGGGATTAACAGATACACACTACTATATATAAAATAGATAAACATTAAGGACCTACCATATAGCACAGGGAAGTATATTCAATATCTTGTAATGACCTATAATGGAACAGAATCTGAACTTCGCTGTACACCTAAAACTAACACAACATTGTAAATCAACTATACTTCAATAAAAAAAATTAGCTTATATACACAAACCAAAAAAATTTATTTCCTCTCATAACTGAGAAGTTCAGAAGGAAAGCTTCAGCTTCAGGCATACCTGGATCCAGGAATCCAATAACGTAACCAGGGATTCATCCCTTTCTATCCGTCTCTCAGTTCTGTCTCCCTGTTGTTGACTTTCAGTCTGGTAAGCTTTCCTCTCTGGGTGGCATATTTATCCATTAGAAGTTCAAGACGTAGCTACCCTTCTTTCTAGCCATCACAGCAAAAAGCAGTTGCCTCTTTACAATTTGTCCTAGCAAAAAATCCTGGGGAAGCTCCACCTGGTCCATCTAGAGTTACAGATCCTTCTTTGAACCAACCACTGTTGCCAGGAAGCTGTGTGTTTAATTGTCATTGTGACAATTTATTTGTTAAATGTTTCAGTATGAACAGTGTGAAATATGTATATAAATCAAGTCGAATCTCCACCCCAGGGGTGGTTAGCATTTGAAAGCCTACAATCAGGAATCAACACTCCAGGAGTGATTAGCTAGAAGTACACTAATCAGGAATCAGTACCTTCCCAAAATTCCAGCAGGAAAAAGAGGGCCCACTCAAATTTGGATAATTCAAGAACGGTTTAATAAAAGTATGGTTTACAAAGGTTTGGATAGGGTGTCGAGAAATCTCAAAGGATAGTACAGTACTTTTACAAAGGTTTGGATAGTGTGTCGAGAAATCTCAAAGGGATAGTACAGCACTTAGGAGCTAGTAACAACAAGACTGTTACCACCCTAGGCCCAAAGAGATGAGAGAAGGCAGCAGTTACCAGAACCTGGAAGGAGACAGTCATGTAGAAGGTACCACCTTGACAGGAACTGTGACCTTCAAGATGGGTCACAGCCAGCTTAAGGAGGCCCTGCAGGGATAGAATTGGGGGAATAAATACACTAACCCCACTCGCTTCTCTCTTCCCAATCACCTGCTGGCCTCACCATTGGCCAAAATCAGTTGGAAGCCAGAGGGTATGTATGGGAGCCTATTGACACAGTCCATACAGGTCAGCCTCCCAGGCCAGAGAGCAGAGAGAGAAAGGGTGGAGAGTATGAGCTGGACAGACCAGCAGAAAATATTCAGCAAAAGATGTGATGATGTAGCACTCAAAATCTAAACATGGGGAGCTGGACAGGAATATGGCGGAAGAGTAACACGCAGAGATCACCTTCCTCCCCACAGATACACCAGAAATACATCTACATGTGGAACAACTCCTACAGAACACTACTGAACGCTGGCAGAAGACTTCAGACCTCCCAAAAGGCAAGAAAGTCCCCACGTACCTGGGTAGGGCAAAAGAAAAAAAAAAACAGAGACAGAAGAATAGGGACGGGACCTGCACCAGTGGGAAGGAGCTGTGAAGGAGGAAAGGATTCCACACACTAGGAGCCCCTTTGCGGGCGGAGACTGCGGGTGGCAGAGGGGGAAAGCTTTGGAGCCGTGTAGGAGAGCGCAGCCACAGGGGTGTGGAGGGCAAAGTGGAGAGATGCCCGCACAGGGGATCAGTGCCAACCGGCACTTAGCAGCCCGAGAGGCTTGTCTGCTCACCCGCCAGGGCGGGCGGGGCTGGGAGCTGAGGCTCGGCCTTCGGGTCAGAGCGCAGGAAGAGGACTGGGGTTGGCGGCGTGAACACAGCCTGCAGGGGGTTAGCACACCACGGCTAGCCGGGGAGGGAGTCCCGGGAAAAGTCTGGACCTGACGAAGAGGCAAGAGACTTTTTCTTCCCTCTTTGTTTTCTGGTGCGCAGGGAGAGGGGATTAAGAGCGCTGCTTAAAGGAGCTCCAGAGACGGGCGCGGGGGATGGAAAAAGATATTCCATGCAAATGAAAGTCAAAAGAGAGCCGGAGTAGCAATTCTCATATCAGACAAAATAGACTTTAAAACAAAGACTATTACAAGAAACAAAGAAGGACACTACATAATGATCAAGGGATCAATCCAAGAAGAAGATATAACAATTGTAACCATTTATGCACCCAACATACGAGCACTTCAATACATAAGGCAAATGCTAACAGCCATAAAAGGGGAAGTCGACAGTAACACAATCATAGTAGGGGACTTTAACCCCCCACTTCTACCAATGGACAGATCATCCAAAATGAAAATAAATAAGGAAACACAAGCTTTAAATGACACATTAGACAAGATGGACTTAATTGATATAGGACATTCCATCCAAAAACAACAGAATACACTTTCTTTTCAATTGCTCATGGAACATTCTGCAGGATAGATCATATCTTGGGTCACAAATCAAGCCTTGGTAATTTTAAGAAAATTGAAATTGTATCAAGTATCTTTTCCGACCACAACGCTATGAGACTAGATATCAATTACAGGAAAAGATCTGTAAAAAATACAAACACATGGAGGCTAAACAATACACTACTTAATAACGAAGTGATCCCTGAAGAAATCAAAGAGGAAATCAAAAGATACCTAGAAACAAATGACAATGGAGACACGACGACCCAAAACCTATGGGAGGCAGCAAAAGCAGTTGCAAGAGGGAAGTTTATAGCAATACAATCCTACCTTAAGAAACAGGAAACATCTCGAATAAACAGGCTAACCTTGCACCTAAAGCAATTAGAGGAAGAAGAAAAAAAAAACCCCAAAGTTAGCAGAAGGAAAGAAATCATAAAAATCAGATCAGAAATAAATGAAAAAGAAATGAAGGAAACGGTAGCAAAGATCAATAAAACTAAAAGCTGGTTCTTTGAGAAGATAAACAAAATAGATAAACCATTAGCCAGACCCATCAAGAAAAAAAGGGAGAAGACTCAAATCAATAGAATTAGAAATGAAAAAGGAGAAGTAACAACTGACACTGCAGAAATACAAAAGATCATGAGAGATTACTACATGCAGCTCTATGCCAATAAAATGGACAACCTGGAAGAAATGGACAAATCCTTAGGAATGCACAACCTGCCAAGACTGAATCAGGAAGAAATAGAAAATATGAACAGACCAATCACAAGCACTGAAATTGAAACTGTGATTAAAAATCTTCCAACAAACAAAAGCCCAGGACCAGATGGCTTCACAGGCAAATTCTATCAAACATTTAGAGAAGAGCTAACACCTATCCTTCTCAAACTCTTCCAAAATATAGCAGAGGGAGGAACACTCCCAAACTCATTCTATGAGGCCACCATCACCCTGATACCAAAACCAGACAAGGATGTCACAAAGAAAGAAAACTACAGGCCAATATCACTGATGAACATAGATGCAAAAATCCTCCACAAAATACTAGCAAACAGAATCCAACAGCACGTTAAAAGGATCATACACTATGATCAAGTGGGGTTTATTCCAGGAATGCAAGGATTCTTCAATATACGCAAATCAATCAACGTGATACACCATATTAACAAACTGAAGGAGAAAAACCATATGATCATCTCTATAGATGCAGAGAAAGCTTTTGACAAAATTCAACACCCATTTATGATAAAAACCCTGCAGAAAGTAGGCATAGAGGGAACTTGCCTCAACATAATAAAGGCCATATATGACAAACGCACAGCCAACATCGTCCTCAATGGTGAAAAACTGAAAGCATTTCCACTGAGATCAGGAGCAAGACAAGGTTGCCCACTCTCACCACTCTTATTCAACATAGTTTTGGAAGTTTTAGGCACAGCAATCAGAGAAGAAAAGGAAATAAAAGGAATCCAAATCGGAAAAGAAGAAGTAAAGCTGTCACTGTTTGCAGATGACATGATACTATACA